>NC_052046.1:49521896-49841851 GCF_015832195.1 Motacilla alba alba
CTCTCTGAAAGCAATTAAATACTAATAACAGAGAGTGACATCATGCTGCATAACTTCTTCAATTAGAACACCAAGCCATTTCTGACTTAATCATTCCCACTTGTTAATTTGTTCTCTAGAAGTCTTAGCAGACCTGCTTCTTGTCCCAATTTATAACAGGATTTCTGATTCTGGCACCTTTAAAACAAAATTCCAGTTGGATGCAGCCTTCTATTAAAACAGAATCTGGTATTTTTTCCTACAGCAGAACAGGACATCGATAACTCACATGAAAAATTAATAAAAAGTAAATAAATGTCTGTCAGTGCTTTCATTTGCTATTTAGCAACAGTGAGGACTGAATCCTTTTCCTACTGAGACAAATAACAAGTTTTGCCATTGACTGCAGCAGAAAGCAAATTTAGCCCAGTTTATGTAAATTATTTTACACCTTCCCAAGAGCCCACCATACAGTTTATAAGAAAATTGTGATTTTATGTCTAATCATGTAAATTAAGTACTTGGGGGAAAAAAGGAGAATTTGTAACACTATACATTTAAAGGATACTACCAGAGTAGAAATAAACAGGGATATTCCTATTAATTATAAGACAGTAAGTATGTGATTTGGGTCTTGCTATGCATAATTGTTTTTGGTTCTCTGACCTGAAGATATTTCCCATTCTGTGTTCATATTTATGAATATCAACATGTTGTTGAAGGCTTCTATTTTTCAATCTTTTGTTCTCTAAATCTAAATCACTGACATTTAAATTACCTGCTTCAAAGTAGTACAGCAACAAGTTACTACCTGTTTCCTTAAAATTCATTAATAAGTTTAGAAAGACAACTTTGCGAACAAACTCTTGTTTTCCATCCTCAGAGCAGGTTTGACTCATAGGAGGTAACTTTCCATTTAAGTCATTGTATACTATTGATTCCAAAATCCTTTCTAATAATCAGCCAGGCTCTCTAGTATTTATTACAGCTCTTAATCTTGCATATGATTTTGACTGAATTGACAGTGTTTGTCAGCGTAGTTGTTTACAAGGCTGTCAGAGCTATAACTGGGCCTGTGAGGCATACTGAGGTTTGTCTGAGCTGAACGTGTCCCAGACAGTGTAACTGAAGACAAAAATTATAAATATTATCACTTTTTTCCGAAAAATGTTCAAAGAGAGGAAAGAAAGAAGAAAGGAAGAAAAATATAGGTGGTGACTAAACAACAAATATCAACAAGAGAAAAAAACCCCAAGATCTGCAACAGTTTTAGAGGGAATAAAATATATCATTGCATTGGAAAGGGACAATATGATTTTTAAATGTCTTTTTAAACGAAATTTTACAAGCTCAATATCTTTGAAATGAAATTCAGACAAATGCAAGTAAAATACTAGAATATCAAGACCTCGCCATAACTGAAGTTTCTATCTATTTTTTAAGGACAAAAATAATTTTTTCCTCTGTGAAATGCTTCAGAAACTTAAGCCAATAAGTCCTCCATATAGCCCTGGAAAACATGTAGTATCCCTGTTTTACACCTGAAGAAAGACTAAGTAACTTGGATTAGGCCACAAGAAAATTATGCTTAAGAGCCAAATTAGAAATTTATAGTTCTAGTTCTGTGCTCCAGCCATTAAATCACATCTCTCCATTCATCCATGACTATTAACAAACTGACTTCCAAATTAACAGTAAAACACAATCTTGCACTCCTTCTGCAGTATCCCTCTTCCTACTTCTTCCTTTTCAGCAGAGTGCTCACATACTTTATTTCCTAGTGAAAGCTGAAATACTGGGACCTACTCAGGGCATGATATTAATGTGGAAAAGTCCCTGTGCGACAAAAGTGATCCAGAGCTTTCTGCAGTGCAGAAGGTCGTGCATCTGGCATCTGCACCTGGTGGAAAGCCTTTCAAAAGAAAACAGTGGAGCCATTTTCCAACTGCTACATGTGTGCCTCCCACAGAGAGCTGCAGCTTCTGGCTCAGGATATGGACAGGAACTCTGTTACCACTCTGTACTTTTTCAACAAGAGAAACTTATAAACGTATAACAGTTTAGGTGCCTCTTTGTTACTAAGGATATTGGTCTGTTAGCCTGCTTTTTCCCAGTAAAAAATCTCTAGTAATAATCTTCATTTATTATCTTTCATTTCACAACAGAGTGTAGGCATAGAAATGAAAATGTTCCAGTTATATCAACTAATGCTGAATTTTTCAGATTACTAAAACCTAATAATTCAATGAGCAGCTTCTAAAGATTTCACTAGATATTTGTTTCTTTCTTCTATTTTTCTCTGTCTTATCACTTATTTTTGTGTAGCTATTTTATTTCCATTTGACCAATGTGGGAGAAATCCTCGTCCCTTTGCAGACAAAGGCAACAGTGAGTATTTCCCTTTGCATCAAGGTTTTACCACAACCATGTGATAGATGTGCAATGCTCAGTATTAAAGCTTCTTGCTGTTTTAGAATATTCTAAATACACTGTCTTTCTGTCTGGGAGACACATATCTGCTATATACTTCACAGCAATAAGTTTTCTAGGACAGATGGAGAAATTGGTGTTTGAATAATTGCAGTGGAATAATTAGGGTGACACTAGGACACAGCATCTTTTTCACCAGCCGAGAGCCACCTTGCCAGGATGTGAAGATACAAAGATTTTACCATAGGAAGGAAACTAACATATTTGACTCCTTTCCTAGGCTTGCCATATCCTACAAGGAGTATCATTGGTGGATCACAACTGAATGTTATCATTTGGAAGAAAGTACAGTCTCACTGAGCAGAGCTATACAAGGTACCGTAATGTGAAGAAAATACAAATCCTGAATTGAAAAAGCTCAGAATATAGGGGAGAGGAGAAGGAGGGAGGTGTATAGACAGAATGATAGACAGATAGATTGATTATAATAACAAATTACATTAGGGCCAGAGTTTTGAACGACTTTCTGTGAAACAAAAGTTGTTCTGACAAGTAGATGTCCTGGCAGAACATGGAGACATTTTTTCTAAACAAATATCACAGTCTGTTGGGCAGACTGAGGTGATGCCTACCTCCAAGCCTTGAGGTCTGGATTCTCTAGCACTCATCACAGCTGCTGCTGGACTGAGGAGAAAGCCAGGCCCAGATATTTAATTCCTGTTAATAGAGCACATTAGAAAAATTGCATCCAGCTTTGCTGACAAGGCAGAACCACAAGAAGTTTGCCAGTTGTGCTAACTGGTATCAATCCCATCCTTCTCCTTCATTAAGTAACAAGACAGTTAGTACGATCAGAAGACTGGGTTTGAAAAAGTTACTGGAAAAGCCTGAGTCACCCAGAGCTTTGCCTGAGTTTGAAGTGCAGGTGCTGCAGTCATGTTGAGTGCTGCTGGGTGACACAGTCCAGCTGACTTATCGGTTGACTCTATAGCACTGTTTCTCAGCCTAGCAGTGCACAGTGATGGAGTGTGTATGCATATTTGCCTTGAGATTACCCTTAATGGAGTGTGTATGCATATTTGCCTTGAGATTACCCTTGTCTTACCTTTGACATGACAAAATTTGGGAATCTAGAATAGAGAGGAGGAGCTGCCTTCAGAATGACCCAGGTGCTGGTGTCATCAGAAGACTTTTTGCCAAGCAGTGCAGGCTGTATGCCTATCTAATTTAAAAGAAAATTATGATCTCTGAATTTCACCATGTGCTTATGTCTGTTTTTTCTTCTGCTTTTGCACCTGAGATGCTGCACCAAAGTGGAGGTTGCAAAACATGATATCTCTGAGAGCTTTGTGGGTTCTTCTGAATCCACTAACGTAGGGAAATTTTGTAGACAAGCCTTCGAGCTGGAAGGCATAAATACATCAGCCTAACCAGAAAGATTTTCAAGTGCATCCAACAGTAGCCAGATTACTGAGGCTTTTGTGGTTCCCCAAATGAACAAGTAAACCTTGATAGGGGAGGAAGGACAAGCTCTGCCATCCTTACTTGATTAGGTAACTATTTATTCACAGGCATGTAAGTTTCTAGTGGCGAGTTAATAATTAGAGAACTTATGGGTTGAAAATCTTATTAATGAAGCAAAGAATTAGTGAATTAATATAATTAATTCACTATAGTTACTAGTGAATATATTACTAATTCACTATAATTACTAGTGAATATATTACTAATTAATATAATTAATTCACTATAATTAATATCATTAATTCACTATTAATTATACAATTAATATATTAGACTAGTCTACAAAGTGGATAGAGCCCTTATTTAACATATTTGTATTTCTTTACTAGAAAAAAAATCTAATTCATGGAATACCTTGTCATCTAAATTTGAGATACAAATCGACCATGACAGTTGCTGCAATTTTATATAACTATTTCCATAACTGTTCTATATGTCTATGAAAATATTAGCTGAAGGAATCATAGAATCATACAACCTCTCAAGCTGTAAGGAATCCATAAGTACCATCAAGTCCAACACCCTGGTCCTCACACCACTACCTAACAGTAAATTGTATTACATAGAGCGTTGTCCAGACTCTCCTTGAACTCTGACAGGTTTGGTGCCATGACCTCTTCCCTGGGGAGCCTGTTCCTGCCTCTTCTTCAGGCAAAGAATCTTTCCCTAATGTCCAGTCTAAATTTCCCCTGAGTCATCTTTGTTCCATTTTCTCTCGACTTACTGCTGGTGGCTAGAGAGAGGAAATCATCACCTCTCACTCCACTGCTCCTCTGAGGAAGCTGTAGACTGCAATGGGTTCGCCCCTCAGCCATCTCTTAAAGCTGAGCAATCCAAGTGACCTCAGCTGCTCCTCATAAGTCTTGCCTCTAGACCTTTACAGCATCTCAGTCACCCTCCTCTGGACATAGTTTATTTCCTTATGTTGTGATACTTACAACTGCCCCCAACACTCAAGGTCAAGCCACCCCAATGCAGAGCAGAGCAGGACAATCCCCTCCCTTCCCCAGCTGGCCATGCTGTGCCTGATGCACCCCAGGACAGGGTTGGCCCTCCTGGCTGCCAGGGCACTGCTGACTCACGTTCAACTTGCCATCAATCCAGGACCCAGGCTCTGATCCCTCAGTTTGTAAATATAATGAGGATTCCCCCATGCCCAGTGGAGAATCCAACACTTGTTTGATTGCATTCAGTTAAATATTACACAGATCTTTTTTCTATCCAGTTCTCTCTCTACCCCCAATGGAGTCTACAGCTCCTCCTAATTTAATATCACTGGCAACCTTACTTAATGTACATTCAACTCCTCTGTCCAGATGGTTTATAAAAACATTGGGGAGCACTGCCCCTAAACTTGAGCTCTGGGGAACTCCACTGGTGACTTCAGCACAAGCCTGTTGAAAACTCCTTCACTACAACAAATTGGACCAGACCCGTTCACCAATTGTTCAGCCATTCTGTTATAGACTTGTCTAGTTTATGCACTTTGTGAGACAATATCAAAAGCTTTGCCAAAATCCCAAACCACCAAGCTACTGGCTTCCCTTGGCCAGCTAGATAGGTGGCCTAGTCACAAGGAAATTAAGTTGGTTAAGTAAGACTTTCCCTTTGTGAGCCTGTCCTGTCTATGACCACTGAAGGCTGCATTGTGTCTCAAATGTGAATCTGTGAATCTCAGGAAAACCTTCTCCCTAATTTTGCCATGCAATAAAGTGAAACTGACAAGACTGTATTTACCAGGGTCTTCCTTCTCACACTTATACTTTCTTGAAAATTGGGACACTTTATAGAGTCATAGACTTGTAGAATGGTCCTGATTGAAAGGACCCTAAAATCATCTAGTCCAAAATCCCTGCCATGGACAGGGGGCATCTTCCACTCAAGCAGACTGCTCAAAGCCCCATCCAGTCTGACCCAAAACACTTCCTGAGACTGGGTATCCACCACTTCTCTGGGCAACATGTTCCCGTGCCTCACCACCCCCACAGCTACCTCATATTTGCCAGTTGAGTCTTCAGACTGTTGAAAAGTAGTGGAGAGAGGTCTTGTGATGACATCAGCCAGATCTTTCAGATATCATCACCCTGGGTTGAGTTCCATCAGGCTCCATAGGCTTATGTGAATTCAGCTGGATCAGCAAGTCACAAACAAGTTCAGAGCTAACTGGGAGTTTACATTTCCTTCAGTTATTATCTTCCAGCTCTCCTGGCTCTGGGACCCAGGGATGATTGTTGCTATTGAAGACAGGGGCAAAGAAGGCATTAAATCTCTCTGCTTTGTCCACATCCCAATTTGTGAGGTGACCAGCCTCATCAAGTAATGGGTCAGTGTTATCTTTGCTTCTCTCACTGTTAACATATAACATAACAAAAAGCTGTGTTGGACTTCACAGAGTTATAGCCAGCCAGCTATAACCCTAATTGAGCTTTGGCCACATGCGTCTTCTTCCTACAGTGGCAAACCACAACTCAGTAGTACTCCCATGTTGCCTGTCCTGGTGTCCAGTGCCCATACACTTTCATTCTCCTCCTAAGTTCTAGAAGATTCCTCCTGGCCCAAGCCACCTCCTGACCCTCTTGCTTGATTTCTGATATTTTGGAATGACCTGTTTCTGCACTCTTAAGACAGGGCTCTTAAAAAGTTACCAGCATTCATGGACTCCAATACTTTCAATCTTCAGCTGTTGTACTGTGCCTTTTGTATACCCTTTGGCAGGGCAGGAAGAGCATTTTGAATGAATGCAGGTCTTTATATCCAGTATACCTACACACTAGCAGGATCTGTAAGATGGAGGTGGGGTTTCCATTACCATGGCCTGCAATCTGTGTGGACCCCTCACACCGTGCTCTGACAATTACAGTAGTGTTCCCATTAATAGTAAAGCTCCTATTGATGTCATTTGTGTCCAAGCATGACCAGTAAAACCTACCTGGCTGCTGGATGGCATTTGACATAGGCTGTTGCCAGGAGCAGCCCAGTGGTGGTAGCCAGGACAAGGCCCAGCAGCACACCTCCCAGCTGAATTTTCTGAGCTTGAACTTGGTCATGTCATAGATGAGGTGAAATCAGCTGCAACAGGTCTTGCTTCTCAGAGAATAGTGCGAGATGTTTGTCCTGCACCAAGGCCTTGTCTTCTCCAGACCTGGTTAATCTGATTCTTCTGTGGGGACACCCATCACAGACCTCAGGCAGAGCTCCTGAAGTTGAGCATTTTTCTCTTCTCACATAAAATTCTCCTGAGTACAAAAAAATACAGTTTTGCCATGCTTCCAAACATACAATTACCTAGTAATTAATAAAAGACTGGTTTTCTCATGTTGGTCTTCAAACTGAGTGAGTAATTAACTCTCCTTCTTTCACAAAAAGGAGTATTTTCTCAGCTTCAAGTCAGACTCCAGACTGTGATTCATTAGGGTTTTCACAAGAAGCCAGTGAGAAAAGAAGGATCCGAGAGTCACTGTAAATACATTTCCCAGATGTCTTACACTTCAGTTGGGATTTGTACAAATAGCCTTTGAGACTAAATGAACCTCACTTATCTGCAGGGCAAAGCTGCCTCTATTGCATTTTCTGTTTGTTACCACAAGCAGTAGGATGACAGTTTGATTACATTTATGATGTTTAAGGAGCCAGGACTTCCCTTCTGTTACCAGAAGAAGAGAAATCAGTTGCTTTGAAACAAAAGAGCCTGTAAGTTAATTTTTTGAGCCTTAATCAATAGCTCTTCATGAATGTTTTATTTTAGAGATTAGAGGAAGTTATCTCAGGCTAAAGGTATGTGGTTATGCATTACCATGAAAAAAAGTGGTATTCCACACTAGCACACCATTCAAGGACTGCAGTTAAAACCAAAAAGAGTAAATGTCACCAAGCCATAATTTCTGTTCTCAACTGCAAACTGATTGAAATGCATGACCTTCTTGTACTACAAGTAAGAGTCAGCCTTTCTCCAGAGAACACAGCAAATCCAAGTAGTGAGACTCATATAGCATGTAATTCGAGAAAGAAGTAATGAACTTAAAAGGAAATGTAATTCAAATAATGGCTGCAGTGTATTTTAAAATTAGAGTCTGCCTTCACTGCAGTTTCAGAGCTCCCACTGAAGTCTCCAAAGTGGGTAGTAAATAACAGAAATATGGGGCTTGATCTTCAAATGACTGCTACAGAAGAGACAAAACCTCTAACTAAATTCACAATGAAATGGGTATGTTCAGCAGGACCTTTTCTGGAGAATGAATAAAGCATGTCATTTTGTACTGATTTTAAGTGGTTAATTGTTCAATCATTCTTTTGAATAGTCCTTCTGCTTACCAATCAGGTTAATAATTTTTGGTAAAAAGAATAAGTTCTGCTGAAATCAAAACAAAAATTCTCATCAGGAGAGGTAAGGCTGTGTCTGTTATTAGCTTAATCCAGGCAACCCTATCCATTTTATTTAGTACTTGTTTCCTCATGTTAAAATTTCTTCATGCCTGTGAAAAGAGAGGCAATGGCTGGAGTGGACTGTGGAGGTGATAATCTTTATGAAGATTCTTGAATCTTTTTCTCACTTAATAAATCCAGCAGTGTCATCTCGTAATGTCCTTTACTTTAACATGTCTTTCAGGGCTTATCAAACTGTTCATGATGGATGAATTCTTTCTGAGCATACTAAAACTATACACATACATTAAAATGCAGTTTAGTTATGACGTAATTCCTAGAGCAGGTAAGAATTCATTTCGTAATACCAGTGACATCTGTCTACTGATTTCCTCTTTTAATTCAAATCACAAAGTACTCCTTCCTTCAGAACTCATGAATGAGTGTTCAGCAGTCTCGTATTTATTTCATTAAGAAAAATAGTTTCTTAATAAGGGAAAAAAATAGTACTTCTAATTATTTCAATTAGTTTCTAATTCGAATTAGTTTCAATTGTGATAAAACTTCAGATCTCAGAAAAAAGGCTCCCGTACAATAAAATCCTTAAAGCAACATAACATTTTTAAAGACAATGGCAATTAACCTTGTTTTGCATTGGCAAGAGTAAAGAGGAGGAAAGAACATGCAAAGGCACATCAGTTATACATTAACGTAATTTTGGTTTCTGCAGTCCCTGGGTCACAGTTGGCTACTGCCTTAGGTAGGGACAGGTATCAGTCATTCATGGGTATTTTAGCAAATACAGACTTACATATCTTGAATGAAATATAATTATATAATAATTATATATATAAATATATTACACATATAATTATATTTGTAAATATTGTTTCTGTAATGAAAAAATATATAAGGCATTGTAAGAGAAAAAAAAAAAAGCTAACATTTTCCTGGAAATTGTGAGGCAATGCTGCTGCTTTTTTAGGAAAAAAGCAAAGAAGGCCAATTCTTTATTGTATATTTTTGCATATATTTTCATTTCAATCCCAAGTAACTAACTATTGCAAATCTATCTCTTTCTAATGCCATGATTTTAATTTTTAGAGGTACTAATTTTTTTATTTCCAAGTAAAAAGAAACAGGATTAAAATAATCATTACTTCCATGTGCAAATAATTGTCTCTGTTTCATATTTCAACTCCCTTTGAAGGTTAATTTGTTATTTCCAAGATTATCTATTTTTAAGATAATGAAGTATATTAGAAGAAACTACTTTGGATTTAGCCAACAGATAGTCTCTACCAGATCTAGTTGTGCAAGTTAAAGATAACTTCTCCTTTTTTTCCTTCAGTTTTATTCTAACATGTTTTGCCAGAATTGACCACACCTGGCAAACGTCAGCAGCTAAGCTATCAGCACCACCCACTCATTTCCCCACCAGCAGGGTCAGGGAGAGAATTGGAAGGGTAAAAGCCTTCATGGGTTGAGATAAGTGCAGTTTAATAGCAAAAGCAAAAGCCATGGAAACAGGCAAAGCCAAACAAGGAATTAATTCACAGCTTCCCATGCAGGAATGTGCTCAGCCATCTACAGGAGAGCAGGGCCCCATCACACGTAACAGTGACTTGGGAAAACAAATGCCACCACTTCAAATGTTCCCCCTTTCTTCTTCATTCCCTCAGCTTTATATCCTGAGCTGTATGATGTCATACAGTCTGGAATATCCCTCTGATCTGTTCAGGTCACCTGTCCTGGCTGTGTCTCCTCCCAGCTTCCTGTGCCACTCCCCCAGCTTCCTCACCATCGAGGTATCGCAAAAAGCAGAAAAGGCCTAGGCTCTGTGCAAGCCCTGCCCCGCTTAGCAACAATAAGAACATCTCTCCATTATCAACCCTCTGTTCATCACAAATCCAAATCTCAGCCCCATACCATCCACTGAGAAGGTTAACGCTACCCCAGCCCAAAACAACACATGTCCTTAGTCTATTCTGGGCAAAACCAGGCAGATAAACACCATCAGTTTATGAAAACCTGGCAAATAGATGGTAGTGAAGAATTTGAGATTATTATCATCAGTTAGAACTGTTGTTTGTGAAATGAGTATTCAACCAGGAAATGAGAAAAAGAGAAGGTTTAATATCTTTAAAGAAAAATGTGGTGAACATGCAATCCCTCAGTGATGCATTTTCTGTCCTGCAGAAGACATGGATGGCTCAGTGAAATTAAGTAGCTCCTGTGTTTTGCTGGGCCATGTGAAAAAGACAGGCACTACAGTACCTCAGCAAATACAAAGCATCATAAATTGTGTAATTTGGGTTATCATAATAAATTTTTTGACATGACATCAACATAAATAATATCCAATAGAACAATCTTCCTGAGATGTGCTGTGTTGTCCATATTGCACAGTGTATGAGTAGTCGCAATTATAGTTTGAGCGTCTTTTTGCTCAATAGCCATGCCAAAACCAATGGTAGCTGCCTTCTATTTTCTAAGGTTTTTAAATTTTATCTCAAGGTATTAAAATATTTTACAAAACAGGTACTAACTGTGATCAGTTGAGTTTTTTTATTTATTTATCGCACTTTAAGGGTTGTGGGGTTTTTGCTATTCTGGTTAGTTTCAGCTAGTTCATATCATGTTGCAGGTCCCAGATTATTTGAGCATGCAGCAATATTACTGACAAGAATACTTAAAATTCCAAATTTAAATGTTCATCTCCATAAGTAGTTAAGAATGGGACTTAAAAAGTTATTCTTTTGGACTAATGTAAGTTAGTTGTGTGAGTGATAGTAGTAGGTAATAGAGGTGAAGGGGAGATAATGTTGACCTAATGTAGGAGTTGCATGGTTTTATACTCAACCCTTTATTTCAGTGCAGCAGAACTGTGTGGCTATTTTAGAAACATTTGCTCCTTATTCTTAGGATTGAAAACTCTATTATAAGGACGATCTGCAAAAAGGAACAGTCAATCTGCAGTTTAGGAGAATTGCCTGGATCATGCATCAGGTGGTATTTCTGATTATGAGCCACAGCTTAGAGCAAGCTTGTAGAGTTGCTGCTGGCAAGAGGTGACAAGGAGAGATTCTATAGCAACATTGTCTAAAAAAAGCACGGCTATAGAGAAATCAACAGTGTCGTAAGCAGTTAATCACAGCAGATCCCAAACTGCTGTTATGTCAGAAAGAGTAGAACTATGATAGAGGTTTAGCAGTCTTCTGATGAATCTCCTGAAGATTTCTGAGTGAGCAGAAAGCTGTAGGTTTTCACACTCTAAATCGGGTATCAGTAAGACAGAAGATTTCCTGGAAATGCTGAGGAGCAAGGTTGGGAGTCCAGCTTTGGTGTCACTGGATGCAAGATCAAAGTAGAACTTTCTGTTCTCTGGAAGGCCTGTGACCACTCAAAGGTTCAATAGGGATGGATTTGGTCACTCAGCATGTCATAGCATAATGTCTGCCTGTCCATCTTCAGTCTTGGACTACAGTGAATGTTGGACACCATACTGTAGGAGGAAATCTAGTATAGACACCTGAATTTTTAAAAACATATTTTTCACCTTTAGACATATCAAAAATTGTTTTTCTTGAATTTAATCTCTCACTTTTCCATGAATAAAGGAAAATAGAAAGGAAAAGAAAAAGAAAAATTTCAGCTCACATAACATTCACATGGCAAAAGCCCATCTGGCATTTATCTTTTTTATTAATTGACTTCACAGCTAAAGACTTCAAAGAGGAGCTGTGTGGGAACTGGTAATAATGTTATTTCAAAATTTGTTTTCATTTAAACTCAAATCAATGTGCTATATTTAGAAATTTTGTATAAAATGTATTTAAATAAATAATTTCAGTCTTGTAGTATTACTTTAAAAGGCTATCAAAACAGTCCTTCTTAATTTTGATAGGTTTCTTCTGTTTTCTTGTTTAGTTGCTGAAGTCTTTTTCAAACGGATTTTCAAGTTTCTATTAAAAGAAAAAAATCAGAATATTCTCTTCAGACTTTTGAAATATTTCACACCAGTTTTTTGCATTCTGCCTTCCCAGTCATTACATTCCCATGTTTCAGTGCAGACTGAGAGCCATTCTCTTTCAGTGAAAAATTTTGTGAGATCTGTCTACAAGGAATCAGCTTTCTAGAGGGTGCTGTCAAACAATCTTTAAAAAAACAAAGAGAAATTCTAGAGATATTAGTGCTGACAAATATCTCTAGATATTTGTGCTGATTTGCGCCTCATCTTTATTGGTTGATATCACCACAATTTCTTGTCCATATCCTATGGATGTTCCATCTGATCTGTGCTCCTGTTTAGTTATATCTTCCTTAAGCACAAGGGATTCTCTCCTGCTGGTCTCTGGAGCATTTCTTTGAAACTGGTTGTACATTTTCTACAAAATATACCTTACTTTGTAATGTGCTCAAAAGGTGATAGTATACACATAGCTTGCCTTTGTAAGCTTGCCTTTACAAAAGTAGGCTAGTACTGCTTGTTTTCAATTGCTTTTTTCTCATTTTGTTTCAGAAAGTCAAAACATGCCACTGTAATAGTAACAACTTTCATTTCCAAAACTTAAATTTTTAAAAATACTTATTTCGTAGGGAATTTTACATTTTACAAGGAAAGAAAAAAATCATCTTCAGGGAAAGCATAAAAAGTTTCCAAGTCATAGCTTTACTGGAAGTTAGAACATACAAAATTGCGTTAGAAGTTATGTGCATTTTCAACCTTAGTGGAAGTTTTGCATTGCAACTGCAAAATTCAAACATTTTTATATGATACAGTGTTATTATATAGTAAATTTTATGCTTTCCACTTTACAAATTTGAAATTTAAAAAATTAGATTCCAGTTTGTTCCTGTGACAAGAATTACTCATAGAGCTTCTAGAAGTGTATTCCACATGTGTCTGTGATGCATGCCAGAAACAGTAAATAAATGTCATTCATGGTGGCTGTGTTGTTATCTACAGTACAGAGGCCAGAGGATAAAGCTGTGCTTTTGAAAGTTTGTGAAAGTCATACTTATTGGTAAAGTTCTGTTTTAGCTAGAAGGGGAAGGGTAAGAAACAGGTAACCCTTGAGGGATTTTAAAGGAGTGACTGGGATGTAGACTTAAGCTAGAATTCAGAAAGAAAAAGCTTCAAAGGATTGCAGCATGTACAGTAGCCGTTGCCAATACTGTGGTGCATGTATACAAACCCACACTGATACACAAACCTAGATTTTCAAGAGAATATCCAAGTTTGGGACTACATTTTTTACATCATCTGACCTCAACTGTCGGCACCACACAGGCAAAAATCTGGCCTCATGGCAAGCACATGGCACATGTTTATATTTAATTGCAGCTTTCAGATTAATTGATAGCAGGGCGTTCAGTTGTGATTACGCAGATCACACTCATTTTTAGTGAAGGTTAAGAAAAAGGTGCTAGGAAAATCCAGCTGAGACCCAATGAATGTCTGAGACCAGTGGTCAAAGCAAATGTGGGTGGGCAGTCCCAAGCTGTTTATGTATGCTGGCCAAGAGACACCAACCAAGAGTGCCAGCTGCTGGAAACCAGACGAGAAGGCACAGCCAGCTCAGTGGTGCAGGGAGTGTTTTCTCTGAAGAAAGCATTACAAGAAAAATATACAGGCCAAAGTCCCATCATGTGAGAACTTTTGACAGATTGCTTTCAGAAAATATTATTTGTTCAAAATTGCAGCGATTAACAAAACAACTACAGTGCAGCTCAGTACCATAGTAGAATAAATGGGGACTGCAGGGAAGTGTCCTGTTATTTTAAAATGTGCTCATAAAATCTTAAGGTGGAAAGGCTACAGGAGTTGTTTCTGGGGTTAACATATTTCACAATGGTTTAGAGTTGTTAACTTTTTCTCATATACTCCTTTGAAGCAAAAGGGGAGGGGCAGAAAATCTCATTGAAACTGTGTATTTCTTCACAAAAAAACCACAAATAACAAAACTTTTCTCAGAATTCACATGAAACCAACTCCAATTGGGTATCTTTGAAAATTTCTTCTCTGGCTAATTAGGCATGAAGAAAGGAAGTGAGCCAGCCTTCTTTTGTTGATAGCATACCCATGCTGATGAGACTTAGCCACAGCCCCCAGTCAGAGGCAGCTCTCTGGAAAGAGGACTCACAGAAGGAGACAAAGAATAAGGGATGGGTAAGAATTTACTCTGTCACAGTACTCACTGGTATTTAGGTTCTGACATTGATAAAAAGTTAAACTTTCTAGAGAACAGGAGAGATAAAAGAAAATCCATCTCCAGGATGTTAAGACTGCTGTCATAATTGAATTTATCATTTGTCAGAGGAGTGAGATTTGTTTCTTTTTTCTTTTCTTTTTGATTTCTTTTCTGTGGGATGATGTTGAATGGTTAAGGAGTGAGAATCAGAAAGGGAGAGGTACTGGGGAAGTCGAACTCTGGCCTCCCTGAGACAGGAGCAGCCACCAGAAACTGAGTGACTTGCTCAGAGAACAATGGAAGCATTACAGATATTATTTATCTGGACTTCTGTAAAGCCTTTGACATGGTTGCCCACAACAACCTTCTTTGTAAATCAAAGAGAGATGGATTTGGTGGGTAGACTCTTAGATGCATAAGGAATTGAGTGGATGGTCACATGCAGAGGGTAGTGGTCAACAGCTCTGACTCCTCATGGACACCAGTGACAAGTGATGTCCCCCAGGAGTCTGTAGTGGGACCAGTGGCAATTAATATCTTCATTAATGACAGACAAAGGGATCAAGTGCACCCTCAGCAAATCTGCAGTTGATACCAATCTGAGTGGTACTATTGACACACCTGAAGGACAGGATGTCATTCAGAGGGACAGGAAAAAGCTTGGCAAGCTGGCCCATGGGACTGTCATGAGGTTTAACAAGACCAAGTGCAAGGTACTGCACCTTGGTCAGGGCAATCCACAGTACCAACACAGGCTGGAGGATGATCAGATGGAGGGCAGCCCTGGGGAGAAGGACTTGGGGTGCTGGTGGGTGAGAGGCTGGACATGACCCAGCCCAGAAAGCCAAACGTGTCCTGGGCTGCATCCAAAGCAGCGTGGGCAGCAGAGCCAGGGAGGGGATTCTGCCCCTCTGCTCTGCTCTGGTGAGAGCCCACCTGGAACCCTGCATCCAACTCTGGGGTCCCAGTACAGGGAGGACATGGACTCCACACGGGAGTGGTTATCCAGAGAAAGACCACCAAGATAATTAGAGGGATCTAGCACCTCTCCTGTGAGGAAAGGCTGAGAAAACTGGGGGTGTTCAGCCTGGAAATGAGAAGGCCTTGGGGTAAACGAATTGTAGTCTTACAGTTCCTAAAGAGCGCCTACAAGAAGGCCTATAAGGGCATGCAGCAACAGGACAAGGATCAATGGCTTCAAACTGACAGTAGATTTAGATTAGATATTAGGAAGAAATTCTCTTCTGTGGGAATGCTCAGGCACTAGAATAGGTTGCCTAGAGAAGTTGTGCCCCATCCCTGGGAGTGTTTAAAGCCAGGTTGTACAAAGTTATGAGAAACCTGGTCTAGTGGGAGGTGTCTCTGTCCACACCAGTGGGGCTGGAGCTAAATTGTCTTTAAGGTCCTTCCATCCCAAGCCATTCTATGATCCTAAGTTCAGCAAACATTTAGAATGGCTGCAAATCGTCCAGTTTGATGTCTGATAATGACATTTTACCTCATGACTGAAAAAGAAAAAAAGCAACAAAGTTAACTTTTACAGCTGCCCTCAGAGGAACAGAATAGGAAGTTACAAAGGAGGTCTGACAATTAAGCTGAGAAAGGTGTCTGTGGAAAATGGGTTTTGGTCATTGGAAAATGGGTTTTAGTCAAAGCCCTAGAGGGAGAAGGGTCCCTGCAGTTTGTCCTGTCTGGCATATTGACCTACAAATATCTGATTTATGATACAGTAAACCCTGCCTTGAGTCAGTCTGTTTCTGAAGCATGGTAAGCACAAAAGGGGAAGGGAAGGGAAGGGAAGGGAAGGGAAGGGAAGGGAAGGGAAGGGAAGGGAAGGGAAGGGAAGGGAAGGGAAGGGAAGGGAAGGGAAGGGAAGGGAAGGGAAGGGAAGGGAAGGGAAGGGAAGGGAAGGGAAGGGAAGGGAAGGGAAGGGAAGGGAAGGGAAGGGAAGGGAAGGGAAGGGAAGGGAAGGGAAGGGAAGGGAAGGGAAGGGAAGGGAAGGGAAGGGAAGGGAAGGGAAAAGTTCTCTGTTACTCCAAAATCTCTCTTACAATATTTACTCTAATTCAAAGGGGCACATCCTCTTGATGTATTTGTCTGTGTATACATATACAAAAAAGAATATATTTAAGGGAAGTGGAAAATGTATTATGCAAGTAATGATGAAAAAGGCCAGGCAATTAATTCTCAGAGAGGATATCTTTTTTCATGGGTGATATAATGTTTATATTGGATCTATATCAATATACAATTTTAGCTAGGGTCATACTAGTAGACTGTGTCTTCAGACTAGCTTAAAACAATTCCTCAGCGCCTCCCTCTTTGTCTTTAAAAGTAATCACTGGTAACAAAAAATTCTACTTGCAGAACCTGGGTTCCTGTGCTGGCCGAAGTTCAGAGCAAGATAGTGGGCTTGGCTAATGCATGTCCAAAAAAATTATTTAGCTATGTTGACGCTGAAGGGGTAATTGCAGTAAAATGAAAGAAGGAAAGTTTTCCTCATAAAAGCAAATACATATTTCCTGAAGCATTTACTAGATAAGCAGATATGTTAAATTAAGAATATTTTTACTTTCTTAATTTCAGAAATCTCCCTAATTTCTATATTTCCACAGCCACTTTTTGTTCATTTTAAAGAAACATTGTAATCACAAAAGATAAGTGATATTTAAGAAGTTATAGGGAAACAGAACTCCAATTCTGAACACAGAAAAGCTGATGTGGGCTTCTACACTCAGGCAAGAGTAGAATCATCCTGTATCACCAAAATGTACATCAATGGCTATATTTTAGAGAACTACTTTCTCTAAATAAACCTGCCTTATAAGTACTTTTGTCAGTCCTCATAGACTAATAAGCTGCTTTGCAATAAAATAGGTAGTTTAAAATTAGGAGGCATACTAGGATTGTGTGTGGTGCAAAATGGTGATGAAAGAGTAAAGATGCTGTGAAAATGACCATAGCAGGGTGTTAATCATCTATCATAGCAGCAGTTGCACTCTCAGTGAAAGGCTTATGGAGACCACCAAATGGATAGGAAAAAAAAATTGGTTTTGATGAAAACTTAATGGAAATAGTAGAGAATATGTTTAATTTATAGTGATTTGAGATAGGATTAATTGAAATACTAATATTTACTACATTAACTTTCATAAACAACAATAAAACATCACAACAGGGGTTTGACAAAGCCTGCATGTTTTATTTTTGCCTTTAAAAATGTAGAGTAATTTCAATATTTGTGTTTTCATTTGTTGAAAAAGGCTTTAACAAGTGACAGAGTTTAATCTTCTATGATTCTGGAAGCAAGACATTCTTTGATAAGAAGCAGGTTTTCCCCTTTTAATATTCTTATTCTTTAAAAATGAAGCAAAACAAATTAATTGTGGGAGCATCTGCAATGACCCTGATAAAAATAAGATGCTACAGGGAAAAAAATTTGCTCAATCATTCTTTTTTCTTCAATCTTAAAAACAAATGCTTGCCTTGTGAACACCAGGTAGGAAGACTAGCCTAGATCCAGCACATAGAAGGCATCTTTCTAGAAACTCCAAGGAACACTGAATTCTGAAGAAACGTCACAAACCTCCAGCAAAATTCTGGTCCTTGTTTCATTACAAAAACCCAACAAGAATAGTCTAATTAGTGGCAAATAGCAAACTCACTCCCTCATAGTTTCTTACCCATAGGAACAATCCACGGGCTGGAATGTGGAATTACTCCACAGCCACTAACTATGCATCTCACCATAGATGCTGCAAGCGCATCTTGGCTAGAGATGCACTTGTGCAGGCAGAATGTGTTCTTGAAACCAAGAGTGAAACATTTGATGAATGTCCTTATGCCAAAGGCTGATGGGGGAATAAGCCAAGCTGAGGGAAGACCATGGAGAGCTGAGTGATGGCTGTCAGGATGAGAAAGGTGGGAAGGGTGAAATTCATTGTGTGGTCTTTAAGAAGGAGTTGCCCCTGTCCTGTGGAGGGTTATCCCATGATTCAGACCTGTCTTGCAGCCACAGAAGTTCTTAATTAACTTTTCAAGACTCAGAATTAATCTAAATTGCTCTTTCACATCTCTTTGCAATCTGCTACAGTGGACTGTTGCCTGGTTTTCTTAAAATCAGGTGTTATTTTCTTAAAACCTGTCATTTTATTAAATTCACAACACTGATTCATTACAAGATGACACTGCAGAATGATGTCCATCTACTCCTTTATTTTTGAAATAAAGGTCTAAAAAAGCATAGTCTGTCTTCTGAAGTCTTCTCATGGAGACCCAGGGGCTTACAGCCCTCATGGAATGGTTGTCTACCTGCGTCATACAATAGAATCTACTGCTATTGGATCTGACAAATGTACTTGGTGTTTGTATCAGTCTTTCTGTTCCAGAAAAATAATGAAGTCTAACCACACTCCTGTCATAGTGCCAGGGCCTTGCTTATTTTCAATAATAACGTCCAGGACAAAGCAGATTTTTAATTGCATAGGACTCCCATGTTGGGTAAAAGATACTGAGATATTTAATATGAGGTTTATATGAGATTAGAGTATTACCAGCATTTTGGTAATAGTTCCAAGCAACACATTTTTCTAATGTCCTTGATATTAGCAATCATGCACATTTATGTGTGATTCTATATTGATTAAAAGCAACACTACATTTATCAGGGTGTTATTTTCTTTCCCTTCCTCTTTAGATCCTCTTCATAGAGACTCCCATGAATTTAAGCTTCAAAGTACTGTCAAATCACTTAAAATGCACAGCCATATATGTAATTTCCTCTCTTTTGAGTAATTGTCAATAGCAGCAACTCTTTCATGATTTTGCATGAGACAGTATATTTTAATTATTCAGCCAAAAGTTAAAATTGTTGCCAACATCATGTTACTGTCATGCACCACTTTCTTATCTCCCTGCTGACATAGCTCCCACAAAGACAATGCTTGGACCAAACCTGTCCAAACCAAAAGATTCAGATGTTTAACAATGTGAGCAGGAGTCAGACTTCTACTATTTACCAAGCAATTAGATGAATCTCTATTACACACAGTGACACAAAGGTAGTGTAGATTTATCCATAGTAATTCAGTGGAATTCAAACCTCATAAACACTAAGGTAGTCTACAATCAAAGTACTGATTCAGTTCTGAAAGAGTAATATTAAAGAGAAAATATTACAATCTCATAATAACCTGAAGGTGATTCCAAGAAAGAAGTTTGTTTAAAAATAGATGTATCATAAAAAATGATAGGCAGATAATTGTTTCAAAGGACCCCAAAACTCAGTTTCAGATTAAGCACAAGCTTAAGCTTTTACCTAACAGTTACCTCATGCAAGGCTGATTTAATAATTTGAAATATCATCTCAGACAAAGGGATAATATATCTCATATATAGTGATAGCACATATATTCAAGCATATATGAATCTTTTTAACCACACACCAATATTGCAAAACTCTATTCTATCATACTTATCTTTAAGTTTGCCTATATGTTAGAATAATAAGATCCCAGGGTATCAGTTTTAAATTACACTGCAAGTAAAATGTTGGTTTAAAAGATGTTGTAATGAAATGAGATGTAAATCTACAGTTACAAAAATCTAAACATTAATTCAGTGAAGAAAAATCACAGCATTTTCTGGGATCAGAGAGGGACGGCTTTGAATGTACAGTAGTTCATTTGTTAATGAATGCAGGATAGCCAGGAAATTAGAGACCTATTTCATTATGGCTGCCCCACAGTTACTCAAACCCTTATATTGCAAGAGCATGAAGAGAATAAAAACTTCTTAAGCTGGTTGTCCTTTACTCTGAGACAGGATAATCTTTGAGAAACATTTTACGGTGCATCTTTTGAAGAAAAGTGCATTAGTCTTTACTGAAAAAACATTTGGTTGACCTTGAAAATAAAGCATTCATGAGAAGTATGAGCAGAAGTTTTCATTATTCCTTAAGCCCTCCCTTCAGAGAGACAAAAAATTCCTCTCTCCATTGCAGCTTCACAATACCCAGTTGCCAAGCAACTGATCTTTTATGGTGGATCTCCATGGCAACTGATGTAAACAAAATCATAAATCCCATTACCTAACTAATACTAAGGCTGCACTATAAAAGGCGAAGGAATCATACTGAAGTTTAAAGACATAATATATGAGTGACAATGAGATTTAAAAAAAAAAAGCTGTTGCTGAAATTACAGTTAATATGGTTCTTCTTACCAAACTTTCTCATTTTGCAATTTTCTGAAAGCTATTCCAAAGAAATTTTCTCCTAACTTAGTAAGTGCATTTTCAGCACAATTGTGCTGCATGAGGAAACCACTACACTTGACAGGTAAACCTGCAGTTACCATTAAGACCAGCCTGTGCAAGGAAGAATTATGCTAACATTGTTATAGTGAGTTGAAGAGCCTTTAGGTAGATAAAACAAAGCCGATGCTGATTGTAAACTAGGGTGGCTAAGCAGGTTCCACCATTCTTGCCTGTGAGAAAGCCAAAATAGAAGTTGCAGCACAAAGTTTGTCTTTGCTCCCAGTGAGAAATTCAGGCTGGTCAGAACCAGGTCAGAACCGAACACAAGCTCCTGGACTCTTCAGAAGGATCTTGCAGCTATGGCAAAAAGACCAGGACAAGGCAAAGACCTGGACTATTCATGCAGCTTTTTCTTTATCTCAGTGGTTGTAGCACCCACTTGGACGCTGTCATCAACAAGTCATTTTAGCACGGTTCTTTAAAGATAGAAACAATGATATTTTGCATCTTGGAGTGGAAATAAGCTTTATTTGCATTTCTTTGTTCTACTTAGTCTCTATTTATATGTTTCCCTGTATATCACAGACAGTCTAGGGGTTTTCTCTTTGTAAAGATCTCCTTCTGCATAGACTCTGTCACTTAAATATCAGTTGGGCATGCGCACTCACAATCTCCCGTAAGATGGAATCTAGTTAGATCGCTAACTTTGGTTACAAGTCTTCCATCTAAAAAGTGATCTTTTGTGACTGATTCTACTTTTTAATATGATCAGCTTGCAATACATACATACAGATCTGTGTATTCTCTTTTAAATCTGATCATAGCACTTCTTTCTTGAGCAGTGTGCATTCAAGTTATGCTTCCAAGAAGGAAAGAAATTTTTGTACCCAAAATATACATCACACTTTTCTTATCTGAATTTATAGTGCAGATGAACTCATCAATTTTAGAAACTGATCAATTTTAGAAATAAGTATTTGTGTTACATATTTAACAATTTAAGTATGCAAAAGTTAAAACTCAAGACTGCAAACTAATAATAGTCACAAGAATGTTACAGTTTTGAGTATATACAAATTATTCTAAAGTACTGACTATTCCTTGTGTGAACACCTGTAGTCTTTTAAAAACTATATGCATTAATGGATTTTGTGCCGAGCAAGCAAGAAAAAAAAGGAAAATAGTAATTTATAGACACCTTCACTGGAAGAGTTTGTGGACTTCTTCTGTCCCTTAACAGTTCACAGCAGTATCTTTTAAAATGGATTACTGAATATTGAAGCAAGGACTGAAGAATCCATATGCTGAACCTTAGGTATGTACAGTCTAGGTCAAACAATATACTTTTCAGATACATGTTACTGTATTGTGGCATTCCATAGTTGAAATTGTATTAACCAGTACATTTCTTTTAGAAAAAAAGAGTTATGTACCTGTCATTGAACGTTTCTTTTAGAGACAAAAGCCCTTTTAGAAATGTTAAGTGAAATTCACAATAGTCCTTGTCAATGATAATTAAGTCCTTTAGCAACTCTCTAGCCTCTAAAAACTTGTTTTGATAGTAAGACAGGCATACCAGAAATTCCCCGAAGTACCTCTCTAGGTCTGCCTGAGGACCTAGAGAAGAATGAAGAATCTGGGTCTTTTTGTAAGAATGTTGTGGAGTTTGTGTGGTCTCCCTTTCTCAGTTAAATTACTCTCTAATTGTTCCACAAACACAATTTGAGTTATAAAAGGATTGGAACAGCAAATCCTTAGAATCTTAGAAAAAAATAGGATCACAGAAACATAGAATCAGAGAATGGTTTGTGTTGAAAGGGACATGAAAGATCATGTAGTTCCAGCCCTCCTGCCATGGGCAGGGACACCCTTCCACTAGACTAGGTTGCTCAGAGCCCTCTGCAGCCCGCACTTGAGCACCTCCAATGATGGGGAGCCCACAACTTCCCTGGATAACTTGTTGCCTCCCTACCCTCATTGTAAGGAATTTCTTCTTAATATTAATCTAAAACTGTCCTCTTTCAGCCTTAGGCCATTCCCCTCTGTCTTATCAATGCAAGCTCTTGTGAAAAATCCCTCTCCATCCACCTTCTAGGACACTTTTAGGTTTTGGAAGGCTGCCACAAGGTCTTCCTGGAGCTCTCTCTTCTCCAGATTGAATGACCCCAACTGGGTCAACCAGTCTCCACTGTCCAAGTGGAGAGTAGTGATGAGTGGTGTCCTCAGGGGTTGGTATTGGGACTGGCACTGTTCCACGTCTCTGTCAGTGACATGGGCAGTGGGGTTGAGTGCACTCTCAGCAAGTTTGCTGATGACACCAAGCTCAGTAGTGCAGTCAACACACTCAAGGATGTCATCCAGAGGGACCTTGACAGACTTGAGAGGTGGGCCCATGCAAACCTCATCAGGTTTAGTAAGGCCGAGTGCCTTCTGCACCTGTACTATGGCAATCCTAAGGCCAGGCTGGGCTGAGAATGGATTGAGAGCAGTCCTTGTGCTGCTTGTGGAGGAAAAATTAAATATAATTTGGGCATATACACTTACAGCCCAGAAGTGTATCGTGGGCTGCATCCAAAGCGGTGTGATCAGCAGTGTGAGGGAGGGGACTCCTCCCATCTGCTGTGCTCTGTTGAGACCCCACCTGGAGTGCTGTGCCCAATTCAGGGGCCCCCAACACAAGAATGACAAGAACCTGTTGAAAGAAGTCCAGAGGAGGCCACTAAGTTGATCAGAGGGCTGGATGAAGGCTGATTCTTCTCCTGTGAAGACAGGCTGAAAGAGTTGTGGTTGTTCAGCCTGGAGAAGAGCAGGTTCTGTGGAGACTTTATAGCAGCCTTACAGTTGACTGCAACTCTTTGAATATGACCATCTAGCAAATTCCTAATTGATTAAGTGGTCCACCCAACAAGTCCACATTATTCCAGTTTAGACTAAAGGATGAAATGTGGGACAATGCCCAGTTCTTAGCTCAAGGCCAGGTAGATGACACGTGTTGCCCTTGTTTCTTCCATCATTGATATAACCCTGTCATGGAAGGTCACCAAATTTCTCAGGACTTATTGGCTGCCACCTTCCTATTTATCATGTGTACTTATTGCTTTTTTTAAATTTGGCTTATATTTCCCCCTTTTTAAAGTCAGTGGGAGCTTCATCAAATCACCATGACTCTTCAGCTGTGATGGGCAGCAGTTTAGCCTCTTCCTTGGCCACTTCCCTCAAGACCCTCAGATGCATCTTATCAGTTCCCATGGATTTGTGCACCTTCAGGTTGCTCAGATGTTCTCCAGCCTGATCTGCTCCTGCATAGGGCAGCTCTTTGTTTTCCCAATCTCTGCTCTCCCTTTCTGTGACTTGGGCAGCGTGCATGGAGCACTTGCTGGTGAAGACTGAGGTGAAAAAGTAACTGAATACCTCAGCCTTCTCCATATCTTGAGTAACCAAGTTTCCCGTATCCTTCCTGAGAAGACTCACATTTTCCCCAGCCTTTCTTTAGTTGCTAAAATAGCTAAAGAACCTTTTTTTAATTAACCTTGATTTCCTTTGCCAGATTTACAGCTGCCAGTCGTTTAGCTTTCCTAAATATCTCCACGGCTGTTCAGACAATTTCTTTGTATTGCTCCCAGGTTACCTTGCCTTGTTTTCATACTCAGTAATCTACCTGTTTGTGTTTAAATTTGTCTAAGGTCTCCTTGTTCATCCATGAAGACCTACAGGCTTTCTGCCTGATTCTCTCTTTGTAGGGATGCATTGCTCTCAAGCTTGGAAGTTCCCCAAGACCTCTTTTCTTTCTGTTGGTAAAACTGCACCCAAATTGCAACATACTAATGAAGCACCCATGCTTACTGGGGACATTCATTGAAATAGGCATGTGGCTAATTCTTTTGGTGGATATAGCTTTTCAAAACCCAAACTAAAACAGGAAATATTTCAGCCTTTGGGACTCACTGTAAAAGGCTGAGAAGGACAGATAAGGCTGTCTTTCTGCAGAGTTGAATTGCTAAGGCCTTGTAGCCTCCTGCGTGCTCAAGTGCAGAACTCACAAGCAGGCATGTGTGAGTGTATTGGAGATTCAGAGGATGATACAATTTGACATCTGCACCTCAAACCTGGCTGTACCACTGCAGATGTTTATGAAAACCCTAAATAAAAATCTTTCAGGGGAAACCCCAGCATGTCCAAGTATTTCCTTACAACTATCTTGCTCATTAGAAAATCCCACAGGACCAAACAGAGAGCAAATGAGTAAAGAAATTTGTAGAAATATGTAATAAAGATTAGCCACTAAATTAATTCCTACCCTTTTGACATGTTCATTGTTCCCATTCAGATTTTGTGTTTAAAATTGTTGTCAAAGGGATTTTAAAAACAAAAATTACCTTTGTTCTTTTTTGTCAATTCAATTATATCAGAAAAAAAAATTGTAAGAGTTGTTTATAGATGGATTTAAATAAAGTAAGATTAAAATTATTTAAAAATTTTTAAAATCTAAACTTAAGACTGACTTAAATAACAGTAAGACCTCTGTAAGCTCAATTTCTAAATGCAACCAGATTGACACCTTTATGTGTTCATCTGACTTCCTGGATTTCAAGGAGTTAAACTGTATTCTTATTCTCATGGTTAAATCAGCTTTGCTGTAGCTGTAAAGCTTCTGCTTGGGAATGTAACTATGATCAGTAGCAGAAATACCATATTAATAACAGTTAACTTTACACACAGTCTTCACAAAGTTTGAAAAACTCTCAACTTGTAATTGAGTATGGAGACTGTATATCTGTAGGGCATCACAAAATACTGTTTAGACTATCTCTTTAGGATTAATTGTGCCTCTCCAATGCTATAGAATAGACTGCTTATTTTAATTTGTTGTGGCATGACATCAAATTTGCCTCTAGAAAGTTTCCCCCTAGTGTCTTCTAAGTACTTTTTAAAATTCTCTTGAGTTTTTCCCCCCTTTAACATGGACATTAATAATTCCCCCTCTTAATAGTTCCCCCCTTTAACATGGACATTAGATGAAAATGGAAGGAAATCCTTGATCACACAGAACATACACTATTTTGTATTTGAATTGCAGTAACTATTCTGACAAGTCCAGAGAACACTCCCTTCATAAATGTTAGAACCCATCTTTTATGTCTCAGAGATGGACAGAAGAGGGAGTGGTTTGCCATCATCTTTTTAAGAGTTTTTTGCCTAATCTCAAAGGGTCCTTTTAGCAATAAGGTGAAGGTGCTTTTGACCACTCTTTCCTATAAAGATCGAGAAAAACAGAAAGTAAGGTAAAAGGAACACACAAAATTCACAGGCCAGTCTTTAATTACAGAAATTAACCAAATGTCTCTGAAAATCACTGGATACAGCTAGGCTTTCAAATACCACTGCATTTGATTTCAGAAGAACATGGAGGGTACCGCACAGCCTAAAGGTGATTGTCACAGAGCAAGCATTAATCTCCAGAGAAATATATCACACCCACCACCAAAACAAACATGCAGACATGTTATAAATGCAGATGGTTCCCAGATCAAGTAAGGTGAAAATATGATCTGTTTCTTCCAGCACTTCAAGTGATTTGTTGGAAAGGAGGTAGACTATTCAACTAAGATGAATGACAGTGAATACTGGTAACAACCACATACAATTAAGAAAATACTTTTCATAATCACAATTCCACTCCAGTCACTCAGAGGAGGTGTTCGCAGTTTTTCTGGAAAACGGCACCTGTTCAGTAGAGGTACTGATTTTGTGGCACTTTAAAACCTTCCTGTTTCTCTTTACCCACTGTACAAGCATTAGCATATTTTTCCCTCCATTCCGATGTATCACTCTACTGTCTTATTTTCTGTCTGTGTTTGACTCTTGCTCAGTAGCCAGAGACGGCAGCCTTTCTTGCTCAGGTATTATAATAAAGCAGCATTACCACAGTTAAGTAAAAGTAATTACACTAATTTTGGTTAGGAAGTCTATTGACTTCCCTGCTTCTTCTCAGACTTGCTGGAGGAATACTGGCACACAAGGTTTTGTCTACATTTTCCACCTGTAGCATGCCATATAGTGAGATAAGACCTTTGTCTATAGTCTTTCATGAAGAAAATCTCTCTCTATGCTAAGAATAAACAAAGTGTATTGACTAGACTCATCTTGAGCACATACAGCTCATATCAACATTTTAATATGTTTTTAAGTTTAAGAGAGAAGCCTTAAATAACTGACTAATTCAGTAAATTACGCCTCTGTATTTGCTTTCAAATGCTTTTAAGGGCAAGAATATTTGCTTCTCAACTCCTCTTGCACAACTACATAGTTCTGTGGTAGTGGGAGCAATGTTGGGATATGGCAGAATAACAATTGAGTGTGAGGCTAAGAGCTTAGTGGGATTTAAGAAAGGATTATACATTTATATGGATAATCAGACCAACCAAAGTTATTTTAAACAATGTAAAAATTAAAGGAATATAGCTTAATTCTTAATTTCTGACGGCAACCCCTATCTACTTTAAAGATTTTTTACACTACTGTGTAAAGATTCTTACAGCAGAAGGTTACAGCAGAGTTATATGACAAGCCTGCTGTTGCAGTAATGCAATTCCTATATTCCTTTATGGCTGTGCAATCAGGCCTGCTTTAGTTGCATCAGTGCCAGACTCCAGTTTGCCACCTAAAAAAAATGGATACAATTCTACCTGGAACAGCTGTTATACTTTGGAACTACTAAACTAGTAAGGTTTTCTGCCGAAAAAGTGGAAAAAATTAATGTGATATGTATACTGCAAATATAACAATACTTGTATTTTTTGCAAAGATAAATGAGTCCTTCTGACATTTTTTGGTGCTAAATTCTAAAAGCCTCCTGTTCTCTTCTATAAACCGTCAGATTAGAAATAGATAAAAAATAAAACAAGCAACACAGTTAAGAGAAATTCAGCGTGGAAAAGAATTATACTCTTTCTCAGAGTCATAAACAACAAGAAATATTCTGTGTTTTTTTCAAAAATAGTTAAACTTCAAAGATGTTCTGTGATTTCTGACTGTTGAAACAAAATTAGATTACAAAATCATTTTTATTTTTCTGTACTCCCTCTCTAAAGAAGAGGGAAGCTGGAACAAATGAAAACACAAGTCACAAACACCTCCAAAAAATGCTTGTGTAAGTCTTACTTATCTTTTAACTAACATTTGTTAACCATGGATTAGTGGAACAGCCTCTTGTAATAATGGTTGCTGTTTCATTTGTGGCTATCTTCATGAGGCCGGTGAATCTTTAAATTACAGGCTGACCACCCGGGAGCACAAGCATTGAATCAGCCACATCTCCATAGGCACCACATTTGGATGATTATCCCGAAAGATGACATGCTAACACACACATACACAACAAAGAAGGTTTATGCTCACAGCTTCAGAGTCACTTTTAGTCCCTGTAGTGGCTTTGAGTTCAATAAAACCAGGGTGGCCCCTGACATAATGCGCTCCAATTTAGTATGGGGGAAATCGCTGTTGAAGATAGTCTTTGTTAAACACCGGGCATTCTGACAGCTATCACGGCATCCTTCGGCTGTAACTCAGACACTGAGCTGCAATGGGAGTTAGGAAGCTGGACCAAAGAAAAGACATTTGTTTGCTTAAAGGTTTGTTGTACACATTTGTATACATTTGAAAGAGACATACATTTATGTTGCATGTATACACATGTAGATATAAACATACATATGTGCACCAACATATACACAAATGTATCAATTAGAAAGAGAAAAAGAAATCTTTTTTGTTCCTAGGAGTCTGTATAGTCAAAGATATTTTAATGTATGTTTGTTGTTTTCTCTATAATGCCTCAGGTCTTACCATTCAAATCACGACTTCCAAGACAAAAGACTTCATGGTCTTTATTGCATGGAAATTCATCTTTTAGTCTTAATCTGTAGTCCCTTAGGATCAGATCACAGATGTAGTTCTCAAAAATCTGAGTCCAAAGAAGTTCAGTCAGCCAGCAAAGAGACTGTCAAGAGACAGCGCTGAACCAGCCTTTCCTTCTCCCATATCTCCATGGAGTTGTGCTGGCATCAGAGATGCACCCAGATGTTGCCTGAAGGACTTGTAAAGAAAGTTGTTCACCTTAAACTGAAATTTATGATCACCAGTTTATAAATACACACAAATTCTTGACTAAAGGCCTTTCTGCAAGCCATACAGCAGATCTGGGTACTTTGCCTTTGCCCAGGGTGTAATTCAAGGTGGCTAAGCAATGTCATTCAAAACCAGCTCTCTTCTTCCAGAAAATTTGCTCTCATATATTCATTGTCCAGTAAATCATTTCTTTTGAATAAAATGTCAGAAAGAGACCCAGCATCCTTCCAAAATCCCACCTTATGTAAACAGAGGCAAGGAATCTGGCTTTTACTTAGTTTTTCATTCCTTGTTTACTGTATAAATGATATGTGTGCAATACATACACACTTATAGAATTCAAAGAGTATTTGGCTCCCCCTTGTAGAGGTCACCATAGAAACACTCTTTTATAAGGTGGTCCTTTCCCCAGAGGCCTTACAAAATAATGCTAGGCCAATGGATGCTTCACTGTCTGTACAGAGCCTGTTACCAAACAACTGTCAAATTACATACAAGCAATGCACATCTGAACCAAAAATGTTTCAGTGTAGAGAGTTCCAGGTAGAAGGTGTATACCTGGTGTTAATTTGGAACTGCAATGTGTATTCCAAATTGCTTCTGGAATGCATAAAATCCGTCTGCTGTACTTTAAACAGAGTCCTCTGTACTGTGAATCAGGATTTGGCTCTTTGTTTATCTAGTGTTTCTTCTATTGAAGGGGAGAGGAAGTTTTGTTTTACTGTGCAAAAATTGTCACAGGATCTTAAAATATAGGGTGACTCTACACAGCATACAGTGGGTCACCCACAGTGTGTAGGGTAAACCTTGCCCACAGCACACCTCCTGTTTGCCTCCTAACTCTGCACCAGCTTGGGATCTTGGGATCTGCATCAGCTTGAGCATGTTGATACCACAGAGTACACCCTAGCTCTCTTTGGAATCAAAAACTAGATGGGAAACAGCCCTAGTTCACCTCAGTGTTTCCTCTGGTTTGACAGAGCAGGGGTAGAGGAGCACTAGCATCCCCTGCCCTGCTGCAAGGATGTGGCCCAAGGCACTAGTAGATACCCCAGAGTCCTGGTTTTCAGCAGTAGCCCTGAGGGCATGAAGACTGGAGCCATGTGGGCATGTCTGGGTAGTTATTCTATACCCCTTCACATCACTGCTAGGGGGCAGAAGCACAGGATTCTCATTTCCTGGAAGAAGGTGACCTGGCTTGAGGTAGGGAAAAAGCCATGGTGGCTGGAGGGCCTGTGCACCATTTTTTCATTGTCCTGGGCTTTGGTGAGCATTTTTCATGTAAATCACCATCTCTATGAACACTTTTATTAGTAGTATTGTTGCTGTTACTGCTCACTTTCTTGTCTCATTGCTGATTATAGCAAAATGTTCTCATTTCAGCCAGAAATCTCTGCCTTTTTTCTCCCTCACTAAAGGCCAGGAGGGGAGTACTCATGGTTTTCCTTTAAGTCGTAGTACCAGCATGGGAATACCAAATCTGGGAATACCATCGGTAAAACAGGACAGCCATAACTGGTGCCCAGTGTGGCTCACAAAGGTTTGAGGTAATAACAGATCTGAGCAGGTCGGAAACAATTTTGGTCTAAGGATTTGTTGTGTTACATGTAGAGCCACTGGTCACAATGTTGCTTGCCTGTTCATGTGGGTATGAAACATAACCCAGTACATGTTCCCATATGTCCTCCCCACAGTGCTGTTTTTCACATATTCTTTTTCCACGATTGCTTTGCTGCTATGCTGTGTGATATTAGTTTATGATATGATAACATCGAGGGTAATGATAGGATGTGGGATTTGTGTTCGTTTATAACCTGGGATGTGTATTCTTGTTGCACTTTTGCTCTGGGCTTGGGTGAAGCCTCTGGAAGTTCACCAATAATTGTGCCCAAACTGTGGGGGAAAGGAAAGGATAATTTTCCCCAGCCTGTCACCCCCTTTTCCTCTTCAGACCTGTTACAACAGCTTTTGAGAATTTTAGATTCCCTTTGGATGTTAAGGAAAGTATGTTCTTGTTGCTAGGTCTGCATGGTCTCCTCAGCATAATTCACACCATGTTCAGAGTGACAAAAGCTGTTTCTAGGAAGGTCATTCACAGATACACCCTGAGGATGAATAGTCATGAGTGGCATGGAATGTGGGAGAAAATGGGCCAGGTTTTGGGGAAATTTTCTGCTCTAGTGATTTGGAAGTTCACTCCTGAGTAACTACAGGACCCTGTTAAAGTTGCAGAATATTTTCATGGATAGTGCTGTGGTGTCTCCAGACAGGAGCAACTTACTGCAGTGTGATGGGCCACAGCTCCTACTTATTGGACACTGCTCATCACTAGAGAGACCCCTCAGGGTAGGAGGTACTCACTCAGGTACGAGTGGAAAACAGACCAACAGGCACTGTGGCCACTCAAACTACAGCTGTACCAGAGGAACAACTCATGCCAGTAGTGGTCACACCCATACAGAAAAATGCAAGAACAAGTCAATTAGCTTAGTGAGGGATGAAGAGAAAGAAAGCAAGGTCCTCAGAGAAGGAGGAAGAGACAGGGCCAGAGATAATCACCTAGTTTCTGTGTCTGTCTGAGCTGAGTGAGATATGTGAATAGATTTCAGCTTCCAGTTGGGTGAGATCTGAGTGACCTCTCTGCTCTGATGCTGGGATTTCTTACGTTGTGGGATAGCTACTATGGAAACAGAGGAAGTTAGACAGCTGAATACCTTGCCTGGTCTCTCTGAGAGCCCTTCTGCTCTGTGGCTGCCAAGGGTCAAAGGACAACAGGTACTGATCGCTACCACATCACTGCACTGTCAGCAAAATGGCACCAGCTGGGACTCTGTGGTCCCCACCCATGAGATAATTTGTGAGCTGAAGAACCAGGGAGTGGTCAGCAAGCCTCCCTAACCCTTTAACAGCCCTGTATGGCCAGTGTGTAAGTCCAGTGGAGAATGGAAACTGACAGTGCTTGTCAGGGCCTGAATGAAGCCACGCCATCTCTAAGCGCCACTGTGCTGGCACTGGACATGCTGGAACTTCAGTATGGACTGGAGTCCAAGGCAGCAAAGTGGTGCCACCATTGACACCTCTAATGTGCTTTTCTCCATTCCTTTAGCAGCAGAGTTTTAGTCAGGCCAGTTTGCTTTCAGCTGGAGGGCTGTGCACTTGGAATCAACTGCCCCAAGGGTGGAAACACAGCCCCATTATTTGTCATGGATTGATCCAGACTGCACTGGAAAAGGGTGAGGCTCCAGAACACTTGCAGTACAGCGATGACATCGCATGGGACAGCCCAGCCGAGGAAGTTTTTGGGAAAGGAGAGAAAATATTCCAAAAGGCTGGTTTTGCCATAAAACAGGGTAAGGTCAAGGGACCTGCCCAGGAAATTCAGTTTTCAGGAGTAAGATGGCAAGATGTACCTTGTCAGATTGTATGGTCAACAAAATAGCAGCTATGTCCCCACCGACCAGCAAGAAGGAAATACAGGCTTTCCTAGGTGCTGTGGGTTTTTGGAAGATGTGTATTCCAGATTACAGTCAAGTTGTAAACCTGCTCTGTCATATGAAACAGAAGAAGAATGGTAACCCCTGGGCCAGTCAGGACAGGACAAGATGAGAAAAATATGCTCTACACTGCAGACAGGGGAGCATGGTCCTTCCTGGAGCCATTGGAAAAATTACCCAGGGAGACTCCAGGATGACTCCCAGGATTCTGCAGCTGGGGATACAAAGGATCCAAGGTTTGCTACACCCCAAGAGAAAAAGAGATACAGTTTATGAAGGGGTTTGATCTCCTCCAGACATGATTGACATACAAGCACAGCTCCTCCTGGCGTCCTGACTTCGAGAGTTGGGCTGGATGCTCAAAGAGAAAGTACCCTTCAAACATCATGACACTGATGATACGAGAAGTAAGAGGATGACTCTAATCATATGAGCTCAAATAGGTACCCAAATCACATAGGGCTCTTGTAAGTCATCACTAAATGGCCTGAAGGTGAACATTTCAAACCATTGTCAGAGGAGAAGGAGAAGGAAAAGGTGACAGGCTGAGGAGCTTCCACAATTTAGGCAGCTACCTGAGAATGAAAAGCCATACATTTTATTCACTGGCAGTTCCTGCCATATTGTAGGGATACATTGAAAATGGAAAGCAGCTACGGAGCCCTGTGCAGAGTCATAGAAGCAATTGAGCGACAAGGTGGATCAAGTCATGTTGCAGAGTGGAAGACTGCCCAGCTGACTTTAGATATTGCTGAATGAACCAGCGCTCTACCTCTGCACTGACTTGTGGATTGTGGTATTCACATGCCCTCTGAACAGAGAGAAGCTGTGAGAGAAGCAGAGAAAAGAATGATCAAAACAATCCTTACCTCATTTGCTGCTCCTCTGTTTGTGAACATGTGGAATGTGTTGGAAGATTATTTATCTGAAGGAATTTGGTGATTGGATTCTGCTGAGGATTGTTTTGTTTCCTCGGCCAATCAGGCAAAGCTGTGTCCTGACAGTCATGAGTTTTCTTTAGTATCAGTAGTATTCTTTAGTATTCTTTGTAATAGTTATAGTATAATATAGTAAAATAAAGTAATAACTTAGCCTTCTGATATCATGGAGTTCTGCGCATCATTCTTCCCTCTCAGGGGCGCCTTGCAAATCCGATAGTGGATGGTGTCAAATGCTCTATGGAGGTGGCCGGAAGGATAGAAAAAAGACCATTTGGGAGAAGAGAGACAAACCCACCTGAGCTGCTGAACTGTGGCAAGATGTCACTGCCTGGAAAGAGAAGTTGGCTGTAGAAGTTCATCATGACATGCATGTGTGCCCAGGAGTTGGGCTGCTGAAGAACGTCGCAACAATGGACAGGTGGATTGAGCTGCCAGGATTAAAATGTCTCAGGAGGATCTGGACTGGCAACATAAGGGTGAATTATTTCTGACTTGGTGGGCCCATGATGCCTCATCAGGGAAGATATACAGCACCCAGATGGGCTTGTGATCAAGGGATGGGCTCTTTATCCCAGGTTGTCCATAACTGTGAAAGGTGCTGGGATCAAGCAGGCCAGGAAAAGCCTCTGTGGTACGGTAGACGATGGTCAAAGCAGAAATAAGAGGAGGCCTGGCAGATCGGTTGCCTCATGCTCCTGCAGGCCTGCCAAAGCAAGTGCTGCGTGCTCTTCTAAACAGCCACTGGATGGCTGGAGAGGTAACCTGTGCCTTGCACCACTGCCTGGAACACCATCCTGGGCCTTAGAAAGCAAGTCCTGTGGTGACCTGGCACCCCTGAGAGAACTGAGTCAGACAAGGGGACTCATTTCCAAAACAACCTCCTGGACAACCAGGCCAAGGAACACAGTATCAAGAGGCTGTATCATATTCCCTAGCACTCACCAGCCTCTGGGAAGATTCAACAGTGAATGGACTGTTAAAAACCACATTGAAAGCAACGGGTGATGGGACCTTCAACCATTGGGCTCTACATTTAGCTAAGGCCGCCTGGTTTAGTTAATACCCCAGGCTCTACCAGTAGAGCTGTCCCTGCCCAATCAAAACCTCCATGTACTGTAGAAGGGGATAAAGTTCCCATAATTCATGCAAGAAAAGTTTTAAGGGAATACAGTTTGAATTAGTCCTGCCTCAAGCAAAGGCAAACCCATCCTTGGGATTATTTTTGCTCAAGGACCTGAGTGCACTTGGTGGGTAGTGCAGAGGAAGCAGGAAACATGATGTGTACCTCAAGGGGATTTGATTTTGGGGTGAGGAGAGTGTAATATTGAATTGTATAACATTGGTTGCAGAATGGCACTGCCAGTGTACGCCACAACTACCAGGAAGAATGAGTATGGACTGCTCCAGCAGTCTTGAGCTCCTGATGCAGACTGCAACCCCAGCAGTACACCAGCTCTCCTGCCCTGGAAGACATCTAGGATGGATAGAACCCACAATTATAGACTAAACGAACTCAATAGACAACTTGGAGGGATGGGTGTTGACTACGGAAGTGCTGCCTGTTCTTATGTGTGTATATATATACTTGAAAGGTGTGGGTCTAGGCAGGATGCATATGGTATACAATAAAAGGTCAATAATATCCTGGTTTTCAGCCAGGACAAAGTTAATTTTTTGCAGTAGCAGTGAGAGAGGGGAGTCTGCAGCCACACAGGTGTGTCAATGCAGCTGGGTTGTTATTTTATACCACCTCAGGTCATTGCTGGGGACAGAAGTATGGGACTCTTGCTTCCAGGAAGAAAGTGGCTTGTGGCCAGGTAAAGTTGTGGTGGCCAGAGGGCCTCTCTGCCATTGTTTTTTATTGTCCTGGGCTTTGCTGAGCATTTGTGCATGTAAATCACCCTCTCTTTGAACACTTTTGTTATTAGTATTATGTTATTGTTACGTTGCTCTTACTGTCAATTTTCTTATCTCACTGCTGTTTCCAGTAAATTGTTCTTATCTCAACCCATAATTTCTCCCTTTCTTTTTTTCTCTTTCCATAGCAAGGAGGAGAGCAACTCCTGGTTTTCTCTCTAGCCAGAGTGCTAAATTTGAGAATACTATTCCTAAACCACAAAACCCAGGACCTTCAAGAGTGTAGCAGAACTTGCCATCATTTTACTCACTGGCTGTTTTCCTGAGGACAGCAGGGATGTACTGGGCAGCAATGAGAATTCGGTTCTCCGGAATAATTGGCTTCTCTTCTTCTCCTTTCTCCCTTTGAGCAGTCTGTGAAAGCATTCCTGTGAAATGTCGCTGCCTGTTCCCTCATCTCATGTCAAGAATGCACATAGATACAAAATAGTAATTTCTCCTAATTTTTCCTCTGCTACCATTATAATTGCATGCCACCTGCCTGCTTTTGGGTCTGTGTTCAGGATGCAGTGATTCACAAATCATATTTCAATTCCTACACGACCTTCCTGTAAAACAGATTTTCCTTGTTGGCAGTTAGTAAACAAAATATTGAGGTTCACAACTTCATCCTGTTTATTTCTTGGTCTGTGTAGCCACAAGCGTATTTATCTAGCAAGAATGTTACTCCTTAGACTGTTTCACTCTGGCAACAAAATGCTGTGTATGGAGAAGAGCTCATTCTATTGTTTCCCTATCCAAAATAATTTGGGGGAGGGACAAAAGACGTGGAAAAATTACAAGATGAGACAGCCACAGTTGTAATTATGCAGTAGTCTTTTAAGGCTGATGCAATATTTAAAAGTAGTTTGCTTTGGATATCAAAAAGGCTGAGAAGCATTATCAAGGCATAATTTGCACCAAAAATTACTTCTGTCTAATAGGAGAGATTAACTAAGAGCCAAAACTAAGATTGCAGTTAGGGACAGAGGGGAGTTCATCATATCAGTGGACGAGAAATTAAATTAACAACTGTCCCATTTACAAAAATGCATTTGAACATGTTGGTGGTTTGACATGGTCAAAAATATCTGTCAACATAATTCAAAGGCAGTTTCCTTATCTTTTTTGTCATGTGAGAGTGCCCAAATGTACTAGTTTCACAGATTAACCCATATTACAGCTACAATTTGGATTATAGCCAAAGACCTCACAAAAACCCCACACATAATAATATTCCTGTGTTGTTGCAGTAGATATTTTGTCAGATGACTGAAAACCTGGACTAGCATCCATCTGCCATAAAAGTAGCAGAAGCAGCTGCATCCTATTAACTTTTCATGTTTAATTGGGAATGGACCATCACATATGGTAAAATATGAAAAATCTGTATTTTCTTGAATATGTGGTGTCCAGCCTTGGTGCAGGGAGTCTCAAGAGCCTTTGCAGAGTATACCCCTGAGTCTCAGTGAGGTAGTGGTATAGGTAAGCAGGAGAGCAGCTGTATGTAGAGGGTATTTTCTGCTCTGCTTGTTCCCCATTTTGTAACTGAGAGAAGGATGATTTGAGTGTCAGCAAATGGCAACTGCTCTGAAGTTGAAGCTTGAAATAAAATTAATCTTAGAACCACAAACTGTTTCATAACATCTTTCATAATAACAACAATTTATTGCCTTATGATGCTAAGTCCTTCCCTGTTTCTTCACTCTGCAAAACCTCTATTGTACTGGTTTCTTCCTGTTTCATTGAAGGGAACAGCTTGAATGAATCAGTGATGAACCACTCTCCAGAGTTATGAATACCCAGCTATCACTCTCTGTCTTGACTGTCCAGAAAGGCCAGAGCTGCATCTTCAAACATCTTTTCATTCTTCCACTCTTTTCCCTCTGTGTAAGTGAGACATGGCTGAAACCAGGGTATTAGCCAAGCTTGTGTGCAACAGAGATTCAGGCCTCCTAATGGCATCAGGACCACATAGCTGTCAGTTTGTGCTCTATATTCTGTTATAAGCCATTTCTACTTGTAAAGTTTTTTAATTCCTTTTAAAGAAAATTAAATTCCCTCTTGAAGACAGGGTGTAGTTGAGACACCCTTACCCAACCATGAGATTTTTCACTGAAACTTTAAGGATCATCTGAAGATACCATTAAGTCTTGCAATACACGAATAACAAAGGTATGAACTTAACATCTCAAGAAACAAATTGATAAGTAAGCTGATAACAAAAATTTTATCACTTATGAGCTACCAGTCTTCTAAGAGATTATTCAGTCTGTTTTCAGATTTCCTGCTTCATAAGTACTCTGGAAAATTTTGCCTGGTTTAGCAATGTTCCTAAATTCCTCAGTTCCTTCCTTGGTGGTGCAGAACCTCCTGTTCAGGCTCTTTGGCTCTTGTCATGACCAGTGTTCTCACAACCAGACTGAAAGGGCTAATGAGCAAACGTTATAGTTTAGCATAAATATGCAATTAAGAGCACATATTAAAAAAATGTAACTCATTACTAACATCGCTTTTCCACTCAAACCAAAGTAAAATCAATAATGTTAAAGGGAGGATATGACAAGCTCATATACAGAGCTTTCACAGTTGGTTACAGCCTAATACCGAGAGCAAAGCATTTTTTACGTGCAATGCTGGACGCTGTAGGGTTTCATTGTGAATCTGCAAGAGAATGACTGTTCAGCACTTGGATGGAGTACACAGCCAACTAAGATTACCATCCCAGAAAACATGGGACATGAGAAGAATATTGTTTTCTGACCATGAAAAGACCACACACAGAGTTAATGTGGAATGCACACTGGACCATCTTCAAAAACATAGAAGTTGCATTCTTTGTTATGCTCACAGACTGGTTTAATTAAATATAGGCATTAGGCAGTAAATGTGTTGGCAGTTTCACACTGAAATGCTGCTGTTCTACAAGTGCTGTTCAACTTCCTCACTGTAGTTTATTATTTTAAAATGGTACCACATTTTTTCATTCTGCTTAAGACTGTAGAGGCTTGCAAGGAAATATATTTCTATAAATCAGAATCTTTAAAAACATGAAAATAATTAATTTGTTCATTCAATTAATAAATGTTTAAAATTTTAGTAATTAAAAACATAGGTGTTTACAAGGCTTGAGCTTCAAAAGAGTTATGGGTCATATTATACATTCAAGTGTTTATTGTTTTATATTTCAACAATTAATTTTCTGAGGACAGGATTTTCTCATTAATGCTATTATTTTAATATATACGTATATATCTATCTATATACTTACATAAATATCATCCATATTTTATTCAATTTACCATGTCAAAGCTAGACTGGGCCTGAATAACTTATGTTAAATGTCTGTGACCAAAAATGTAGCTAATAAAAATTTAATATATGAGCTTTTCGGAACACAAACGTGAGCTACTTGATAGTGCATGAGTTTTTAGTTTTGAAAATTCAGGATGTTTAATGATAACACTGATTTTCTTCTCTCAAAACATCCTTCCAGGGATAAAAAGAATCATTGCTAATAGCTTTTCCTTCTAAGGTACTTTTTCTCATTGCAAATTAGCTACTTGCCTAGCACACTGCTACAAAGTCATGAGCTCTACAGCTTGTTGACTTGTATAGCTGCAAGCTTAAAATTATTTCAATCCTGTCTTGCATAAGCATATAGAAAGGGTTTATGAAGGTCATCTTTTCCATTTTTTTCCCCATTAAAAGCAGGAGATGCAAAATCTGACTGATAGATGAGTGCAGACTAAGGCCACAGTCACTGGCGGGGTTGCCCATTGAAATGATGCCTTGCCTTGAGAAACCTTAAACACCGCTTATTGAAGCTGCAGTTATGTATGTACATCCTCACAAGTTAAGCTCACAGATTCCAATGAGATCAATAAAGTTATATCTGGCTCAAGGACTCTGGAAGCAGCAAACTTCAGGCTGGAAAAACTCTTTTTATTCCTATTTTAACCTGCCCACAAAGATTGAATAGGCTTTATTTTATGGGTGTATATTAGCATGAGCTAGCTAACAACACACTGCTGGTAAGATGTAGGCACCAGAAAAGTGATCATGGACAAGAAAAGATTTGACATGAGCAGGGATGAAAGACTTTCAGGGACTGGAATCAGAATTTGCTTCTGATAACAAATTTCATTACATCTTCTCTTTTGACATTTTTATTTGGAGACTCAACCTCTGAATTTGGGTTGGGTCTTGCAAGTAACCTGAACAACAGCTAGCAACCCTCAGCTTCTAGAAGCAACATCTCCAGGGGGTTTAGCTTGTTTTCTCTGTACTTGAGGTTGTAAGTGTTTTGTAAGGCATATGACTTGGGAGGGCAGAAAGAGGACACAGTTGGTTATGTGTTATTTGTATTGTTCTGACTTTACTAGCTCTACTGTGGTTTTAAAATTCTGAATAAAATTCTTCTAAATTCACTCTTTTTAAGCTGCTTCTTTGAGACAATTCCTATTAATTCCATGTGGTTGCCAAATCACATCCAATATCAGTGTGTCTTCACTTGGGATACCTCTCTAAGACTTCCCACTAGCATTATTGTATAAATGAGGTGGCATCCTCATATATACAATAGGGCTGTGGACTGGTGTCCATTCTATGGACTCCACCCCCCTTAGTGTATCCCAGAGATCCTGAACCTGTCATGAAAGACATCAGTGTGCCTAATAACCTATTTCCAGGCTACACTGGTAGATAAACACATGGAGCAGTGCAGTAAGTGACTAAGGCATAGATAAGGTACCACTGCAGGTCTGAATGAGACATTCACCCTCCCTGGTAACTGCGGATATACATCACTGTGTAAATAAGTGCTCCTCAGAAGGCACAGCACTGTTTGCTCCTGCTTTGAGGAAAAAAGGTTATTTAAATAGATGGCATAGATGGAACCAAAATATTTTGCAGAATAGAATAACTATTTCAGTGTTTACAACTTCAGTTGCAACTCTCCTGAGATTGCTGATCACAGTTTGCGAAGTCCTTGGGTCATGGTGCCCACTATTTTTTGTGATGTATAGGGACAGGGCCGTTAAATAAGCAGCCTTTGTCACAAATTGACAGCAATATTTTTTTTCTGTTCTGAGCCTGCATCCACGCACATCTCAAGTCAGCATTTAGTATTAAAAACATATGTTGTTTTAATCTGCTTTATGTCTTGTATCAGTAATAACAGCAGCAATATAACCCATTTATTTTGCCTGAATGAAAGAAGCCAAAAGCCACTCTTTTAATGATTTTTCCATTCCTGCTGTTTATATTTTTATAGTGCCTATTAATTGGAAACTATTAGTAAAACAATACTGCGCACACTGTTTAGGAGGCACAGATAAAAAGAACTCATTAACTGACAAGTTGTTACAGAGAAATACTTTGGAGTTTAAAATAAATAAATAAGTAAGCGCATGCACTCCAGCTCAGTCTTCACTGGCTGGCATTGAAAGGATTTCCCCCATTTTCTGAAAGCCCTTCCATGGGGGAGAGTGAGCTTACTTCCTAAGGAAATTACTCTAGAGGTGTCTGTAAGAGAAAACCAGGCACCACTTTGCAGCTCTACAATTGCAATGAGAGTAATCATGAATGAACCCTGAGCCAAAAGAGTGATGCATGTTTACATTATGCTTACTATATTAAGCCTGCAAATGCATAAAAATGTAGCTGCCATGAACAACTGCCATGTATAGCACTTAGTATTCAGGAAAGCATTTGGTTCTGGATATGGGCCTCTGTGTTGACCTTCTGCTTTAAAAAATTCTTGCAGGCTTGGAGAGGTGAATGCTCTGAAATGTAGTGCACATAGCAGCAGATGAGCAGTGACTGTGGGTGTGTTTCTTTTAAAGAAACCTCACTGGCTCTTACACTTTTCTGGAACTTCAAAAGGAGCCAAGTTTGCTTCATGCCAGGCAGTTGCTTAGTTGCTTTGCACTGCCCCAGTGGCACCCGTGGGCAGGGAGCAGGGCAGCCAATGGATTGCATGTGTGTTTCCCTTGGCATTTGGAGAGGTTCCTCCTCCTCCCTCCGGCCTCATCTGGCACAGGTTATGCTGGTGCTACTCTTTGTGGGACTGTATGAGTGAAATGAGTCAATGACTGTGTCAAGTCGAAAATTACCCTTAAAAAAGCAAAAACAAACCTGTGTTTTTAACCTGGATGTACTACCTGATTACTTTATCTCATGGCTCCACAAGCACTTGAACTGACACTACTAAAAGGACAGAAAAATGAGCAAGTGGAAGATGCTTACATCACTTGGCCACTGAGAAACAGGCATGTGTAAACCATATCCATAGTGTGGAAAAAGAAAATCAATCCACAAGTATTTGTTTGTGATTTTTTTGGGATCAGTTAATGTTCAGAGTTTTTTAATACAGTGAATTCTCTTATTCCTTCTAGCTAGAAGTTCCCAGAGTGACACATTTAGAGGGGCTAAAGAACCCTTAAAAGTTGTTTTAGATGGTTGCTAAAGAATCAAACACATTTATAATTCCTTTTGAGGTTAACAAATCAGCCTCATAAGGTTGAGGTTGTGCTACCAATCCTGTAATACATCGGAATATTAGTGACTATTAAAAGCACATGAGTTTTCAAGGTGATTTTAAAAATATTTTTATTTTTTGTGTAGCTCTGAAAAAAAAAATAGTGTCATCATTAAGTTGATCTTGAAGAAAAAGATATTTTCACAATCGATTCCTGCAATCTCTTTTGCACATTCACTTCTTTATTGGTGTATTAGTGTTCTAACATTCATTACACAGAAAATGCACTGGTGAGTGACTCCATAAAGAGGACCAAAAATACAAGTTGATTAAATTATTTTGAATTCCCTGACAAGAAAACAAGTATTATGAAAAGGTGCTGAAAAGAAATTGTTTAAGTAGTGCTGTATTCACAATCTAATGACTTAGGCCTGCCTATTTCCTTTGGACTTACTTTTAAAACCCTTCCAGTATCCCATGTAGGCTGATAGAGAACAAATTATCCTGAGTGTGAAAATAGATGGCATTCAATCACACCTGTAAATCGTGGCACAGGTAGTTCACCTACTGTGAAGGTCTGTGGCCAGCAAAATGAGGGTCTGCAGGCAAATGGGAGCGTGGTAAGTGCTGTGCCTAATTTCTATAACCATTATGTAAATTGACTAGCCAAGTTTAGCAGCATCCTGTGCTACTGCACAGGCACAAATCCCTCCATCCATTGATGGCAGTGTGGTGGAGTGAAAGGAAAAGCAAAAGAAATAACAGCTTCTGCCTGCACCAAAACCTAACTTAATGCCTGGTACATAAAGCTTGGTTATGTTATACCATACTTCCAAAAAAACCTTCAACTTTTGAAATATTATGCATTTGCATCTTGTAGCTAATTGTAAACTAAATACATGTGTCAAGTGATTTTCAAATATTAGTATTTTGCACCTAGCTGATGTGTATGATTTTTAGCAAGCCTCACTGACTAGCATTCTTTGTGTAGAAATTTAGAAAGAAATCATTGTAAGTTCTTTGCTGTCAGTTCTCCTCACCATATTAACAATTAGTCCTGAGGATTTTCACTGACAGTACTTAAAAAATAAAAAATCTTTGCTTCAAAGTCAGTCTTGCATGTGGTACTCTATACTGTATGCTCCATGCTGACATATCAATGATCATGTTGTGAACCCACCCAGCACCACAGAAAGCCTGGTGGCATCAAGTTCCCTGGTTCCTTGGTCACATTCAGGGTATTAATGTGACAGAGAAATTAGTGGATTGATGAAAAGCTGATGCTCTTCAACAGAATGCTTACAGATCTTTAATCAGATAAGTGTTAGGAGCAGATAGCTTTTAACAGTCTCACTTTGAGACAACAGGCAGAAAGAAAATAGCAGCTGGCAGATGTAAAGTTAGCAAGAGAAAAGGGTCAACAAAGGTTTAGACAGCCTCAGGTGGGAAAGCTGGCAGGCTGCACCAATTGCAAAAGGCCAGACAGGGAAGTAAGGATGAAATATTTTGTTTATAGCCATATTCTGTAATGTTCCTTGAAAGGCAGTCTGGCTAGAGATTTTCCTGCCAAACATTCAAATCTGGATTCTTTTACATCCACATGGAATGACGTGGAGTGCCAGGTCTAGATCTTGAGAATTTAGCTCAGTGTTCACTTTCAGCCAGTACTGGAACGAGAATTCAACTACATGGAGGCAAGGAACACTGAGGCAGTTTTCACATAAAAGTATGTTAAATCACTTTAGGGCAATCTAGTCAAAGAGCTATACTTGAAAGATTTACTACTGAGGATTTTCCTAAAAATCAAATCAGTCCTAACAAAGATTTTCAGTGATGAATGTGTGAGTTTTAACAGAGAGACAGCTTGGAAGAAATCTAAATATCATCCTGTTACAGCTTTCTGTTTTGTTTATTTTTTTAACTGTATCTTACATATTTACTTCACAACAATGAATCATATTGCTTCTAAAGCCTGCCCACAAAACCTTCCATCCACTAAGTAGATTTTTCCAGCTCACACTATGCAGAGATGACCATGGAAAAAAATAATAGGCTATGACTCAGGCAAGATGGGGCTAGTTTTGTCCCCTTCGTTATTTGGATGGGAAGTCATCAACACAGCCTCAGCTGTCAGAAAGACACACAGACCCTTCTGCAATAAGGCAGCTTGTGAACAGAGAGCCATTCAGAAATTGAATTAACCATCTTCTGTGGCAAGGACTGCACTTGGGTGTTGTGCAAGTTGTGTAAAATCTAGTTCTGTCCATTGAACCACACCGAGACCTGTGGTTACCTTACCATAAGATGCACATGCCAATCCCATTCACCACCTGTGGCTTGCTACCTGAGTCCACAGTGGTATTTGGGATAGTAAGCCCACAGAAACCAGGAGACTGAGAACAACTATCCAGAGGCCTTTGGCACTGGCATACAGCAGCTCCAAACACCTGTGAAATCCCCACTGGCAGAAGCAGCCACGCAGTAAAATGCTTCATCTTTTCAGTGTGTGTAACTCCTGTTTTTCATGTGGTTGTTACTGACTAAGGCACTGCACACACCTCAGTAGTCTACAGCTCAGTACTGGGGAAGGTGGTCTCAGTGCATAGCAGTACTTTTGACTGTACAGACTGACCACAAAGGACATACAACCATCCTCAGGAATCTTGTTGATTAACACAGAGCTTTTGCAGCTACGGGGAAATTATTGCAAGAAGGATAAGTACAATTTTATGCAAACAATGGTTCTACTAATAGTTTTGTCCGAGACCAAACTGCACAAAACTAATGCTATATCTACAAAGCATTCTTCAATCCCATCTCTTAAGGAAGATGACTACATGATTTTAATTTGGTTTTCTGAGGAAATAGGAAGAACAGAATTATATAGTCTAGCTGTTTACTGATTTTAACCAGACTTAAGTTTCACTGAGTTTTGCAAAAGAGTGAAATATGTCTGGGAAACCAAGATTCATTAGTACTCAATTGAATAGAGCAGCTTGCTTATTTCCATTTTCAAAGGCACTCCATTTGTCACCTAACTGATACAGTCAGAATGGAGAAGTTTTGCTTCTTAGCTGTAGAGTGAGGTTCTGAAAAAATATAGGAAAAGCAAGACAGCCTTTGCACAGGCTACACTACCCCTTCCATAGATGGTAAATAAACAGATTTTATCTCATTTAATTTTTTAAAGGATAACAAAAATAAGTATGTAACTAGTTTTTCTGATAAATTACTCGGAAGCACCTGAAAAGTTTCTTGTTAATTTACTACATTATGCTGCTTGCATCATTTTTCTCTTCTATCAGCTGTGATAACAATTGTGATTTTGTATGCTTTTTCTACAGGACAATTCTCCTCACTATGTTCTGTCTACATGGCCTCCTACCTTCTTTTGTTAGAGTGAGACTGCTGGTTTTCACAAGAATTCCCTATTTCTCTTAGTGCACAATAAAAGTACAATGAGGTGAGCAAGTAGAATATAATAACAGAATAATGCACTAACTTCTGGGTGATGCTTGAAGTGCAGAAGCTAATATTAATGAAGAACTCATAAATAAATTATTCAGTTCTGAACTACACTGCAGGTAAAGTAATATTAAGGGGGAATGAAGTACTTAATAATTCTTGACCTGAGAATGAGTCCTTAGTGGAAAATGATACTTGGTTTATGAAGGCCTGGTATTTAAAACAGCAGAATTTTATGCAGTTCTTTTGCCATTTCTGGACACAATCCACATGATCAGCTGGTCTATATTGAAAGCCAGCAACACCATTTTAACAAGATTGGCTCATTTCTTTATGATAGATGATGAAGGCTACATCTCTTTTTTCCTCTGACTTTATATCAGCCTTCCAGATACTCAGATTCTCATCTGTAGTCACTCATCACCATACAGGCTTCCAGTCTGGGCTGTTGTCAGGGCGCCATCCTCATGCTTCTTCCTTGCTCTGGACCACTTGTGCCAGCTCTGATGCATATACACCTACATAGTGAAACAGATTACGAAACTGATCTGGCTGAGACGTAATTGTAACAAGAAGAAAAACTGGTTATGAGTCCTCAAGAATTTTGCTTTGTCTGGCTTGCTGTCATCAGCTCTCAGGCCTTACTTGGTTCAAAGGCTAAGAACACATCCCTGCTTACTTTGCTTTAAGCCACGCACTGCAATCAGATAGTGTCCTTGGACTGACCTTTGTACCGTAGGACTGCAGGAGCTGCAGTGGTTAGTCACGTAAACATTTATTATTTTCCTAGCATTTCTTGTTCAGTATTTCTTTTTGAACATAACTTCTTGCAGTCATAACTTTCCTGCAGTCTGCTGGTGAATTGACTTTTCCACCAATGCATTTTCAGAGGAAGAAGCCAATTACAGAGATGTGGATACATATTTTATTACCTCTGGTTAGTTCTATTCCACGAGGAGGAATATTTTCTAAAATCCCATTCTAGTAGGACTCAATGCTCTTGTTGTAGACATATTGCAGCAAACTCAATATGTGTTCAATTTTAGAAATCAGAATTCAGATATCCTACAGGAAAATAAGATGCTCAGGCTGCTGTATGAATGAAAAAATAAGTCCAGCTTTGAAACTATATTTAAAAACTCTACTGTAACATCAAGAAATGCCAAATTAAATGTAAATTTTTAACCTTCATTCCTCATTTTAGGGATGCATAAACTATGATTTACGTGTAGAACATTGTTGTAAATTTAAGTAAAATGCCTATTTGATTATTTAAGAGGAAATCTCTAGCAAGAATTAAGAAAGAGAAAACTGATTTAGCTAAAAATTTCAACATTCATAACTTTCTATTTGTTTTAGATTCAGAAAAAATTTGTCAGATTAAACATAGCCCGCATGCTGTCAGTTTAACTGGATAAATTCTAACTCAACTAATTATTTTACATAAGGTGTAGAAAGTGAACAGAGTCTTTTTCTACTTGAAAATAAATTAAATACTTGGATTATTCAATGATTACATGTTTTTAAAATGTTTCCCTTTGTGTTTAGCAATCTTAGCTGGAAGTGGTTTCCCATAGTTTTAAAAGTGCTAACCACACAGAGCTGCACTGAGAGGTCATAGCATTGAATTCAATGATCAGGGAGAAGGAACTGCAGAAGTGCCAAATCTTTGAAAATACAGATTTTGGTCTAGCTGTATAGGTATAGAAGCATCAAGTCAAAGATACACCAATCTGTTCTCTACATAACAGTATGCAAACTATGAGCAATCTTGAGAGCACACTGACCACGCAATGAAAAGCCTTTCCAAAATGGACTTTAGTATAGAATTTTTACTAAGACAACAGGTCACTGTCCCTAAAGAGTGAAAAACCCCATTACTGATATGCCATACATCACACCCATTTTTTCCTTATGACTGACTACAGATGAAGAGCCACTGTTCTTATACAAGATCTTGTTAACACATAGAAAAATACTTCCTTTTCAACCATAAGCTTCTTCAATAAAAGTCTTAGAAAAATTTAAAAAGTGTTCCATGTGTCCTCAATTCATGCTAAAGAACACTTCGTTCTGTATTACTGTATGTTTACTGGCTGCTGTCTAAAATTACAAAGCCGCATCTTAGTTTCATGAAGCACAAAACAGAAGCAACCAGTGAAAACCACTCAACTGGTGCTAGCCAAATATAACCATTGATGAGCCCTATTTGACTCTTAAATTCAGGACCCAATCCCTAATGTGATGGCTAAGAAAGCTCTACTTTATTTTGGTGGGTTTTGCCCTTGAAATCTATTGCCTTTTTCACCACAGGAAAAAAATTGATGTCTCTCCCTCTCCCCTTCAGTTGTGTCACACCCAAAATTATAAGCAGAACTGGAGCTCAGGGCAAATACAAGCTCAAAGCAAGCACTGCTGGCAGTTTGAAAGACTGCAATTACTTTCTTCCATTGTTTTCTTCATCTTTTTTTTTACTTTTTTTCCCCTAGTGCTGTATGATTCCTGCAGAGATTGTAATTGGAAATGGAGAAAGAACATAAGAAAACCTGTTTACAGAGAACTGTTCACCTATTCAGAAGGACCCTGGCACAAATCAGTTTTTCAGTCCATGTTTACAAACTGAAGAGCATTGTCAATATTTCAGAATAACATCCACATATCAATGTATAATTATTTTTATTTGTTTATGCTGTGGCAAGATGAAGAGATCCCACAATATTAGGTAAACTGCAAAAGAGTCCCTTTCAACCTTCAGATTAGCAATTGGCTTTAAAATAGTTGTCATGTATTCATCTATATTGCAATAGCTTAAAAGTGTAGGGGGAACTTTAGCCCTCCTACAGAAGATATAAGAAAAAAGCTTGATTAGAGGTAATGTAGGAAAGCTGTCCCCCAATAGATTCCAACTCTTTGTTAAGCTGTGTTCTATAGCATCTTAATTCATCCTGAAAAATCTGTCAACAGAAAGAGAGGGAGGTCCATCTGCTCTCCAGTAAGATTGTGCACAGCTAAAATAAGCCATAAAAAGCTGAAATGCCATAAACTCATATCCTTTAATCTGAATTCAGCTCCTGGTGTTATCAAACACCTATAGACAGTCCCTATCCTACAACTCAATTTAGTACCTAAACACAAAGACGTTTGTTCAAACCAGTATCTTCAAACTAAAGATTCTTCACTTAACCACCACTTGCCCATCAGGCTACCACTTTTTTTTTTTAGTTCGTAACCAATTAACATTAGAAAACACAAGTTCAGAACAGCTTCCTTTTGGTCTCATACAAATGTCAGGGTGATTCAACCAGCCAAGCGGGCTGCCGCCTACTGTAGCAGCTAAGGATGAAATACCAGGAATTCTGGTGTCTGATTTGAATGCATTTTAGTTGGTATATTTCCTACTTTTCTTTTTCACATAAGAAAAGCCTATCCCAAAAAGACATTTATTACTTAGCAAGAGTTAACAATTACTCCCCAGTGATACATATATATAACTTCCATGACAGCTTTGCTCGGTTTGTGGGTCAACAGCGTATGCCTTAATGAAAGAAGGAAAAAACAGAGTTGCTGTTATGATGCAGGTGCTGAAATCTTGGTAACAGTTCCAGAGCAATATGAAACCCCTGTAAATCATTACTGCCTCACAAGGCAACCAAGGCAAATATTTTCCCAAACTACTCTTATTTTGCTAAGAGTGTCATCTTGTGGAATTCTTGGAACATTCTTCGGCCCTGATTGGCAGCTGAAGAGGAGGATTAGTTTTCCTCCTGGTGGAGTAATCCGTTATAGCTGAAGGTGATTACTTTTAAGAAAGCAATGTGTCAACAATGTGCCAATGTTCCCTGACGTCTACCACTAATGAGACACCATTCTTTTGTTTGCTTTCCGGTGGCATTTCTTAATGACAAAGTCTGGGGTAGTAGGAATGGAGAGAATAGAGAGGCCTTTGGTTTCTTTAAGCCACAGCAACTGCACAGACTTTGATATCAAGCTATTGTAATCTCAACTCAAAAGACACTTAGCACATATCTGTACAGACTTTATTACACCTGATGGATCAGATTGCCCCATTGCCATTACCACAGTCATTCTCACCTTCAAAACTCTGTAGTGCTGAAAGCAATTACCGTAATCAAAGCATAAGCTTTCCTCTTGATGTCACACTACAAGAGGTGTTCCTTTAGATTGTCTAATTTTATCAACCTTTCTCTGATGATTGATAATATTTTAGGCCATAGTACTTCCCAATTAACAGCAGAATTAAGAAAAAAAAGTAAATTCGGAGAATGTCATTTATTTCCTGTAACCAAAGCTATAATATGTGGCAGTATGCCAAAAGGCATTTACATTTCTCTTTAGTTATCTAAAGCAATTCACATTCTAAAATATTCTTTTGAAGTAACATGCCAAGAAAATATGGTTTAGAAACTTTAATGATTTTATGTATGTCAGCAGAAAAAGGCAGTTTTCAAAGTACAGTTTGGCACAATGGACTGATATATAGTTCATTGTGCTGAACTGTATGTTGCTTAAAATTTCAACTGGTGTCATTCAGTCCACATAGCTTCTATAGAGGACATATAGGTAGCATATAGGCACCTCGTTTGAAAAAAAAACAAAAACAAATGCAAATCCCCACAAATAACCCAACCTCAAACCCCAAATAAAATGTAAGAAAAAGAAAAAAAATATTCAGAATTGTCGCTCTTGCAGGATCCATGAGCAAGTCAGAATACTTTATTAGTTTTGAAAATATGCAATGAACTCTTTAATTAACTTGTAATACTAAGACACACAGATGGAAGAATTCTGTTGAATAACTCAACAGCAACATGGTATTCAACAGCAATTAATTCTCAGAGAAGTCAACTCTGTTGGAAATACGCCCATGATTCTAACAATCTGCATTTTTCTGAGCCCTTCCATCCAAATATTATGTAGCCTCAGCTTGCGAGAGAATTGTTGCACAAAAAATTACCTCCACATAGGTATTTTAGAAGCATTAATATCTACCTAAATACGAACCCTCACCTTTCCTATGTAAGGTCAGGGATTTTAAAGTGGATTATTGTTTGTTTGTTTGTTTGTTTGCAGGCGGGCTCCTAGCAGCGTGTAAAGTGGACAAAATCAAGCATTTCCCACAATCAAGAATATTGTGAATTAAAAGAGAGTATAAGTCATAGGTCTTCAGTGAACCAGAAGAGTTGCTCTCACTACTACCAGTACAAGCTGGAAACAGCCATTTGCAAAGCTCCAGCTACCTGTCCAGAGAACAAAATCATGCTTTTTTCAAAGAGAGCACAATGGCACTAGTAGCAATAAAGACAATATACAGAAACACAAGTAAACATTAAACATACATTCATAAACACTCACAAGTGTGTCTTTGAGTCATGCATGCTAGACTGCTTGTCCAAACAATTTGTTCCAGATGAGTACAGAATTCTCAATAACACATCACTGAACATCACTAACACAGATGCTTCTATTGAGTTTCACACATTAAAAGAATATTTACTTAGTATAATAGCATAGTGAGTGCAAAGACTTCATTTATAATTTTCCTTAGTAGTAAATAACATCATTAATAAAGAAAACAAAACTGATTAATGTAAAAAAATGTATTGTGATGCATGATTCTTAGAGAAAGAGGGAAAGAATTGCTCTGTGCATTCCTTCCCTGCTTTGCAAAATAATAGGAAAATTTTTTTCCATTGCTATTTAAGAGAAAATATACTCTACCATGAGAGTTGCAATTGGGTTGCAATTTACAATGCAATGTTTTTACCCTGCCTCATTAAATATAGTAGAGAAGGCTAACTGGCTGCTCTTCCCCCAGCGGAACGTGAAAGTACTTGACAAAATGAAAAGGCAAAGAAACTATACAAAACACAGCTTCATCATGATACTGAGGCATGTGTATCTGGGCAGAAAAACCCTATAGCTAACCTAGCTAAGATAAAACATCAAGAGCAATCTAACAATTCTTACACTTCAGGGCTTAAACATATCAGCAAAGGACAAGACAGATTTCTGTCCTGACATCTAAAGACAAGCAATTAAAAACCTGAAGAGAAGAATGTTAGGCTTCCTGACAAGCAGTTTGGCATTCAGAAACACTGGACTTCCTTGTAGCTGAGCTGCTAGTTTGTTAAAATGGGAAGATGTAAAGGCAGAGATAGTATTTTTTATTAGTCCAGCTTGTACAGCTGGGAAAAAAAGGATAACTTTTGGGTACACAAGCCCATCAGTTCTGAAAAACTCCCTTCAAATTATGCACTTGGGAGCTGAAACTCATAATAAAGGGAAGACATTAGAAATCCTGGATTCCTTAGGGTTTAGGGCATACTCAAGTGTATGTATATAAGTATATAAGATGCATAAAAAAACTGTCTTCCATTTTCTCCTCCAGCTCCTTCCAAAAACCTCTGTGTGCTCCCTAAGCAATAAATTCCTGTTTCTAAACTGTATTAGAAGATAGCACCTCTTAACTCCTCTATATTCCAGAGGCTCAAATACCTTTCCTCTCATTTTTAATTAAACTCAGCATAATTAGATTCACGGGCACTGTTCCTAACATGCACAGAACTTTGAAGTTCATTATTTCTGTTTCAGAGCTGAAGAAAGACTTGTGTACAAATGACTTTGCTGAGATTCCCAACTATTCCACTTGTTCCAATTTATTTTTTAAAAAAGTTGCCACAACCTACCAAACCATGTTCTGGCTTATTTTTACCACATATGATCCCAACATCCCAACACAACTTTCACTCTGTTTTAAAGGTGGAGTCAAATATGGTTAGTAGCAAGTGATGGCATAGGAAATCATCTCAGTCCTGGTGATCACTAGTGTTCTAGGAATAGGGAGAAGAGCAGATTGTTTAGCCCTTGTATAACACTTCTTCATGTGGCAGACAAGTAGGAATGACTTGTCAGCATAACCGTAGCAGACTTCCATGGCTTACCATGGCCATTAATGCTCATGTTCCCAGAGGATTTTTCACCAGATTCCAAGTGTCTCTTGGATGAAGTGGCACATGAAGTATACTCTCCCACAGAGGGGTATAGAACTGGGAAACGGTGCAGTAGAAACAGGATGTTTGTAGACTGGTACACACTTCGACATCTCCTCCTAATCATGAATCCTCTCATTAATCAGCATGGTTTCAGTAGGTACAAGGTGTGATTCTGTCTCTTAGATCCAGATAAATTCCTGTCAACCACTCAGACACATAGTACTGCTTATGTGGCTTTTCTGCGCCACATGAAATCTTTGGTCTCATGGAGATGTCTTGCACCATATTTAGGATGATGTGTAGGATCCACAAAGGGTCACACATATCTGAATTTTCACAGCTTCAACTTAGAGCCTGATGGAGAAGAGACTATACAGAAGATCTGCTTCTCTTTTGCCTCCTGGCACTTGCATTCTCTCTGTATTTCCTGTATGAACACACCAGAAACAATATGTGCTAGGTTAATTACACCAATCAACATGAGAAACTTCTTAGACCAGGTATGGCCATTAGTCCAAAGATGACCTAAGAGGTTTCTCACATATATCAAGTTTATATCAAGCCAGGGATGGCCTGAGAGTGCAGCTTAAAGACCCAGTTATTTACTTTCTGCAGAGTTTTCTTCAGCTCTACATTTCTGTTGGCATGGTAGGAATCCATATGTTTATAGCTGAAAACAATGTGGATTTCAAAGTATTGGGTGATAAGGACATGACATCCATTTTCTTGATAGTGAGGGTCAGGACTGGAGTAATAAGGGACTGATTTTATACAAAACAAACAAACAAAACTCATAAACTTGTTTAGCTTTAGATCAGATCTGCAGATGCTTTGTACAAGATTCAGTTGTGTGCCATTGGGTCTTGTGCCCTTGAGGTGACTTTCTGAAGTAAACTGTCAGTCTTAGTCAATGAATTAGCCATGCAAATCACATACTGTTGAAGTCTTACAAAAGATGGGCTAATTTCTAACAGCTGAGCTCTAATATTTACTAATCTTCGAAAAACTTTCTATCAAAAAAATTTTAGCAATATTTTTTAATTAAGTCAGTGAATTTTGAGTTCACTTGCAAGAATAACAAGCTTTTTTTTTTTTTTTTTGCTTTTTTTTTTTTTTTCTGAAGAGGCCCAACAGAGTTATGGTGTTAATGTGCTCATTAATGATGATGAAATTTTTACTTGAGTGCTCATTTTATTGCACTACAATACCAAGAAAAAGTAGATATGAAAATAATATTTCATAACAGCTGAACATCATACATTAAGTTGTAATAGAAGTGTTTTCCACTGGCATACAGGCATGCTTGAAGGGAAGACTTCAGGGAAGGATAATGAAGAAAGGAATCTGGGGATTATAGTGACTTCTATCCTGAGCACAAGAAAAAAAAAAAAACCAAAAAAAACCCAACAACAACAACAACAAAAAAAAAAAAAAAAACCAAAAACCAAAAAAAACCCCACAACTACAAATAAGGTGAATTCCATACTAGGGTCTGTTGGGAGAGGTTCTGTGTGAGAAAATACACCAGTGGAGAAAGGTAGAATAAATTGCCTGAAGAGTAAAGATTGAAGAAAGGCATGGATAATCTAACTATCTCTTTTTTATGTAATGAGAAAGGAAATAAATTTTATGATCAATGCTAAAATGGAAAAGAAGCAATATGTCTAAATTATAGAAATGGAAAGTTTAGGTTAGACATTGAGAAAATATTAATACCTTTCCAACAGCCAGGACCATATTCCCTACTGTCTGAGCTGAAAAATTGTGGAAGGAGATTTTAAAAGCCAGACTGGGCAACCATCTCCCAGGAATATTGTAGGAACCAATCCTATTTTCAGAAAAAGGACGGAGCAAATCATCTAACACTTCTGGTAGTAGGGTTTTCTGAAGAACACTTCGCCATCTCTTTCACGGAGTTTCTTGTATCCCTAGCCATCAGGATGATACATGTGATACAAGTAGTAAAGGACTATCAGACTTGTATCCATGGCTTCCATGGGCTTCCTCTGCAGAACAAATAAAAACAAAGTAAACAAAGTAAGTGAAAAGCTCATATCCCTCCTGCTTCAGAGAAGAACGCGCTTATAGCTCAAAACCATGTAGAGTTTAATGTGCTGGGTGATAAGGACATGACACTCATTTTCTTGATAGTTAGGGTCAGGACTGGAGTAATAAGGGACTGATTTTATACAAAACAAAACAAAACAACCAAACAAACAAAATTCAGAAACTTGTTTCACTTTAGATCAGATCTGCAGGTGCTTCGTACAAGATTCTATTGTCCAGGCATGGACCTGGCCAAGGCTATGAAACAGTTCTCTTAATCTTAGTTAGCTAGTCTAATTGTGTCTCAAACAGAGGTGCAACACATGGTTATTGACAAGATGGACTTGTCACATGTTCAGAATGGTTTTCATGGCAGAACTACCCCATAGTTGCAGCCAAAATAGCTTTAGCTGAAGACCTTCAACAGTGGCTCAGAAGGAAAACACAGAATTGGATTGAAATATGGTCTTTATCCATATAGGAGCAAAGGGGAATAAAACAGGATAAAACAGAAGCACTGAAGTGCAGTGCTGCTTAGAGGGAGGATGTCTGGTATTCAGCAGTAAAGTCAGTTTGGGCATAGTTTTCTCAGTTTCCCTTCCCTTCCCTCCCCTTCCATGTTTTTCATGCATGTTTTAAAAATCCTGTAAAATGTATTTCCCTGTGCTCTTCCAAGACTTTGTCATTGACACAAGCCCCTGTCATGTCAGTTTTGTAGGGGGAAAAAATTTCTTTCTTACTCATTATTTTGATACTTAGACTGGTTTTATGCAGATCATATATATGGAGTACAGGCTGCTTAATGCAATTGGATTATAAGAGGTTTCATTACAGTTTTTCTTATACAATCTTTTTATATTGTTGATAATGAACACATGAGTGTGTTCATACACATTACACATATACATACACATTATTTTCTTTTAGTGGAATTCTCTAACAGTAGAGTGATATAAAATTTGGCTAAAAAGTATTCCAAAAAGTCATGTGAATCACTGAACCCAATCATGAAGCACATTTTCAAAACATAACACAAACAGAATTTTCTGGGCAACTTGGACACAAGACTGCAGCAATATAGAATGTATTTTATTCTCAAAATATGTTCTAGAGATTCCAAATCTAATAATAAATCAAATGTAACCGACTGGAGGGAAAGGATCATCCATAAACAATGAGTGACAATCTTCCAGACAGGTAATTTTTTCCTTACAATGTGCCCTAATTCAGGAGGAACACTTGACAACACTAGTCTCAGATCCTGTAACAATATCAGCCACCCTGAGCTCCAAAAAAGTAGTAGTAAATTTCTGCTTGTGTATGCTGCTTGTAACTATTCAAGAAAATGTTGCTTTTAAAATAAAATCACCGTGGTCTTCCCCAGTAACGTCCAGGAATTATTCACTGGTGGTAACTTCTTGCATTGCCCTGCTTCACTTGAAAGATGCCTTTCTAGTGAATTCTACCAAAACTGAGGAGGACGGGCATAAAGGTTTTAGGAACAAACATACTAAATCTGGTGCAGTCTGGGGTGCTCAGCACCAGAAGGAAACTCCTTCTCTCTCCTCTCTCTGTACCCATCCATCTGCATATTTCTTTTGACGAGGAAACAGCATTCCACCAACCTGATACCTTTCACACTCTTCCTCCCCTGGACACCGGGGTGGGAGCAGGGGGAGGAGGCAGGGGCTGAAGGAGACCGCGCTCTGGTGCGCTGTGCTGCTGGGGGCAGCAGCGGGGCGGGGTCAGCGGTGCGGGGCTCTACCGTCCTGCCTTCCTCCGCTTTTTTCCCTAAAGTTTATTGTAAAGGGGCAGCGTTCGCCGGTCGGTCACGTGACCCTGACAGGTCCTGCCTATTGAGAGCCAGACCACCCACACAGAGGACGATGGAGCTGCTTAATAGAAACAGGCATGTAATTGTGAGGCTTTCCAGCACTCGGCAGAATGTCTGCAACCTAGGAGGGTTGTTTTTTTTACATTTTCAGCTCCTTCAGCGTAAAGGGGAAGGAGGGAAGGAGGGAAGGAGGGAAGGAGGGAAGGAGGGAAGGAGGGAAGGAAGGAAGGAAGGAAGGAAGGAAGGAAGGAAGGAAGGAAGGAAGGAAGGAAGGAAGGAAGGAAGGAAGGAAGGAAGGAAGGAAGGAAGGAAGGAAGGAAGGAAGGAAGGAAGGAAGGAAGGAAGGAAGGAAGGAAGGAAGGAAGGAAGGAAGGAAGGAAGGAAGGAAGGAAGGAAGGAAGGAAGGAAGGAAGGAAGGAAGGAAGGATAAGAAAAGAAAAGAAAAGAAAAGAAAAGAAAAGAAAAGAAAAGAAAAGAAAAGAAAAGAAAAGAAAAGAAAAGAAAAGAAAAGAAAAGAAAAGAAACGCACTGATGTTCCATTTAAGCCGTCAATACCAGTGAATGAGGGCGCACCCAGACCTCCAGCACGGCTCACCCCGAGCGGCTCCCGCCCGGGCAGTGATGGTAGGTGCCTTCCCTTCGGCGGGGCGACAGCGGGCCGGAGCCGCGGGACCCGGCGGACAGGGCCCGGGCCCGGGGCGGTGTTGGAGGGGCTACACGTGCCTTCTCCGGGGTCCGGAGGGGGCGGGAGGAACCTCCCTCTCGCAGTCGGGGGACGAGGCTATCGACCGGGCACCAGGTGCGGCCCGAGCGGGAATAATATCGCGGGGTACGGCAGGCGGGGTGTGACGGGGGCTTGGCGTGGACCAGGGGCTACGGGGCTTGCTCGGAGCCAGGCGCTGCTCTCCCTCGCCCGGCTTGGCAGTGAGGTGGCTCAGAGCTGCGGTAGGGATGCGCGGGGGACATCCCGCTGATGGGAGGCGGCTCCTGAAGCGACTGCAGTGCCGCAGAGGACGGCCGTCTCTGCATTTCGCACCTGTGCGAGCTCTGGTCCGAACAAGCTGCCTTGTGGGGAGCAGAAACTTCTCTAGAGCCTAGCCTAGGGCTAGGCTCTAGAGGACATGGGCCGGCTTAGTTTGAAGTCAATATTGGCTTCAGCCTCCGTCTTCAGGACTGGACTCCTCGCGCGGCTGGTACCGGGCACCATCAGGACCGGTACCGTGCTGCTGTAATGGGTCTCGTGCGTGCTGCCTCACTGCTTCCAGGGACTGGAGAGTGGGGGGATGTTCAGTGACAGATCTCACCTTCTCCGCTGCCTTAGTCCCACTACAGGAGGTAGACGTGGGGGAGGCAAAAGCGCGGAGGGGGGTGGGGAGATATCTGGCATCGTCGGATGGTTTTAAAAGAAGCGCTGCAGCCAAAGTGGGTGTTTCACAGCTCCTAACCAGGTAGCCTTTACGAGCTAGAGTCTCGCACCAGTTTCATAGGTGTATCTAGTTCCTGGTTATGCTACTGGGGGCATTGTGTGTCTGAATTGTAACGTGACATTGTATCTGGACAACAGGTAGTGTTGTTTAGAAACAATAGGGCTGAGGAGGGAGGGGAGGAAAAGGAATCTTTTAAAATCTGTTTGGTTTTTAAGAGCCTGTAGATATAAAACTGGCAGCCCACTCTGAATTAAAATGTCGTAGGCTTCTCTGTTTTTATCCTTATTTTTCACACACACATGCACATGCACGCACACACGCACACACACCTTTTATTTTGTTCTGCCTTTGCCACAGTGTATAAAGCCCTATTGAGACATGTAGGCGTGATGTGTAAACCGGATTAGCAGTATGAAAGAAAGACATACAATGAGCCTGAATTGTTTTACTTCCTTTTCATTTCTCACGCCTATATCTCTAATAAATTTGTTGCTCCAGCAGTGGGTCAAAGAGATTGTGTCGTTCAGCTTTTTTTTTTTTCTTCAAGGCCCGATGGCAGAGATCATGGAAGTGAATGCCCTGCCTTCTGGCACATGCAAAACTTCAGCTCTATCTTAACACAGACCTGGTGTTGTCCAGACTGGCTAAAAGTGGTTCAGTGTAATTTTCCCCTCTCAATGCACATTCATGACCTGTAAGTGGCGGGGCATTATGCCAGGAAAAGAATCTGATTGGAAGACTACTTGGGTTTATAGAGGTACAGCCCCTCGTGGAATATGACAGTCTGCTAGGGCTGGGATGTCCTAGTGGTTTGCATGGAGCGGGCTGTTCCTCCATCCACTGTCTTCCTCAGCTCCCCGTGCGCTCTTCTCCTCTGGTAGTCCACTGCTGTGCGGGAGGAGCCCAGAAGCCTCGGAGACTCCTCTGGAGGCACATTTCCCCGCAGCCCTCCGCAGAAGAAAATGCCAGCGCTCCTGGGTTGGTGCTGTAGATCCCTCATTTGCTCCTTTGTGGCGTGCAGAGCAGCTTTCCATTAAAGGAGATCAGGGGTAATTAGCCGCATTATTTTGACAAGTTGGCTCGAGCAGTTCCCTTTCTTCCAGGGCTGAGGAGGGGGAGAGGCCGCCCGCCTCCTTCCCCAGGCGCGGGCGCTGAGCGGCGGCGCTGCCCTGCAGAGCTGCTCCCCGCTGCGCGCCGCCGCCCCCCGACGGCAACCCCCGCCGGCCCGGTGGCCAGCACGGCACTCCGAGCGGAAAAGGAGAGGGAGGCTCAGGCTGCCCTGCAGAACCCAGTGCCTGTGATCTTATGTCATAGCCAGAATCAGGTGTGCGGGTGGAGCACAGGGCCAGGGTAGGCCTGTCCACTTATGTGATGCAAACCTGTGTGAGAGACAAAAATCTGAGGGAATAGAAAAAATCTGATTATTTTCCCACAGGTCGGTCTTCTCCCAGGGTCAGCACTCTTGTGAACCGTACAAAAGGAATGCAAAGTGGCTGCACTTCATTTTTGTCTTTTTTTTTTTTTTATTAGGGTAATCAGATGCTCCAGCAGTGCAAATGTTTTTGGTGGGTGTCTGCAGGTGAAGAGTGACCTGGAAAAAATGTGTTAAAGTAACATCACTGTAAATATCGGCTACCCATTGCTAATCTCTATTGGATTGATCCCTTACCTGGCTGGAGAAGTGCTCTGCAATATCAGGGGTTATGAACACAAAGGGAATGTATGTAAGAGGCAGAGCATCACAAAATGAAGCCACTATTACTAAAGTCAATGCTGAAAGTCTTGTACACCAGCCTGGGCTGTCTAGGCATTGAAAGGAACAGGTATGAATGGTTGTAGATTGCAGCCCCTCCACATAACGAGGCAACTTCCTAGGCCTTTACCACATAGCATGTCCTATATAAGAAATCTGAGAGATCCCTTCGAGTTGCTGATGATGGAGATAGCCCGTGGTGTGGAGGACCAGTTGCACACTCAGCGCATGCATATCACAGTCAGCAGTGCTTACAAATGTAAATAAGGGCAGATTGATTAGGAACAACATTATTGCCAGGAATGTAGCAAGCAGGCATCAGCTATGAGGCAGACTGGGGGCAGCCCCTGCTCTGACCACCCAAGTGGAGACTTTTACACTGACATTTCTTCCTTGAGGGGAAAAAAAACCCCAACATACATACACACACCCATCCCAGAAACAAGACCAATTAGATCTCTGCAGTAATTAATCTCTTGCGTATGCTTAAAAAAAAAAAAATCCTTCCAGACCACAGGGAGAGAGGAGAGATTAAGACAATGCTTGTTAAATTTGAGTCTTCGGATAGTCTTTTGGAACCAGTAGTGAGAACGGGCTTTAGGCTACTGTGTGAAGACTAGCAGGCAGGAGACATGTAGGACAGTGCTGGGGATTCCAGCTGCTTGAAAGGACACTCTTCCCTGATTTTGGAGCCTACCAGGAGGCTGAACCAAAATGCTTCTGTGCCCATCCCTTCTTTCTCGATTCCCCTGCCCTGCTACCCGATCAGACACAGTGAGGTTGAGCACTTGCAGAAGCAGTGTCACATCCCTTCCTAGCTAGCTGGATGGTCACTTTCGCAAGTGGAAACTTGAATTGGAGGTGACCGACTGCACCCCAGGAACAGTTTTCAGCCTCAAACAGAAAACAGCCTCCAGCTGCAACTGCTTCAGGTTTCTTTCTCCCATACATACACACCTACGTGTGCCTGCATGACTGCTTACTGCTCCTAGCAGCTTTCCTGGACAGAGTCCTGTGCGGGGCACAGGGCAGGGCCTTCACGGAGACAAGTTTCCCAGGGTGGGAAAAAACCAGAGTTGGGATGAAATCAAAGAAGAAAGGAACCCCCTAGCCGGCGGGTTTGGCCCTTGAAAGGTCCTGACCGTTGATGCCTTTAAGCAGTCTCATGGAGAAATCGATGCGGTGCAGTGCGCAGCTCGCTCCCGCCGGCTCTCGGGACCCTGCCAGCCCGCGTTGCGGGCGCCGGGACGGCCCCGCTAAGAGCCGTTGCCAGCCCGCCGAGGGGAGGAGGACGCTTGCAGTGACAAGGGGCTCAGGGGTTTTGCTCAGGACCACTGCCCCCGGTAGACGCACGGCGGGGCTGAAGGGAGAGGTGCGCAGTGCCGGCGGATTTGTCGAGCCGGGCACCGCGCCGAGCAGGGGCTGCACGGGGCTCTCTTCTTACCTCGGGTCCCCATGCCCCTCTCTTCTTTGCAGCATTTCTCCCACCCCCGCCTACAGCTCCCGAACTATTTACAGCCGCGCTCCTCCGCAGGCGTGTAGCAGCCGTCCCGCAGGAAGGCAGCCCCCCAAAGCACCTCCCCGGCCAGGGTCGGGGGCGGAGGGAAGGGCTGTGGGCTGCCCCCCCCCGGTGCCCATGGGTGTCCGCCATGGCCCGTAGCTGCCTCCGCGGGGAGCCGCGCTGCGGGTCGGGGCCCGAGCTCGGGGCTGGGGGGTACGCGCGCAGCCCTAGAGGCAGCAATTAATGGCTGATTCTCAATGAAGAGAGACGCGGAGAAGCGGTGCCCAAAAAGTAACAATCGCGTGTAGTTCGAGAAATGTTTAGCGCGGCCAGGCTGCGTTTCATGGACTTTTACACTAAAAACATTAGAATTGGCTTTCCTCAGGTTTCGGTTAAAGAATGAGTTCTAAGTTGAAACAGCTAGCTACCGCGCGGCTTTAAATCCCTTAAGTTTTAAATTTTCATTGTGTTTTTCTAACTGGACGGAGTGGTTTTCTTGCAAGGAACTACGTCTCATCTTTAGTTAAAAAGAGAGGGGGAGAAAAATCTGGCACTTTCTACCGCAATATCCACCACCCTGTCATTATTCCTGCAAGCCTGGGAATTCAGCTCGGACCTCCCAGTATTTGTTGCAGCTCGAGGCCAAGGTGCCTCTAAAAGGATTTTCTTTTAAGGCCTTTAGAAATCGTCTAATGCTGCTTTTTCTTCGTTTCCCTCTCTTTTTCTTAAAAGGGAAAAATGTATTTCTATATGTCCCTGGCGAGAAAATTCCGCGAGTGTATTTGCAAGCATCCCGGACGGGGGTCGGGGGAGGGGAGTAAGGGGAGGGGGGAGTAACGCTCTTGAAAAGAAAACGAAGAAGAAAGAGGGAGAAGGCATTCCTTAATGGAAGTATTGCATGCAAAGAAGACTGGATCTCTTTAAGGCTCCCCCTGAAGCTGGAGATGCACACACAAGGGTTGCCGGCCTGGGTGGTCTCTCTACTTTGGTGAGCTGTTGCTAAGCAGCTAATAATAGTCATGTTTGCTGAGTAATTTCTGCCCTCCCCGAGCCAATCACCTCTCAGAAACCCAAGCCATCTGACAGCCCCGGGGGCGGGCTCTCAGCCCCTTTTTTTTTTCCCTCCCTCTCTCGCTCTCTCTCCACTCATACTCCCCCCACCCCCCCCACCCCTCCTCCTCCTCCTCCTCCTCCTCCTCCTCCTCCTCCTCTTTATCCAAATGGAGAGAGTCCTTTTTTTCTTCTTCATCTCATCTCTGGAGCCGAGGGGCTGCAGCTCGGTGCTGCCGCGCACACACCGGGGGAGAGCGCCAGGCAGCCGCCCGCCCGCCGCCGCGGCGGGGCCAACCGCGGAACCCCGCCGGCCCCGCGGCCCGCGGGAAGCACCTCGGCCCTGAAGCAGGATGGTGCAGCGCGGCGAGGCAGCCCAGCAGCAGCAGGAGCAGCCGCGGCCCGCCGCGCCGCCGCCCCGCCGCAGCCGCTGAGCGCCGCCGCGGACAGCAGCTTCCCCGAGGCAGCGGAGGCCGGCCGGACTAGGCGATTCCAACGGGAGAGAAGGATAGCGCGGCGGCGGCGGCCGGGAGATCCCGGGGGTCGCGCCCGCCCGTCCGCCCGCCCTCGCCGGGCGCGGGGAGCGACCGCCTGCAGCTCGGGGTCCGCGCGCGATGTGGCAATGGGAGGCGCGGGGAGCGACTCGGCCGGAGCGGCCGCGGCGGCAGCCGCCGCCCCGCGCCCCGCGTGAGGCGGCCGCGCTGCAGCAGCCCCAGCAGCAGCCCCGGCGGCGGCGGCGGCAGCAGCAGCGGCGGCAGCAGCCCCCGCAGCAGCAGCATCAGCCCGCGGCCCGCAACGCCGCCAGCCCCCCGCGGCCCCGCCGCACCCCCGGGGCCCCGGGCCCCGCCGCGGCAGCGCCAGCTCTCCCGTCCCGCCGGCGGCGGCAACATGGCCTCAGCCGGTAACGCGTCGGAGCCGGAGACCAGCAGCAGCGCGGGCGGCGGAGGCCACCCCGGCCGGGCGCCGAGAAACGGCGGCGGGAGGCGGCGAAGGACTGGAGGGAATCGGCGCGCCGCGGTGCCCGACCGGGAGTATCTGCAGCGACCGAGCTACTGCGATGCGGCTTTCGCCTTGGAGCAGATTTCAAAGGTGCATTCAATCTCTCACTCTTTTTTCCAGAGATACACGCTAGTGGTAGTGCTGCTTTTTCCGCGGGGGAGGAGGAGGGAGGTGGTGTGTTTTCTCGCGGGGGTGGAAGGAGGAGATGGAAACGAAACGGCCACCAATAAAATGCTGGGAAAAAGAGAGGGACGTCTGTGACTCTTCAGTGCGGGAGAGAGTGCCCTCCTTCCCTCCCTGCTCGCCTGTGCCTGCCCTGGTGCGTGCCTGTGCACTTCTCCTCCTGAACTTCCCGAAATAGTCTCGGCTAGGTCCCGGCCTCCCCATGGCTAACCCCAGGCCCGCTCTCCCTCTCTCTGTCCGCTTCCTTTTTGCTTCTCCGTCCCCTCGTAGCGCCCTGCGATCTCGGCAACACCCGCTCCCGGCCGGAACAGGGGAGAAACCGGCCGGCTTCTTAGCAGAAGTTGGGCTTTTGTGAAGTTTTCCGCCGAGCGCCGAGACGGCAGCTGCCCTGGGAGAACGGGGTCCCCCAGCAAACAAGGCAGCGGTTTTCTCCCTTGCCCGGCGGCCGGAGGGGGAGCGAGGGCCATAAACAAATTGCCACCTTAACCCTGCCGCGCCGGTCCCCGCGGAGGACTGGAGGTGCCGGGCGGGGCGGGGGACAGCCCTGGCCGCCAATCTCCGCTGGCCAAAAAATGTTCAAAGTAAACAATCTCCAAAAGCTGTCTTGCTGCAGGGATGGTTTCACTTCAGGGAGCGGATTTCTAGGCTTTGTAAGAAGAGGGAAAGGAGGAGGGAAAAAAAAATCCATGTGGCTGCCCTCTTCCGTTCACAAATATTGTCGTAACTTACAGATGGCTGCTCTACTTCCTAATTCAGATCACACAGCGTCTCCAAACTCTATGGAAATGAATTACTGCAGATGTTACAGCGCTGCTCACCACGTGGGTCTTGCCTCAGCACCAAGCCCCTGCTAGGAGCTGGGAATGGGGGAAACGGCCGCTGCTACTCACTATCTGTCATACAACCCCCCCACCCCCCCGCTCCCCGCGTCTCCTCCCTGTCATTCTGGGGTTCCAAGGAGAGCAGGAAAAGGGACTTTTTTTGTGGCTGTAGAGGTTTGTCGGAAGTGGTTCCTACTTCCCTGGAGCCACGGGTCTCGCCAGCACGAATGCTTTGCAGCCTGAGCTGGTGGCGATGCCTCGGGCAAGAGAAGAGTAGATGCCTCGGGCAAGAGAAGAGTATGGTGGTGGCTGGCACAGGCGAGGGCCCGGGGCCAGACGCGGTGTTGTCACCACCAAACCCGCGTGTTGGTCTGGGGCAAGGATGGCTGACAGCAGGTACATCTTGTCCCTGTGTGGGTGCTCAAGGGTGGCTGCACGGCAAGGCCGCGGGGCAAAGGGCCCTGCTGGAAGGATGCCTGTTCACGGCGCTCCCTCCATCATTCCTCCGGGGACTGCGCCCCGAGAGACACGAGCTGTGCCGCTCGTGGGAGGACTGGGGGGCTCCCCCCACTTCTGCGGCTGCCGCAGCCCGCAACTACTGACCTCTTCTTGCTTTGCAGGGGAAGGCGACGGGACGGAAAGCGCCGCTGTGGCTGCGAGCAAAGTTTCAGAGACTGTTGTTTAAACTGGGCTGTTACATTCAGAAAAACTGCGGGAAGTTTTTGGTTGTCGGCCTCCTGATATTTGGGGCTTTCGCTGTAGGATTAAGGGCAGCTAATCTCGAGACCAACGTGGAGGAGCTATGGGTGGAAGGTAAGTCCGGGGGATGCCCCCGTTTTCTGTTGCCGTCCCTGCCCGCCCCGCCGGCCGGGTAGAGCTGCCCGGGAGGAGCGGCCGCCGGCTGGGGAGGCGGGCGGCTGTCGGGGCGGGAGGCGGGCACTGAGCTGCGGCGCGCAGCCCCGGGCGGCGCGTACCACTACTCCGCCCGCGGGGGGCCGCGGCGGCCAGACCCTGCACTCGGCGGGGGCCGCCGGGACAGCCCGTCTCCAGCGCCCCGTACCCTCGCCTCTGCCCCGCCTCGCAGTGCGGGCGAGCTGCGGGCGGCGGGTTTCCGCGTCCCCGTCGGCGGCGGGAAGCGGCGGCACTGCCGGGAGGCGCCCCCTCCGCCATTTTGGGAGTGCGCGCGGCCGCGGCGGGGGAGGGGCGGGCGGCGCGGCAGGGCGGGAGCCTGTGTGTGGTCCTGGGCTTGGACAGCTTTCAGCTGTGGGGAGCGCGGGGCGCAGCGCTGGAAAAAAAAATAGGAGAGGAGAGAGCGAGGGAAAAAAAGCCCTAAAAAAACCTCAAAACCAAAAAACCCAAAACCACGAAAGAAAGGCAGCCGAGGCGAAGCGGAGCCCAGAGTGGGGCACCCAGCCGGGCGCGCCCCGCGCTGAGAACCATGGCTCCAGGCTGCCGCGGGTTTGGGTTTAGGTGTAGTCCTTGGTGTTTTTTTTTTTTCTTTCATTTTTTTTATTTGTTTGTGGTTTTTTGTTTTGTTTTGTTTTGTTCCCCTTACCCCCCCCCCCCCCCCGCCCCCCTTTTTCTTTTTTCTTGTGGGGGAAATACTGTTTATTAAGGATCACGTTCCCCCGTTAGCTGCTGGGTCAACGTGGAAACAGAGTTCCTTGTCTGCAGCAATTACTGCTCTAGGTTTATGTCAAAGTAGCTTGCAGCAGTATTTGGCTTATAAAAGTTAATATGAGAGGCTGCTCGAATAATAATTTCTAAATAGCTCTCTGTACGTGTATGTGTGGAAAAGCTAGGGTTGAGTGCAAACAAAGTCGGTGCCTGTTCTGAAGGTGGTCTGTCCTGCTCGGGTAATTAGAGCGTATAGGGTCGGAGTCCATTCTTGCAAATGACAGCTGTATTGGAGTCAGGTTTGGATTTGCCAGTCCTTTAGTAGGTGTTGTTTTTTTCTGTTGTGGAAAATAGTGATCTTTTTTTGATCCGTGTAGTGTAGTCCCAGAGCCCAAAATATGAGATCTGCTGCCAACAGTTCCGTCTGAGAGACAGAACAAGGCACTGCTGGGTTCCATCTGTAGGCAGGATGTGCAGTCAGAGTTTGCACTGGTTGCTAACTACAGTACCTTAAATACTAATGAAAATTACTGCGAATCTTGTTTTTCTTTGCTGTTATTTTTTCTTCTAAACACGCTGTGAGGTTGTTGTGGAGAGGTTTCTTTTGTCAGTTTTTGCTCTTAGCTATTTTGTTTCTTCTTTTCTGTGTTAGATAGATTAATATGTGATTGCAACTCCATCCCACATGCTTTGCTGACATTTATTATCCTGATGTTACTGGTACTTGCTTGCTTGGAATGGTGATCCTGTTCAATTAGTGCCTCCTGATTTTTGTAGTCTTGTAATACCAAGAAACTACTTGCTGATGATGCCTCAGTGACTGGCCTGTCAGTAAAAATACAATTCTCAAGTTAAAAAATAGGATTTGCAAAATAGTTGCTATACTGGTCTCTTCTCATGTCATTATTGTTATGGGAAAGGAGTGGGGGGAAGTCCCTAGTATAGAATCTAGTGGAAATTGATCTCTGAGGTTTTTATGGACAATTCATAATGCAGCTAGTTTGACAGAGTTGACCTATGTAATTTCACATCTACTTAGTTTAGTATTTTTATTGAAAAGAAATTAAAACTCTGCATTTAGAAACCCTCGCTTTTCAAAACTAACCAGCAAAAACTACCAGATCAGGGTGAAATAAAATATTCTGGATTAGATTTATTTTCCAGTTTTCCCATTCTAGCACTGCATGACTATTCACAGTAAAGAGCTTGCTATAATGTGCTTTCTTGGTAGAGGATCTGTAAGTGTTCTGCTCATAACCCACGGTGTTGTACAATTAAACCTAACAGATAGCAATTGCATATTATTGTTGCTAAACTACAAACAGGAGTACAGATTGAGAGTTTGAGATGGAACAGATAGCATGGAGAATGCCCTTCTTCCTATGCAGAAGTGCAAAGCAGCACCAAACCTTTTCTTCTGCACTTACATGGAGCTGGTCCTAACAGCTTTAAAGTACCTTCCATAGAGGTTGGTACAGTAAGGGATTCTTTAGATCAAGGTTTCTTAGCAATGAAGTAGTGGCTGAATTGTACTGTTTATTAAAACAGCTGTCTCACTTTACCTTTCGTTTACTGAGAGTTTGGATGAACTTGGCAGTGCTGGCCAAATATAGAATCATAGAATTGCTTAAGTTGGAAAAGATTTGCAATATCATCAAATCCAGCACCATTGTGTTCATCATTGAACCGTGTCTTTAAACGTCACATCTAAACACCTTTAAAATACCTCTAGGGATGGTAATTCAGGGGTGGCCTGTTCCAGTGATTAACAGTCCTTTCTGTGAAGAAATTTTTTTTCCTATCCAATCTAAACCTTTCCTGGAGCAACTTGAGACCATTACCTCTCATCCTGTCACTTGTTGCCTACATCCTCCATTCAGGAAGCTGTAGAGAGGGATGAGGTCATCCCAAGGGTGCACTTCTCCAGGCTAAATTACCCCAGCTCCCTCAGCCGCTCCTCCCAGGACTTGTGCTCCATTGCCCTTCTCTGGAATTGCTCCAGCCCCTCAATGTCTTTCTTGTTGCAAGGGGCCCAAAATTGAACATAGAATTCGAGGTCTGGCCTCACCAGTGCTGAGTACAGGGGTACAGTCACTGCCCTGGTCCTGCTGGCCACACTATTGCTGATACAGGGCAGGATGCCATTGGCCTTCTTGGCCACCTGGGCACAGCTGGCTCATGCTCAGCACCCCCAGGTGCTTTTTCTGGGGTGGCTTTCCAGCCACTCTTCCCCAAGCCTGTAGTCCTGCATGGAGCTGTTGTAACTCAAGGACAGGACCTGGCACTTCATGTTGTAGAACATGGTATCAACCTCATACCATTGGCCTTGACCCATCAATCCAGCCTGTCCAGGTCCCTCTGCAGAGCTTTCCTGTCCTCCTGCTGATCAACACTCCCACCCAGCTTGGTGATATCTGGGAACTGACTGGGGGAGCATTTGAACTGCTCATCCAAATAATTGATAAAGATATTAAATAATTGATAAAGATATTAAACAGGACTTGTCCCATCACTGAGCCCTGGGGAACCCCTCCAGTGTCTGGCCACCGACTGGATGTAACTCTCTGGGCCCTGCCATCCAGCCAGTTTTTAATCCAGCAGACAGTGCACCTGTCCAAACCATGAGCAGCTAGTATCACCAGGACAATGCTGTAGGAAATAGTGTTAAAGGCATTATTAAAGTTCAGGTAGACAATATCCATAGCCTTTCCCTCATCCACTAAGTTGTAGAAGAAGATAAGATTGGTCAAGCAGCATATGCCTTTCCCAACTGCATTCCAGCTAGGCCTGATCCCTGTACTGTCAGATCCCATGTGCTGTACAGATTCATAGGTTACTTGAAATATACTTCAAGTAACAGTTTTCATTTGCTACTGAAACTTTTTACAGTTATTATTGCTGAATAAATTGGCAGTATTTAAAGAGACAAATTTGATATGGTCTGTCTCTGAATACCATGGAACATAATACAGCACTGAAGTTTGCTGGAAGTAAATGGTTGCTTTAAAACCATAACAGAATTAATCAACAAACAGTGAAGTGAACTCTGAATGAGTTTTAAGACCATGCACCTTCCAAGTTAAATGATTAGTAGTCTGAACCTGCAGCTGTTATGGTTGAAATATTTATGTGAGTTTAGAAGCTCACCTGGTAGGCAAACTTTCCAGGAGAGATCTTCAAAACATCAGATTTCTTTCAGATTTCCTGCAGCAGTCTTCCTCCTTCAGAATTTATGCTAGGATTCTTGGCCTTCTCTGAACCTCCTGATACCAAAGTGGCTTTCCTCTCAGCTTGTTTCTTGGCACTAAGTGTGGTAGCTTTGGTGTTTTGGGTTTTCTTTTAAATGTAGTCCTCTTCTGGTTGCTGTTCAGAATACTTCAGTTATTACTCTGTGTACCACAGTGGCTCCATCTATGTTGCTGTCTTGTAGACTTGCCCTTAGTCATCTTTGCCTGTACAGGACATACACCTGTATCTTTTCAGCATATGAACAGATCTATCATCCCCATGTGCACATCTTGCTGCTGGTGGCAGAGGGAAGGGGTTCTCTGCCAGGGCAGACAAATTCTGGACTGGCATTTTAATGGCTGTTCGGTTATTCAGCTTGAGTTGAACTGCTGTATGTGAGTGTCCATGAATTCTGGAGTTGTGGAGACTGTTCAGCATTTTTATACATTGTACACACAGTGAGAGAAAGAAAAGCTTTGCATTGATTTCCTCCGTGACTGAATTTTGTTGGACACTGATGTGCTTATCCATTCATAGCTTGAGAGTGCTCTGGATGGAAAAGAAATCATGGTCATAACTGGATATGTTTATTTGCTACCACTCTAAATAGGCAGTCTAAGACCCAGTGTGTCGGCAGCAGTCACACATGTAAATTCACAGCCTCTGCTGCTGAAAGAAGGTAGTTTTTTGGCTCCAGAGGAGGTTCTGTTAAATGAAGCTTGAAATTTAGCTACTGCAATGCCTTAAATTATGTTAATTGGACCAGCTTATAATGGGGGAGATGGTATGGTCTTCTGCTTTGGTATTTCATTTCATGTCATCATTGTCTTGGGATGTTTTTCTCCTCACTTTTTTTCATTAGCTTTCTTCCTTAAGTGGTCAAAGATCATGCTGTTCTTCCCTTCCTTTTTTGCTTTCTTCACTTTTTGCATTAGCTGAAGCTCAGTCAAACTATTCCCTCCTTAAGTAGCCCTCTTCACAAAGCTTTGTGGCGCTTTGTGAGCTTGAACTGAGCTCTAACATGCAGAGCTTCTTCTTTAAGCCGGTTTGAAGGAAGAGGGTGGATGATACAAATAAGTAGGACATCTTACAGAGAATGCTTCAGAAGCTGCATACTTCAGTTCAGGTATGTGGAATAAAGTGAGTGTGTTCATATTGTAAGTGAATTAGGATTGAGTGTCTATGACAGAAACACTTTGTAAGTCAAGATTTGGGCTATGTGTAGTATTATTTCCTTTTTCTCTTAAGGGACAAAAATCAGGTTGCTGTATTGTACTTATGGCTAACCCTTCTTAAAATATGTTAATCTATCCATGCAACTTAAGAATGAGGTGAAAACGAAGAAAGTGTGTGAATGATGCAGGAACCAGTATTATTTCCGTAGATTCTCAGTTTTCTTAACCCAGCAAGATTAAGTGCAGGTGGAGAGAAAAGTTGTTCTTAAGTTCTGCCTAAAGGCACTGGTTAACTTTACACTAGTATTCTTTGGAGAAACAAAAAATAATAGTAATGTAACATATCTGCATGAATTTGTTTTTTAAGGAGACAAATTTATGTAAATGGGCTGAAGTAACATGCTTGGTTTGAGTACAGTTAGCAAGACTTGACACAATCAAGTAAAATTCCTTTCTCCCACAAACATATGCCTTTGAGGACAGCAGCAGGGGAGTACTGTTTTAGATGTGCATGCTCCTGTATGACGACATTGGCATGGTATAGAAGAAGTTACAGAAGTTACTCTGCTCTTCAGGTTGTTGGCAGGCTCTGTGGCAGTCAAGACATTGTCTCTGATCACATCACCAAATTCATCAGTTTCCTGTGAATCAGGTGACTTAAGAGCTTACTTATCCTCGAATGCTGTCTTACACTGTGTTGCATTTCTCAGCGCACATTGAAAGTTCATTGGAAGGTGTTCATCTGGAAAATTTCCAAGCCACTATTTTGTCTGGCTTCAGTATGATTATTTATTACATCTCTTTTTTTCCACATGATAGCTGAAGGATGGACATCTGAGCAACATGTTTATTTAAATGTTTACTGGTGAAGCACAAAAGTATTTCAGTCCATGCTACTGTTTTGTAAAGGAACATAAAATTCTAATATTTACATGATATTTGTGGATAAAAATATCAGGGCAGTGGGTGCTATGTTCCTTTGAATTTGAACTCCCTCTGCTTCTGTGTACTGCAAGTTGTTAGGTAAAGATGTTTAAAAGTTTTACTTATATGTATATTTAATTGATTGTCATCTTTCAAGAGCCTGCTATTAAATTCAAAATCACTGGAGACCTCTGTTAAGTTCCATCTTGACAGGCATCCATGTCATTGCTCGGAGTTGGTGCTCCTTGATGAAAAGCTTGTAGATGAAAAAAATCCCTGCAAGTTCAGTACATAAAATTCTTCTCTTGTCTGTAAGAGTTTTAATAAAGGTATTGTCTGTGACCATTCTTTGGTCATTAAAAATGTAGAGGGTGAAATCCCAAATTGACTGAATGTGGTGGCAGAACTTGGGATGACTTTGGTGTCACCAGGCCCTATCCATGTACAAAGCCAGAGCAGACTAACAGTGTGCCCATGTCTTAGCCTCTTCAGGGAAGGGAAAGAGAAGCTCCTCCTGTAGAATTGGCACCCCTCTAAGCTGTAAGTGCATTGTTGCATGGTTCCTTCTGACTTTCGGACTTCAGAAGCATTTAATTTACTCAAGGCTGTAGAAAATTAATCTTCATTGTTATTTCCAAACTTAACACTGTTGCCAATGCCCTGCTAGAATGTGCCCTACAGATCATTGTTTGGAAGGATCTGTTTTTTTCTCTGTTGGAATGTGTATTTAAACAGGGCAGCGCCTGGGCTGTGCCATTGTCCTCCTGAGCTTTTGAGTGTCATCTTGTGCTCTGGGGATTTTGCTGCCTATGAACAGGGTTTGAAGGCATTTCTGTAGCTCTGGAGAGCTTGCGGATTTTGGTAGAGAAGTCCTGGTGTGAAATAGAATAGTTGAAAGCAACATTGCTTTATTGCTGTTCCCCATGCTGCTGTTGCTGAGCAGGAATGGGGAAGCGTAGGTAAGCAAAAGACCTAACTCAGCTGTCGGGCTGGCTGCTACTGGAGTTGGTGGTGCTATGTGGATGTGGTGTTGAGCGGTTTGGGCCCTACTCACTACCAGCCCTTACCACCTGCTAAGTGGCCTGCTTTTATGTTTATTTGCTTGTTTTTGTACAGAACTGGCCTTCCTTCCTCATTATTCATCAGCAGCCAGTGGGTTCAGAAAAGAATGAACTCTAAAAGCCATGGGTGCTCAAGCTTTCTTTCAGCATAGAATGCATTAAGGTAAACCTGAAGTACTCACCCTGAATCTGTCAATTTTCGTGATTTTTTTTTCCTTTTTTTTTTTTTGTGGCAAGAGGTGGTCCAAGCCCTGTCATTACATAATATTTTCGATGATTCCCCAGAAAGTCATAATATGATGTAGCGTATGCATATAACTGTTCTTGACCACTCAACAAATTTAAAGGCTGTTACATCCAAGTGAATGTTGCACTTACACATAACTGTTAGGAGGCTCCAAAATATGACAGCTTCCAGATGTATGAACCAACTGATCCCTTTATTTAGATTACACACCACAGCTGATGCCTAGATTAGTGCTGGCTGGACAAAGCTATGGGAGATTTTTCTGGTTTCCATAATGCCATGTTTATATTTCAGTTGGATTTTTCCTTAAAAATTGACCTCCCTAAGACCTATTGGAGCTGTGTCCACTAAGATGCTGGTTTTGATGTGTTTGCAACTACTTTTCTTTTCATGTCAAATGGAACATGTTCTCATTTTTGCACTCTTGGACTATTATGCGCAATCTTTTTAACTTAACTGTGAATTACCTACTTCAACCTATAAGCACTCAGGTAAAACCATGCTTGTAAAGTTCTTTGCCCCACAGCTAGCTTTTTTTTCTGATTGGTTCAAACTGCATTTTGATTATAGATCTTGTCGGGCTGTTACTTGTCAGATGTTTTCTTCTGTATACAGAATAAAGTCCAATCCTTTGCACAGTGATTTTTCTGCCTACAGATGATGGTGTGTGTGTATATGTGGCTCTAGCTGCTCTATTTCAGAGTTCAGCAGGATCTGGAGTGCAGAATTTTATCAAGAAGCTCACTCTTCTTTGTGTATACTATACAGTTATATGCATTTTCTCAGCCACCCTTATTTTCTTCAGTTATTTGTCTTATTTTTTCTTCAGTATTTCAGGCTTTGGTTCTTTTCATTTCTCTGATCTCTGCTGACTTGTAGTATGCAGGAAGTCTTGCTGCAGTTATGTTTGTGAGTTACTCTTCCAGGGAAAACCTGAAGACATCAGTAAAACTTCTTAAGGTCTGCATGATAGTTCTGTTCTAAGAATGTAGTCACCTATCAGAGTTCAGAAAAGTAAAGGTGCACAGCATTCATTAGTACTTAAGAAACCATACAATTTTCTGCCTTCTGTTGATGCTTTGCTGGAGTGGCAGATTCCCAAGACAGTGCCTTATGACAGAAAACTGTGCTTTAAAGTGTGGTATCTGTGCTGAGAATGTGTGCCATGTTATAATGGCCCCTTCATTTCTGTGTCCATGAATGAAGGAGAACAGGAAAATACTTTAATCCAGTTTTGCATAATCTGTGCTATTTTATTATCCGCTCAGACTGTGCCAAATATGACTGATGAATACCATATACAATAAATTATGTTCACCCTTGCTCTTGAGTGACTTTTGACTTGGAGAAGTTTTTCATTGTACAGTACAGTAAAATAGATAGAATGGAATTGAAAGGAGTAGTTATTCATTCAGGATTTAAAAAGAAAACATTTTTCTTTATTACTTTTTTACTGTGTAAACTTAGTTTGATATCTGTAAATACAATTTACTTGTTCTTGATTTTGCTCTGCTATTTTCATTTACTATCACTTCAGTTACTATGAACAGACTGATTTTGGCAGCAGTAGTAGTTTCATGAGGTAAAAAGTTCTTTATGGAAACTGCTGACCATATACATGTTTTGATGTATGGAGAATTTTAATTTTGCTTTTTAGCATGAATGTCTTGGCTTTAACTTCTGCTTGGTTTTGGGAAACTTAGTTATTTCAGCGCTTGAGCAAAATATACAAGAGGTAAGGGAATGAAGAGAACCATGACCTGATTCTTTCTGCAAAGGTGCTGCTTCTTTAGAGGATTGTACTGAACTTAATTCCAGCTTCAAATGCACAAGTAATCAGTGTATTTTGCTCATGTGCAAGTACATGTGCAGTGTGGTACACCCATATTACCTGAAGCTGAAGCTCAGTCATTAGACTGTAATACAGTCTTCTTTTATTAACAGCAAGATAAATTATAAAAAACAGTCTTCTCTTGTTTACCAGTATGATGCATTTCTGCCTTTCAGTCAGTAATCAAAAGTTAAGTGCAGCAAACTAGTAATGAGCACTGTTGAGTCAAGTTGTATGATTTTTTTCCCCTGTTAAATCATTCCTTAAGGGCTTCTGGCCCCTAGCTCAGGAATCCTGCCCAAAAATGCCAGATGTATTACACAGTCAAGTATTGCAATGTAAATAGTGTTCTGTGCCATGAGAGCAGGGTGGTCCATCTCCTAGTCAAAAAAAAAAAAAAGGCAGAAAAGGGGAAAATCCACATGCTCTGAAATAAACAGTAGTTGTAGTGTTATTTCTGGTTTTGGCTGCACAACCAGTGTTTTGGAGCTGAAAGAACACAGATAAATTAGTGCTTTGGACTAGCAGAGCACTGAAACTGAGATGCTAGAAAGCAAGATGTGTCTTGGCTGAGGGTCTATAATATAGTCAAGCAGGCAATGTAATAAGTAAAATAGTAAAGTAAAGGCCATTGCTGACAGGCAAAATGTGTTACTTTACCTTATTGTGAGCAGCAGTCTCTTGCATGTGGAAGCAGAGTGGACAAAGATGAGAAGTTGGGAAGGCACAGACATAGGGATCTTCTTGACCTCATGCTGTGACTGGGTGTGTTACTGGACCTTCTGAGCATAAACATTGCTGAGCTGTTCTTGTTTTTAATTAAATCCCTTGGCTGTATATTAACAGTTACTTACCTTCCGGTGTACTTACCTTATTCAGATGTGGTAGTGGATATAAAAGGTTTTTCTATTTTGTGTATGAACATGCCATTTCATAACATTTAAATCTAGTTGAAAAAAGATTCCACAAATCTAACCTGAAAGGAAATGGCCAAGGGTGATGCCATAATCAGATTTATGTTTTGGTTATCTGACAAATCTGTGAACTACCATAGCTTCCTTGGGTGTGTGCAGAGGAGAAGGGGGTTATAGGTGATAAACTGTATTTAAATAGCTTCAGGAATGTGATCCCAATGCATGCAGATCTTGGTGTAGTCTCCTCAGTGTGATACTCAGTAGAATGATGAGCTTTAGGGACTCTATTAAACATCTCCCTTCCTGCTGACACTAAGCATTAAAAAAAACCCTTATTCATTACAACTTTTTTTTTTTTTTTCTAAGTTACCTTTTCTGTAATGGTAAAAAAAGTACTTAAAGAAGATACTTTATTGTACCAGTTCTTCTGGTGAGTATCTCCTGGGCATTTTTCTTATTTGCCTCTCAACATGGGCCTCATTCTGATTTCATTTACAGCAGTCTTCACTAACTTTGCAAAGGGTTCCCATAGTCAGAAGAGAAGCCCTAGCTGTTTAGAAGCTGATGCTGTTTAAGCAGTAGATAAAAGAAAATGTAATATTCTAGGGGAAATTATTAAGATCAAGAAACAAAACCTGAAACATATTTAGTATGATTTCCAACTGTAGATAAAAGGTAGCAACTTGAGAGAACTGTGAGCAGGTGTAAATATCTATTAAACTGTTCTTTGTAGAGATTTGGGGAAATAGGATGACCTTTTTCTTCTTTTTTGTCTTTTTTTTTTTTTTTTTTAAATAGGCTACAGTTTCACATGGCTTGCAAAAGAAATCTTTCTCCCTTTTTGTTTCCCACACCAATTGATTTATCATTTTGCTTGCAAGCAGACTTAGAATGTTAGGGCAGGAACACACTCACTTTTTTCTCGTAACTTTTTTGTTGCGGACCGAAACCAGTTGACTTGAATAAATTTTTCTGTGGTCTGAATGAAGCCAGCAACGTGGAAAAATCTTGCCATTCAGAGACGTCTGAATGTACATTTCAGCCACACAGTAAGCTGTATTGGTAGGCAGTGGACTGCTAAATACAACCATTTTTCGCAGCAGAGAGTTAGACAGGTGATTAGCATAATTAGCACAGAGTAGGCTATACATATGGTAATGTTAAGTGTGTAAATGCCAGCTGCGGTGTAAAATTTATGTCAGGGGTCGACAGGGCTGTGCGAAAGTATTGTGTTACAGCTGCAGGTCAAAGCCTCCATTGCTTTAGCCCCTTTTCTCTTGTCGGTGAATGCGCTAAACAGAAGAGAAAGACAGAAATATAACAGATAAGGCTTTGATTGAACAGCCTGGTTCTGTGCAAGAGGGACTTCTCTTAAACCACGCACTTCGCCCCCCCCCCCCCCAAACTCCCCCAAAACTACACATGCAAAACAAAAGTCCTGCTCTTTCATTATAGATTTTATTTTGCATCATGCTAGCTATAAAAGTGTTGCAGTCTTTGAGTGATGTCATTACGATGGGATGAGGGTAATCTTGCTGGGGGGGAGGTGGGCGAAGTACAAGATGGGTAATTATGCTTTAAAGAGCAAAAACAAACAAAAAACCCCTTTAATTCACCTTCTCCTTTCTTCAATCCAACCCTCTTTTTTTAATGTCTCTGTTACTTACTGCACTTGGGGGGGGGGGGGTAGGAATTAAATAGTCTTGAAGGTGGCAGCATTAAATGTAATAAAATCTCAACAGTGCAACAATCTTGGAACTGCATGACTGGTTTTAAACTAAGTCCCAGAAGTTCCTCTGTGGTTTTTGTGTGTGGGTTGCTACACTTATTCCCCAGGTTCCTCCCACCTCCTAAACCACTAAATTCTTTATAAATTAAAAATTACTAATACAGGTTTCTTGTTTTAAAGAAATGCAGCGTTGGAGGGTACACATCTTTTTAAGCATTTGAGGGGGAAATCGGTAAATCTTTTTGTTGCTGTAAACTGTTCATTCATATATTTCACTTGCAATTTCCTCCTTTCCCCCCCGCCCGCCCCCCCCCCCCCTTTGTATTTTTTGTAGCTGGCTATAAGGAGTGGTGGTGTTGACAGAATATAGTTCACACCACACTGACCTTGTGATGAAACTTCCTCACAGCCGCAGGGGGTCCTTATGAATCGGCCCCTAATCCAGCTAATCCCGCTCGCAACAAAATCGTGAAAGTGGCTCCCAGCGATGTGTGTTTCCCCGCGCAGATGCCACGGGAAGGAGCGGCGTTGGGAACGCACCAGCGCCTCGGGGCCGGGGCGGCCTTTTGTGCGCGGCCCCCCGGGCCGGCGGGGCCTGAGGGTGCCCTTGGGGCAGGGCTGGGGCTGGCGGCGGGGCTGGCTCCTGGCCGGGCTCCAGGTGGGACCCCGCCGTGTGCCCCCTCGGGACTGCCTGGTCCACTCGGCCTCCTCCCGCCCCAGACCTTGGAGCCGCCGCTCTAGGTCCAGAGCGAGCGTGGCCTCCGCCCTGAGCTCCATAGCGAAAAACCACCAGCGTGGTCACAGTGGCCCAAAGCAGAAAATAAAAGCCATGCTGAGGGGTGTGCTTGGCCATTTCTTTGGCTTTTTTTCCCGACCTTTCCTGCTTCGGCATAAACCTGGCCATATGGTCGCACACTCAGAGTGTCTGACAGGAATCCCGGTGTGCATCCCGCACAAAGTGAGACGCACTCTGTCCTGCTCGGTGTGAATGGCGAGCGAGCGATGAAAAATGGGCCTCTTGACAGATGCAGCGCAGGCTCGGGAGCTGGTGGCCAGTAAGAAATATCGAGGTGGGGGAAGCTGTGACAGGCAGCAGGTTCGGTGCTGGGGGGAGCGCTGACCTGACCTGATTGTGTCCAACAGTGAGAGCAGTTCTGCTTCAGTGCAAAGCCATTCAGAAGGAAGCTGCTTAGGCAACAACAGATGGTACAGCAAGCAGCTGGTAGGGAAAACTTGAAAGGAGCTGTACCCTGTGTCGTAACATGTTCATTCCTTTCATTTTCCTATGTTAATTTTGCCATGTCCTAAAAGGGATATTTAGGAAGTGATATCCTCTAAAAGGTTCTGGATTCTGTTTGCATCTGTTTGCATTGCTGTTTGCTGTTCCTTTAAAAACATTGCATTCAAATTTTGTGCTACTCCGTGTACAGATGAAATTTGTGCTATCCCAGGAGTACAGATGAAAAGACCTAAAAATGCTGGTTTTAACCACACAGGAAAACAATTACATATTTGAGGAAAGGGCACTGAGAGGTTAAATGAAAAGTTTGGCCTAGAGGAAAGCTGACTGCTGTGGAACAACACAGCAAATTGTTTGTAACATATTACCCAGCAGAAGCTCTTATTCAACCTAAAGTAACTTAAAGAAATTATATTCAGCTGTTTTGAAATACTTAGCTTTAGACCTTGAAGCCCTTTAGATACCCTTCTCAGCAGAACTTCTCTAAATTTTGCCACTTTCGTGTACAATTGAAGATTTTTGCTTGTTATGAAGCATGCTTGGCTGTTATTTTAAATTACTGAAGAATAAAAATTCAGCTTGCTCCTCATGGGGTATATAATGTTATGTGACCATAAACTGTTGGGAGAATTGCAATAATCTGTATTAGCTGCTGAAGCCAGTCTCCTTGATATCTAGGAAAAAGATAAGTCTGAGACACTTCTGCTACTATTCCTTTGCTACTTGAGCCATAAAATTCAGTGGCTGGGCTTCTTCACTGCAAGCTATGGTTTAGGTGTGATGTGAAGGGAACATGTCTTTGGAAGGAAGTTTGTTCTCCATGCCCATTCATTCCTCAGTTTCTTGCTGGGTTGGTCAACAAGGATGCCTGTTGTGGCAGTGCTGCTTTATAATGTGGACACCTGCCCGTAGGAAATGGACTGAGACCACCAACTCATTTCACATAAGTTAGCAAACAGCTGTCAGATGGTAAACAACTTGTGGTCACTATTGTTCCTGGCTGGATTAGGAACGGTGACCCAGAGGTGAACAGCTCATATCCTGTTACCAAGGACATGTGTCGCAGCTCAGTAAGCAGCCACTGCATTTTATGTTTAATTGAAAAGTTTGAATTGTGATGTACCAGTTTTGTATATTATTGTATGTTTCAAAACTCATTGCATGTTGGCTTTGCTTTTTTTTCTTAAATTTGTGCTGGTTTTTTTTCCCTGCCCTTTTCCACTCTCTCAACCTAGATAGGCACCAAGCAAGAAATAAAAATATCTCTTTTTCTTTAGCAATCTATCTATTTTACCCAATCAAAGAGAATATTTTTCTGCCTATAGGCAATACAGATGTATACACGTAAAACTAGATTTTAGCTGATTTTTAGAAAGAAAAGTTTTAGTTCCTAAAATTGCAGGGAAGGTTGCCCTCTGCAAGCAGCGGCAGCTGTTGTTGGGCTGTCTTCCTGAGTATGCAGACAGCTTTGTGTCCTTGTCACAGCTCCAAACTTTATCATTCTGTGACAGAATGAAAAGGCAACTTTGATGGGTGTTTTTATTTTTGCTATTCACAATCGTGTCAGCGTTAACACAGTTTGTAACAGCAAACGGGAGCCATCCCCATCATGTGTAAGGAGTAACTTAATTCATATCATATGATGGCTTGAGAGATAAAGTGAAGTGCTTTGTTGTTGGGTGGTTTTTTTTGTTAGCTTTTTTTTGCATAGGTTTTATCTCTGTCTCTTCCCACCTCCCTGCCCCCACCCCCCCCACTTTTTAAAAGTAAAAATGAAGAGTCTGGTGTTATCTTATTCTCAGTGTAATAGAAATGGTTGATATGGTCCTATTGCTTTTACATTATCCTAAAGTCTTTGGCACTAAAGAGATATTGATACTGATTATATCTTCTCATTGGGATATGATGATCTAGATGGTGTCCTTTTGTTGGACAGCATAACTGGGGAGAGGGATAAGAGTAGAATGTCTACCTGTGTGTTGGGAAGGGAGATGGTAAGGTGCAGGCTGTTTTAACCTGGGCAGGCACAACAGCTGCTCCATGTGTGCTATACAGATGAATAAATGTGTATTCAGTGAATGCTGTGCAAGAAAACCTAGACAGACACAGCATGCAGTTTCTGACAGCCTGTAGTGCAGTGCTCACAGAGATCATGTCTAGTTACGTGATTAATATGATTTTTTTATTGAGCTGCTGCACAGCCCACTGAATGACCATGTAATCTCTTTAAGACGCTGATTGTTAACCACTGTGTTCTAGCTCTTGTAAGCTCACCATTTCTCAACTGATTTTTTTTTGGCAGCTCAGTTCCATTCACTTTCTGTGAAGTATATATTTTTGCATTACGTTTTTATAATGTAATCCTGATGGATTTATGACAGCCATCCTTAGCATCATTAGATACATCATTAGATGTATCAGTATCTCACAGCAGTAAATACATTGAGAGATCAACCATGTAAACGAACAGCAATTGTGGCCCTACAAGCAGAAGACATTTTAAAAGTTTAAAGAAGCGGGCATTCCAACCAGTCCCATTTCTGCTGCCTTCTAACCTTGGACTTCCAGAAGGTGTTTTGCACTTTCTCCCAGTAAATGGTTTTGCCTGTCAGGCCTGAAGAATGATAATTCTGAGGAAAGTGCTGTCTTCCCTGCTCTTCTGTCAGGATGCTGACTAAAACTGTCCGTATGCAGAAAAACTATATTCTGTTGCTGACACAAAGCAGCACCAGACAAGCTCAAACATCTGAGAGAACATGAAGACAGAACTCCCTAGAGAGCAACAGGAAGCTTTAAATCAAAAGGCCATTATTTTTCTGTGCCCAGTAAGAGACAGGATAGTCTTCATATCTGCTGTAGAACTTCAACTCTTTTTACCAGTTTCTTTGTAGGGGGTTTCAACCCTTTGCGATTAGTATTTGGCTGCTGTGTTTTTTTTCTCATGAGGTCTGCGTTCTTTATCTGTAAAAATGGAGATTGTCACTGGTGCCATTAGGTACTGCTTTCTGCCCTGTGGCATGTGTGACTGCTTGTTATTGTGGTACCCAGTTGGGATGGGGAAGCAGAACTGTGTCTCACTGGCCTGATCCGTGTACCATTGTGATGGACTGAAGCTAGCTTAATTGCTAGTGCTTGAGTAACACCTGCACACACATGTTACAGAGATGCACATAGGAACAGCATTCCATGAGGAAGTGGAGTAGAAGAAAGCCCATAATGGCAGTCAAAGCTGAGGGAGATGGGTTGTGCAGGGTGTCAGGGAGAGAGGTATGAAGTCCCTTTCTGGTTCCCATCCTGGCAGAGAGAGGGTGCTGAAGGTGAGAAGGTAGGGTAGAGGCAGGATGTCTGTTTTCCATGTAAGTCTAGCATCTTTCTCTGTACACTGCTGCTTTTTGAGTTGGTTGGTGAAGGCTGAGACCCAGTGGAACATCTTGGAATATTATTCAGTCCTTGTATGTGATCACTAGGTTGTAAGGGGGTTTTATCTCCTATGCCTCCTGCTGTAGTGGTTACAGGTATTGCAAATTGCAGAGGTTCCCTGCCTTGGCTATTACTATAAAATAAGCACTGCAGGGGATACTTATCCATATGCTTGATTTATCAAAAAGGTCAGCATCTTTCAAAGACATGAAATAAAAACACTGTTTATGTGAGATGTCCGTGACTATTAGAGGTATGATTCTGTTGCTTTGAGTTTTCACTGGCACAAGGTTGCTGAATTGGTCTAATGCTACAGATTTATAGTCCTGAAAAAATTTAAAAGGTGGTGTTGCTCAAACAAAGCAGAACTGTGTCTGCCTCTCAGGTGCTCAGATGGAAATATCTTGAGGCCCATAGTCTTTAGAAGGGAGGTTCTCCAGAAAATTGTTTGTGTACCTAAAATTTGACTGAGAACTTAGGCTCCAAAACCTGTATGTATTTGTGGGAGATTTGGCTTTGGTTTCTCAAAGTCTGTCCTCCGCATTGGTAGGAAAACATTTTTATCCCAAATGTTTGTCTCTCAGGAATGCTCTTTTTTAGAGAGCGCTTGCTGTCTACTAAGCTACTGGTTGCGTGGTAGTGCACAAGGTAAGTATTGAGTGGTTAATAGAGGTAGTGTTCATGTCCAAGAAAAATAAAGAAACCTTGGGCTATGTGATGCAATTCCAGTAACCTGAAATGGAACATTGTAAGACACTCTGAAAAATAAGTAGTTCATGCCTTCAGAGCCACTGGACAGTAAATTAATAAGCAGTGACTTCTGGCTATCCCTGATGTCTTGAACTAGCATTGATCTCTAAGTGTAACAGAGGTCAAATTTACTCCTCAGGCTACTTGGTGTGGAAGGGACTGCAGTGATGGATTTCAGACTTCTTTGTAAACATGTTAATGACATGTAAATTTTGACTTTGGTTGTGAGAAAGGTGTAGATAAGACTGAGATTCTCAGTGGAATGAGCACATGAGCTGAATTACACAGGAACTTCAAAATGGGTACTAAGTCAGTGGAAGGAAATGTGTCAAAAACTGTGCCAATGAAAACAATCACAGTCTTATTCTTACATCATTGAAGGGTGTATCAGTGCCATGCACCAGTCTTAGTGCAAATTACCTTGATCAGCTTCTGTTCCAGTTGGTGGGGAAGTTCAGGAGGAGCAGCAGTTTGTTTCATGGTGTAGGATGCTGTCTTGCTCAAGGCAGATCTGGAGTGCTCTTGCAAAGAGCTAAGAGGGAAGCCTGTGGATATCAGAGAGGGTGGGGAGGAGGAAGATACTTTCCTCTTCTCTGGAAAAAAAACAGCCTTTTAACAATAACTAACCCTCAGCAGTAGTGGTGCTGTCAGCTACACGGTTTCATGTTGAGCAATGGCCTTCAAATACATCCCTGAGAATTAGAAACAGATATATTAAATGTGAAATAATGCCAGGACACTGGTGTTGCTGCTTTGCTGTTTTTTTCTTCCTTAAAAAAAAATTGTAGCTAAATCACACAGATGGCATGGTATCTCATTTTTCATAGGCAGACACCCATGACGCTGCTGGAAAGGTAGTGTACAAGCCACTGCACTGTCTTATCACCAGTCATGAGACTCTGCATTGACCTGTTAATTAAATCATCTTTTGATTATGGAATTCTTGCCACTAACTCAGCCATCTACGTAATTAATCATAAGGAATCATGTAATAAAAGACTAGAATGCCATCAAGTGGCTTTAGGTATATCAAAAAAGAGCAGTGATGTGTGGATTTTTCATTAGAATAATAAAGTGAGATGGTTTTGTCTTTGATATGAAATAAAATTGGAAGTATGTATGCCGTACATAAAATTTCTGTTAGTAGCATTCTGAGTGTAAGATGTTGCCATTACCAAGCAGAAGAAAACAGAGTCCGTAAAGGAAAACCATGAAACAGCAGCATTTTGTTCATTGATCATACTTTCCATTATGTTGTTTGTCCTATGGTGTGGAAATACTATAATGACTATAATGCCTTTTCTTTTCTTCTTTTTTTCTTTTTTTTTTTTTTTTTTTTTTTTAAACAAGTATAAGGAATGAATTCCTGCAGAATGTGTGAGTCTTGCAGGTAATAATATATCCAGCACAGTGACTTTAGTACATTTCCGTGACATTTTTAGTCATTTCTCTCCTTAGTTTTGCACTACTTCTGGATAATCGGGGAAAAAAACCCAAAGCAACAACAGGCTTCATTTTAAATTAATGCCTGTTCAGCTAATTGTGCTGACTGTATATGTTGACTGTGAGTATGGCAGGTTCCAGTGATCTTTGCAAACTTTTAATTGAAATAAGTTGACACATAACTGGTAAAAACTTTTTTTTTTTTTTTTTTTTGTTTTCTCCTTCCCTTTCACTCTCTTTTACTCCTAATAAGTTGAAAGACCACTGATGTGTTCACTTGCTTCTGGTCTGTCCACATGTTTTAACATAACATGGTTTTGCAGATGAAAATTCTGCCAATGTACATTTATGATTTTTTTTTTTTGTATCTGACTGCTACATTGTGTAAAACATTTGCAATATTTGGAGTTACTTTTACTATATTTGGCTGAAGAAATGTAGATAATGGACCCATCAAAGGAATAGTTAAATGGTGTAATGCCTTAAGAAGAATGCGAAGCAGATCTGCTGATGGGTTCTGGAATCTGTGCCCAGCTTCTTGGGTGGTTTTGCTACTCCTGGCTGAAATGTTAGAAAGGGAAAAAACAGCTTCTGTTCTGATGACTGACTTGCATGATGCAATTTTGATTAGCTAGATCCGCCTTGTTCAGTGAAGTTAATGTGGTTTGACAGGACCTTGATTAGGAAGCGATCATCTCTGTTGATAGTAAACAGTTGGTCACTTTCAGCAGAGGTAGGAATGATGCCCTTTGTCTTGCATGAAGTATGATTTGTTGGTTCAAGTTCTGGTTAAATTCAAAAGGAAAGTGTGGGTGGAATGGGAGAGAATATAGTACCAGGAGTAGAAGTTTATGGTAGACTCCCCAGTCCTCTTAACATTGGGGCTTTATTGTCTTGGCTGGCATTGAGAGACAAAAGAGGGAGAGAGTCACTTTGCCTTTGAAGCACTTGCAGTGTAAAGGGTTGTGAAAGAAAGGTTACAAGACATACAGATTAGGATAACTCTGCTCCCTTATTTCCCATATTTCTGTAAGATGAAGCAAAGTTCAAGTATCAAGGACTACTGATTGGTGGACTACTGTGGAAAAACAGCATTGAGCATAAACCTGGGGCTGATGAAGGAAGTATTTTTAGGGTTTAAATCTTGATAAGAATTAGCAATAACATTTTGTTATCATGCAAATGCAGTCTTTAAAAATAGTAAAATATTATGTCTTGTCCTGTCACTGTAGTAAGAGTGATGTTAAAAAGTTCAAAAGGGACTCTAGGTAAAAGTTTGTACTTTGATTTGTTTTGTTTTGCTTTGCGTACTGTGAGCTAGTCTCTGTTCCATGGTATAAAGGAGGTAATCCCACATGTGACAGGCTGAAAAAAATTGGGTGTGTTGTGGAAACACTTATTTCTTCAAAGAATTCTTGAACAAGAAATTAAGCAATGCTTCGTGCCAGAATGTCTGTATGGTTTAATTGTTGAGGGTCTCATTCTGACAGCTTTATGCATGCAGGGGCCCAGCTTCTTGCCTGGTGGTCGTTTTAGCCCCAGGAGTGTTACGGGTGGGTTGAGGACCCGAGTGATTGAAAAAGTATGTCCCTGTTCAGGCTCAGGAATCTCATCTCCCACTCTGCCAACTGGTTATAGATCAGTCTTCTGTTGTATGACCTAGGAAAAAATAAATATATGTGCTTAATTTCTGTTCACACTGTTGCAAGCTCAACTTTGGCAGTAATTCAGATCACCAGTGTCAAGCTTACTAGGACTGAGAAAAATGTAACAAATTAGACCAGATCTGTAGCTTGGATTTACATTCTTGTCCTCCTCATCTGGATGTGGTCTTGATTCAGCTAATAGGCTGAATTAATTGACGTTGCCTCCCACATGCATTGGCTAGAGACACTACAGGGGAGGTTACACGAAGCATATGAACTCTAGCTGGCTGGGATTTTTGTAGAAGGGAAGACAGTTTTCCTTTCTTATGCAATGTTTTCTGGCGAGGCAAATTGTGAATGGCTCCCTCTAGAGCCTGTCGACTCTGCGGTCGTTTATCTTTTTTTCTTTTTTTCCTTTTTCTTTTTTCTTTTTTTCTTTTCTTTCTTATTTCTTTTTGTCTTTTTTTTTTTTTTTCTTTTTTCCCCACCATGTTTTAATATGGAGCACACCATTCAGCTCATGTGGGTTTAGAAACAGATGTTGCACATGAGCAATCTCCTGCATCACAGCAGGCAGACAAAAAAAGACAGACTTTTTTTTTTTTTTTTTTTTTTTTTTGTAAACCAAAGAGAAACATTTGCCTTCTATCTTTGCCAAATTTTTTAGTAGAAGAGTGTAAATAAAAGCCATTATCTTGAAATGTGCTTTTGGAGCAGACTGTACATACAAGTATAAGAATTTGTAACATAGTATTTCTTCTGGTCTGCCAGGTAAAGTTTTCCCTTTTTTCTTCCTCTTCTTTAATTTTTACACTTGGGATATTGGTTATAATATAGAAAAAACAGAGGCTCCAGTTTATGCATCAATGTTTCAGTACAGTAGCAGTAAAGGTATTGTAATGAGGAATGTAGGGCTTTTTTCAGAGATACTGAAAGTTGTTCTTAGTTTTAGAGTTACACAGTGATCAGTTTGAGAAAGATTAGGCCCTGCACACAGTCAGAGTTTTCTGACTAGAGAGTGTTCATCAAAAGAATGCAGAATAAGCAGATACTGGCTAATATAAAGTCCTTAATATTTATCCATCAGTTGGTGGACGAGTGAGTCAGGAGTTAAATTACACAAGGCAGAAGATTGGAGAAGAGGCCATGTTCAACCCCCAGCTCATGATCCAGACTCCACAGGAAGATGGTGCTAATGTACTAACAACAGAAGCTCTCCGACAGCACCTTGAGTCTGCGCTTCAGGCCAGCAGAGTACATGTCTATATGTACAACAGGTGAGGGGAAAATCAAACGTTTTCTTGAACATATGTAGTAGCTGAAAAATGGACGTGTGCTTTCCTCAATGTGTTTTTAAATGGCTAGCACTTCTGAGCCTTTCCCCTGGGGCTGTGTTTTGAGTTGAGCGTCACTGGTTTCTGATAGCTTGACACCGTGGCTTGATAGCTGGGATAAATTGGCATTTAACAAGTAAGATGGGGGACGTGGTGTTACATGAGGCATGCTACAGCATGCAGCATTTCTCTAGGTAAAGGTATAATGTCTGTGGTCTTAAACATAGAACCTTATGGATAGGATTCCAAACATTGAAAATCCTTCCATACTAGAGTTGAATTTACTTGTGAATGTCATAATGAGGTACATAATGGCTGTGAACAGTGGCAGAGGCTAGTGTTCCTCCAATAGTTTGGCTGTAAAGAGAAATGCAGATGTGTTGGAAATGTCAGAGGGTGGAATAAGAGCTGTTTAATAACATAGACAACAGACTGTGCCTTAAAGAGTGTCTGTGGCCCCATACTGGTGGTTGGCAGTTGTGTGTTGTCCAACAGAAAAATAATAATGGGGCACATCAGGACCTGAGGAAGGTAGCAGCACAGGGCTAGGATGTCTCCCTGAAAAATGGTTCTGCCAGGGTTACTGCTTACACAGTGATGTGCCTGGGAGTCCTGCATGTGAGGCACAAAGCTCCCTGTCTTTCAGCAGATGTTTTCAGCACACCCAGCTGGTTCCCCCATGAGCTACTGCTAAGGCTCCTATTATCTTTTACGCAGCTCCTGCCCCTGTCCAAGTCATTAGAAGCCATGGTAGTGGAAGTTGTAATACAGCTGAAATAGGAAGGCAGGAATCTTAATGGTTTATTTTCTTCTGCATGTCTTGGTCCACTGACTATATTTGAATCCTCTGAGGTGGAGGTGGCTTTTCTCCTACTGGTGTCACCAAGTGATACCTTAAGTCACAAGTAGTCTCATATAAATGAGACTGACAAAAATACAAGATGTATTTTTGTCCTATTAACATGTGTTGACTAGCCTGTATGTACAAAAGCACCTCCCTTATTTTGAATGAGTTTTACAGAGGATATGGAAATAACTAAAATAACTGCAATAAAGAAAGGCGCTTTTTTTTTATATCTACTGAATCTATTTTTAATAACATTTGCCTTACTCAATGATTTGCTGCTTGAGGCCAGTGTGTGCATATGAGTCACAGTTTTAAATGTCTGTTACATTTTCAAAATTACTTCTCAGTAAGAAGTAATTTTCTTTGTGCAAGAAAATATTTGTCCTTCATATTTCTTACAGACAGTGGAAATTGGAACATTTGTGTTACAAATCAGGAGAACTCATCACAGAAGCAGGTTACATGGACCAGGTATGTGTAGCAGGCATTTAATTACAAGGTTTGTGTATTTTCATGATTCAGCTTGTGCTGCATTGATTATATTCTCATGTGACTGTGTTTTTCCTCTTTCTGATTTTGACAGATCATAGAACATCTTTATCCTTGCTTAATTATCACTCCTTTGGACTGCTTCTGGGAGGGAGCAAAGCTACAGTCAGGAACTGCCTATCTATTGTAAGGATGTTTTTCCGTAATTTTCTGGTCTGAATGTTTTAAACTCTGTAACTGTGTACAGTGCTTCAGTTTCATTTCCATTGTTTATTCAGATTCTGATTTAACAGGAAAAATAAAAGATGAAACACAGTGTATCTGCATTAAAAATACGCATGGATTTTATTTCATTTAACACAAGGTTTACCTGTTTCTGTGAGATTATTTGTAAATCTCAATTTAAATCCTCTTTTATTTTTCCTATGTTGCTAGCATGCAAATTACAGTGTAAATTCTGAGTTGGAGTTTTAAGAATTTTATGCTTTGCCTTTTTTTTTTTTAATCCCTGGAACAAAGTTGTTTGTGGTGCACTTTTTTTTCCCCCTATAAAATACAAAAACATTGGTTGGCTGGGAATTTTAGACCTAAAAAAATGTCTTGGGTTAATTCCCAAGTCTTCCTGAGGAATAAAGAACAAATCCCTTGCTTCAGGGACCATTAAAGAAACCATATAGTATCTTTTATGGATGGTTTCTCACAGTTTACGAGCGTGATATTAGATGCCCCGCGTTCTTTAAAGAGTTAATTGTTAATCTGTGCAGGTATTTTCTGTTAATTATGCAAGAGTTAGCATTTGAGTTATTGTTTCTGTCCTGGTTTGCATGTCTCTGCAAAAGCAATTTGCAATGGCCATCTCCTAACCTTTAGTATACAGTTTTAGATGGGGAAATAAGGGGGTTTGTGTTTTCTGGTTGGGAGATTCAGAATAATGACTTAAGCCTGGTTAAGCAGATACAGTGTGGTTTGAACCACAGAATAAGGCAGTCAAAAGCCTTTCTGGTCTGTCAACATCACAAATTCAGAAGTGGGGGGTGGGAGACGTGACAGTGATAGTGGTGACAGCCATGGTAGCAAGAAGGCTTGATGGTTGATAGTCAAGCTGCCAGGGTATTTGAAGGAGCACAGTATTGTTACAGATAAACAAAGATCAGTTATATTGATTGATTATATTTGCAAGATGATTTTTAGACTAGCAAGAAGTAATCTGATACTATGAGAAAGGCTTTCTTTCCTCAGCCCCCTCTCTTCTGTCCCTTTCCCCTCCCCCCTAATTCTTTGAAGCAGCAGTTGGCTGCTTTTTTGTTATTTAGGTTCTTGATAATTTGTTTTGCTTTGTTTGTAAGTGAAAGTATTTTTAACCACTTTTACAAGACAGCTTTGTGAGAACCAAGTATTTTTGTTCAAATTACATCTGGGCTTCAAGAAAAGTACATAAACAAATCTAATTAAAGCATGCCTTACATTTTATGAAACAGCCTTACCAGAAAAGGTTTTAACTTGTAGCAGAAAATAACTCAGTTATTTGCTCAAACATGGATTTTAAAGTATGTTTATTTCAGAACTTCTTTTGTCTTTTTTCTATGTGTCTTTTTCTCCTGGTTGCTCTTGCAGAGGGAAGCCTCCTTTGCAGTGGATCAACTTTGACCCCTTAGAATTCTTGGAAGAGTTAAAGAAAATAAACTACCAAGTGGAGAGCTGGGAAGAAATGCTGAATAAAGCGGAGGTTGGTCATGGTTATATGGATCGACCCTGCCTGAATCCTGCTGATCCTGATTGCCCAATCACAGCTCCCAATAAAAATTCCACCAAAGTAAGTTTGCTTGTCCTTGTGCATGTCTTTTCAAGGGAGGCTGGGGCGTGGGGAAGGTTGGGGGAGAAGGTCAAACAGACTAGAAGAAAGTACCATTTCTTCCAAGCTGTATATAGCTTCTATTCTTGCATGATGTCATTTTTCTGTTCCTGTTACCTGCTGTTAGCTCACTGTCATGGATTTTGCCTCGTTGTGTGATGCAATGCTTAATCCTGTACATTTAGAGTGAAAGTACAGTTGTCAGCTGTTGCTGTGGCACTGCAGTGATGTGGCATTTCAGCAAAACAGTGCCCCAGACAGACAATAGCCACTGCTGGAACACAGCTGCTGCTGCACCCCCATGCCATGCAGAAAAGCCTTTCCTCAAGTAGCACCAGTTTTGTTGATTTTTTGTGATGAATTCGAAGTCATAAGCCTTGAATTTATATATCCCTTTATCAGTCACATTAGACTTTGGAGAAATTGCCATCTGGTCAACAAGCACCACCTGGGTGATTTCTTAGCTTGAGTTGTTGAATGCTTTTCTTCTAGTAGACTACCCAGATGGTCTTTAACATCCATGATTCTAATTCACTGGGTGCTGAATTAAGGTATGAATTTATAAAGTTATGAAACCTATTAACTGCTTATTTATTACTTTTTCTAGCCTCTTGATGTAGCCCTTGTTTTGAGTGGTGGATGCTATGGACTATCAAGAAAATACATGCATTGGCAGGAGGAGCTGATTATAGGTGGTACAGTCAAGAACAGTTCTGGTAAACTTGTCAGGTAAAAAAAATATTCAAAGAAAATGTCAGTTTTAATTTGTTAGGATTAATTTTATAGGACACAGTAGGAGGATGATACAAATTTTATTACCCTTCACATGTATTATAAATTTCGCTTCAGGGTAACACGTCTCAAGAGAATAGAATTTAAAAGAATGCTTTGGCTGTTGTTTAAATATAAGGTGGTGTCATCGTTTCCTGCTTCACATCTCAGAATGATGGTGTATGTCAGTCAGAAAGAAAGCTTTTTACTGGCAGCTTTGTTGTTTAGAATGTATGTATAAAGCATTGAACAGTGTGTAAAGCACTGAACACCTTTGATCACATTTTGAAATACAATCAAAGGAAAAAGGAAGGAAAATAATGTGAGTAATGTACTAACTCATTTAACTTCTCTCAGAATTCCAAAATATCCACTGAATGTTTTATTCAGGGTCAATACAGAGAATAGTCTATTTTCATGTCCCTGTATTGTTAAGACAGCTTTGAGTAGTAAAACAAACTCAAACCCATTGTTTTAGACTTCTGAACAAAGACATAGAACACTGGACTTTAGTGGGGAATAAAACTGTGTCATTTACTGTTCTGAAAAATGCAGGTCATACTAAACAAAATCAAGCATAATTTTTTTCCAGAGAACATTTAACCTTTTCAGCATTCACACAACACATTGATAAGTCTCTCAAGAAAGAGCCAAGTAAGGAACTTCTGTTGAAAAAGAAAATGGTTCCTTCTCTTACTAATTAATGGTTCCTTCTTCCTATTAACTAATAAGTGCTTCTGAAATAGTTTTATGGAGTTGCATACTGTGGAAATTCAGGATGGGCTGCCTTTGTGTATTTCCCACAGCTTATTAGGCATGAGGAGTTTAATCTTCTACTTCTCTCCAAGGGGTAAAAAAGACCAAGGTCTTCAAATGACATTTTGCCAGCATTTACAAAACCTCATAGAAATAACTGTTCCTGTGGCATCCTCATAGCAATCTGTCTTATCAAGCATGAACTTCAGTACAGATTTGTAGGGTTTTATTATTTTCTCCTGAAACTAATCCTACTGAAAATAATGTCAAAACTCTTATTAACTTTAGTGAAAACAGATTTAGCCTCAATACTTGCATGAAGCACTACCACTGCACCAGATACACAGTAGAATAATTAAATTCTGTTCAATTGTAATACAAGCAGGTGCCCTATAAAATCAAGAACTCAAGCAAACTCCTGTTAGAATTGCGTTTGGGATTTCATGCAATGAAAATATTTTCCTGAAAATTCTCAGTTTATGCCTATTTTTCCTCTTTCTTCTCTCCATGTCACAGTGCCCAGGCTTTGCAAACCATGTTTCAGTTAATGACCCCTAAGCAAATGTATGAGCATTTCAAGGGGTATGAATATGTTTCACATATCAACTGGAACGAGGACAAGGCAGCGGCAATTCTGGAAGCCTGGCAGAGGATGTATGTTGAGGTAAAATTGAAAATAACTTAGATACTATACTATAAAGTCCTACTAAGATCCACTGCCTACTTTTTATAGTATTTCCTTAAGGAATATGCTTAAACCAGAACTGAGTCATTGTGTGCCTGGTTTTAAGAGTTCTTTTGGTGGTTTGTTGGTTGTTTTTTTAGGTTTTGGTTTTTGGTTTTTTTTTTTGTTTGTTTGTTTGTTTGTTTGTTTGTTTGTTTGTTTTGGGGTTTTTTTGTTTGTTTGAGTGGGTTTTTATGTTTTTGGTTTTGTTTTTCTGTTTTTTCCAGTAAGAAGCTGCTAGGTTATTCGTATATGAGAAGCCATGAAGGTTTTACTTTTTGCTGCCTGGGACAATTTTGTTTAGTTGGGCCTGAGAAGAAACCAAAGAGCTAGCTGGAATTTAAAAGTTTTTGGTTGGCATGATTCTTCTAAAGGTGTCCGGAAAACATTAGCCACCCATGGGCTGCTCCCTCAGCAGCAGCCCAGGTGAGGAGGCTGTGTGACTATGTCTGCCCTCTGTGTCCCAAACCTGCCCTCCACTGTGCTGTTTCTGACCTCCTCAAATGGCCAGGCAGGGAGGGGCAAAGAGATGGCTGGCCTGGGTTAAGCGCAAAACTGGTGCTGCGTTTTGGAGTTACAGGAAGGGGTTCAAGTTAAGTGTTTGTAATGAGCTGGGCATGCAGTAGGCTTTCCTGAAGGGCACAAATTCTGTCTCATAATCAGCAGCTTGCCAGAAAAAAATCAGGAAACACATCAGTGTTGTATCACATCAGGGTAATGTCTGTGTAGAGCATGGGCTTTAGCAGCAACATTAAGGCAAAAAGATTTGATTTCAGATGTGTGCTGTAGAAAATGGTAATGAGTTCTTTTGACTAAATGACTAAAATAGAAGGAAAAAAATCTTTATTCCCACGAAGTTTTATTTTTCTTTTAATAGGTTGTTCATCAAAGTGTTGCACAAAACTCTACTCAGAAGGTGCTTTCCTTCACTACGACCACCCTAGATGACATCTTGAAGTCATTTTCTGATGTCAGTGCTATCCGAGTAGCTAGTGGCTACTTACTAATGGTAATAAAATAAATCTATTTAATTTTCTTTGGTAGTACAGGAAGACTTAAAAATATACTTTATTGTTACCAGTCTGTAGTCCAGAGTATTTTACAAATATTTAAAATAAAGCCTACAGTTTGTAAACTTTACCTCAGGCTTCTCACCTTTCCACTTTGTAACCTCATGACATGTGTATTCTGATTAAAAACTGTGTAAGAATCTGTAGGTGAGTGGGGAAAGACAGCTGATAAATAACGATCTATTCTAATATTTTGGTTTATTTTCCCCAAATTCCCCTCCCTGCCTCCTCTCCTTAGCTTGCCTATGCCTGTTTAACGATGCTGCGGTGGGACTGTGCCAAGTCTCAGGGTGCTGTGGGGCTGGCAGGAGTCTTGTTGGTTGCACTCTCTGTGGCTGCAGGATTGGGCCTGTGCTCGTTGATTGGAATTTCCTTTAATGCTGCCACAACTCAGGTATTTAGAAGACACAAGTCTGCTGTGAAATTGCAAGTACTCTGTTAGTACTCTGTTAATGAATGAACACAAGTCAATCAAGTCAATTGAGAAATAAAGTACTGAAAAAATATTTTGGCTCTAGATTTTTACTTGTACTGTTTTCCTATTTCATAGTTTACACTGTGATAAATTATCATGCTGACAAGTGATAGTGAAGAAAAAACATGTATTATGTAATCTGTATCTTTCTTGTTTGGGATTTCTGTGTCCCAATCCAAGTGGAGGCATCGTAAGTACCTAAGGAGCTGCAGATTTGTTTTTACACCTGAATATACCAGATTGTATATTCTGATGTTCAGTTCTGAAAATATTCAGAACTGAATATTTCAAATTCTGAAAATATCTGGAATGTTACTTGAATTATTATCAGATATTTGTCTGTCCATGACTCGAATTACTTCTGCTGAGAATTTGTACCTGTTAATGGTATATTTTAAATTCCTCAGCTATATTCCACAATAAAAGTTAATACCTGTATTGCATCCTGTCCATTTTCATTTTGCCCTTGGATTTGTGTAGAGTGTTATGTAAAAGTTGCTATAATTAGCCATTTAATGGCTAGCTGCATGGCAGATCATAACACAATCAATTTGGGTTTTGTTTTGTTTTGTTTCTTCCCCAAGGTTTTGCCTTTTCTTGCTCTTGGAGTTGGTGTAGATGATGTTTTCCTTCTGGCACATGCATTTAGTGAAACAGGACAGAATAAGAGAATTCCATTTGAGGTAATAACAAAATTGAGATTTGTGGGAAAATAAAACAAAAGGTTTCCTATAGGAACAGATACTAATATCCAGAATTAATCAGTGGACTTGGGTTTTTTTTAATAGCTTTTCCTAGGGTCTAGAAATTCTTATTTCTGTCGAAATAGGAAATTATAGCAATACATGTGGTCCTAGGACATTTTTGAATGTTCATATTCTTGTTTCCTTTTTTTTTTTTTGTAGTGTCTTAGGTTTATTTTCTCTTGAAATTTTAATTTATAAATGTTTGCATAAAGACAGACTTCCATAATCCAAATTCTACCAAAAAATTTCAGTGAAAGTTAATGCAAATCTAGGAACAAACTCAAATAGGAGCCTTGACAATGAGATGGTAAAAAGAAAGCATAGAATAGAAAAGGGGGAGAGAGAGGGAAGACAGTTACCTTTACTTTTTTCTTTTTTTTTTTTTTTTTGTAGCCTAAAAATTGAATTATTTTCTGTATTTTTCTCTTGTTTTTATTTTCTGAAGTTAATAATTGACCATGACATTTCAAAGCATAACATATAACCGACAGGAAGTCTGAGGTATCATCACTTTTATGATCCTTTGTTAATATTTTTAGTCTCAGTCCAAATTTTCACATCCAGAGTACATCCCATTTAAAACTAGTGTATATTTGCTGATTTTGTTCTGTATGAGTAGCCTTCCATGTGCTTTCTCCAGCTGATTTTGTATGCAGGCAGTACAACCTCGCTCTGTAATCTCTGTTGGCTTCATAATAGCCTGTTGGGTTAGGAAAGGGTCATGTGTTTATCTTCATTTCTTGGTGGGTTTTGTGTGTGGTCCCTAGACTTGGTGGAGTTCTTTTTGTTTGTTTTGTTACATACTTTTTCAAGATGTGTGGCTATGTTATGCCTCTATGCTGTTAATACATACTTATTTTGTCTGAAAAATGAGAACACCAAGTGATTCCACTGGTAAAAATTAAATCCTTCTCAACAGCAGATGTATTTGATATATTGTCAGTATCCATTAGTTGTGTATTCTGAAGCTAGAATCGATTCTAGTCATACTTTCTGCCCTCAAAAACTTGAGCACTTCATCTATGTTCCTATTGAACAGTAAACTTGGTATGTAATTTTCTCACATACTCTGAATTTATATTCAGAATTTAATTGTAATAATTTTTCACAGCTACTGTGTTACATCTGTAGGATGACTCCTTCCTTTGCAGGACATCACCTTATTTGCTTGACTTTTAAGATGCATCCTTTGTTTTGCAGGACAGAACAGGTGAATGTCTGAAGCGAACAGGAGCAAGTGTAGCCCTTACATCTATCAGCAATGTTACTGCTTTCTTTATGGCTGCCTTAATTCCAATTCCGGCTTTAAGAGCATTTTCACTCCAAGTAAGTTTAAACCCTGTTTCGTTAGCTCTGATGCGCTGTGGAAGTGCAATGATAGTACTTGTTAGTAGTGGCACTGGAGCTTGATTTTGGTGTTACTGTGGTTTACTGAGCCAGAACCTCACTGCAGCAGCACCACCGACCTAGCAGTAACAACTGCTGTCTGCTCTCCATTCTCCTGCTCAGAGTCTCTCAGATCCTGCTACCAAGTGAAAGAATACTCTGTCCCACCACAGCAGGGTTGAACGCAAAACCCAAGCTATATGTAACTAAAAAGAAACAAGTTCCCAGATGGATTTGTGTTCTAAAGTCAAGAGGAGTAGGCTGCGGAGTAGTGTGTACTGTAATGTTTCTCAGCAGCAATTTAATCCTGTCATTCATGTTTGTCCAGTTTGCTGCTCTCAAAAACTACCTGTGCAATGACAGCAGTACATATGAATTTGTAATTTTAGTAATTACTGTAGCACTTTTTACTGCCTTACTCACAGTAATTTTAGCAAACTTGGAGGAAACTTAATAATTATGTGTTCCAGATGGGTACAAAGAAAACGTGAATTTTATGTGCTGAACCATACATTGCTTGCTCTCCCTTTCTCTGTCTTCTTGTATTTGTTTGTGATAATATATCTTCAGAAATACGAAATATTTATGATATTGAAGATGGATTTCTTCTAAAAGTGAAGAGTGAAGAAAGATTTGGAAGTTTCTCCCCTGACACAAGCAATTATAGCACTATAGAGCACTGTACTATTTCAGTAGTTATTTTTCTTTTCTGGCCTGGCTCTCCATTGATTTTTATTCTCATTGAGCCATTGGCTACCCAGAGGAAGCAGGGCTGCAATTTTTCCTAGTACATGTGGCAATTACTGCTGTTCGCAGAATGCCTGCATTAAACTGTAAATTGGTAAAGTGTGATTTCAACTATGTTACTAATAATACAGAATCTGAAAAATACAAAAGCTAAAACCTGAGGCATTAATAATTTGTTTACATTTCCTTCTCAATAGGCAATTTGATAGAGATGTAAAGGCCTCATTGGTTTTCTTTATCATTTAGCAGATGCTTGTGGCAACTAAACTGAGATGTTTAGCCTTGAATGGTTAGCAATGTTTATCTCTGCTGATTTGCCAAAAACTAGATGATCTTACAGATCATATCATAGTGAATTGTTTTATTTTAAAGACTCACAGAATAGCTTGAGTTGTAACAGGTCTTTTGAAGGTCATCTAGCTCAACCCTGTCCCCTACACCCTGAGCAGAGACAGCTTTAACTAGATTTTTCTGGGCAACTTGTTCCAGTGTTTTCCTACCCAAAATTTAAAAATTGCTTCTTTCTTATATCTAATTGAAATCTACCCTCTTTCAGTTTAAAGTCATTCCTCTTGTTTTGTCACTACATGCTCTTGTGAAAAACCTGTCCCCAGCCTCCTTGTTGTCCCCCTTTAGGTACTGGGAGGCTGCTGTAAGGTCCCTCCAGAATTTTTTTTTCTTCAGGCTAAGTAATCCAAATTCTCTCAGCCTTTTATCACAGGAGAGGTGTTCAATCCCTCTAATCACCTCTGTGACCCGTCTCTGGACTCAGTCCCATGGGTCCATGTCCTTCCTGTGCTGGGACCCCAGAGCTAGATGCAGGGTTCCAGGTGGGCTCTCACCAGAGCAGAGGGGCAGAATCCCTTCCCTGGCTCTGCTGCCCACGCTGCTTTGGATGCAGCCCAGGGCATGTTTGGCTTTCTGGGCTGGGAGTGCCCATGGCTGGATCATGTCCAGCCTCTCATCCACCAGCACCCCCAAGTCCTTCTCCCCAGGGCTGCTCTCCGTCTGTTCATCCTTCAGCCTGATACCGGGATACCAGGTACAAGTGTAGGTGCAGGACCATGCACTTGGCTTTGTTGGTCTTAATGACGTTTGCATGGTAAAGACTAAGCTTTATATGTGAAATACCTTTGATAGTATATCACTTCTCCCACTGGAAGACGTTATTTATGTCTCCTAAGTTTGTGTCCCAATTTCAAATATTTGATAGGTACCTTCAGCAGCTAACAGGATACTGGAGGTCATCAGACTGTAGTACCTGCTTTATAGAAGTTACATCAGCCTAAATGCATTTCATAAAAAAGTACTCAATACAAATTGACCATTTTGTTGTAATCTCACTGCTGAGCTGTTGGGTGTGAGCCACCAATATTAATTCTCTCTTATCTGATCAAATATTGCTCATTTTTTTTACTTGTTTTCACTCTTCAATGTCAAAATGTGACAGGTTGTCTTTGGAACATATGTGGAGACAGCAGCTGTAATTGGTACTATAATCAGTTAACTTACATATTCCTGTCCTAAAGTAATTTATTTTTGCCTACTACCATCCTACAGACTGAGTCACTGAAAGTTTAAAGTAAAGTCTGCATAGCAAAATGACAAACAAAAAGTTTCCAGTGAGATTTCAGCATACTGTATTATTGTATAAACATGTTGATATTATTCAGAATAAAAACATCAACGTCTTTTATAAGGCAATGATTAATATGGAATTTATGTGTAGGAACTCACATGAGTGTCTAGAAATTAGGATTTGAGTTACTCAAACTTTTCTCACTTGGTAATTTGTCTTTGCTGGAACACAGTAGCCCTGTATACGTATATAAGAGGTGAAACATGCAAAGGAGGAGCAGTGGGAGACTTATATTCATTGATGTCGGAGGCTTATATTCATTGATGCATATATGACTGATGCACTTATAAGTTAGCAACCACTAAAATGAAATCCTTTGTTGTTAGGAGGGAACATCTATTAGTTGATCTGCCTAGCTTCACCAGGTAAAAGCAAAATCAGGTGATACTTTGACCTCAGTACTTGGAATCAGAGAACCATGGCAGTTTTGGTAGGTAGTCTGTATTTATGCATGGATTTCTTTATTTACAGTCTCCTTCATCTCTCTCCCTCTTACTCGAACTTGTTTAAACAAGAAGTCCTTGCTGTTTTGATGGTTTCCTAGCAAAACTTAAAAAGCAATAAAATGCTGCTGCATTTACTTTTCACAGATACTACCATCCTCTCATCTAGATAATGAATTTTTAACAGAGGGGCTTGAAAAAGAAGGATTGCTCTTGACCTTGTTTTGCTCTCCATTCACTTTTCTTAAGACATTACAAGGTAATTGTCAACCTTTGCATAATTTTGAGGCCCAGTATTGGTAAAATAACCTGGCTGCTGAGGGAGAATAAATAATTTCCTGCATCTATAAGATAAACTTTTAGTTAGAAACTCATGTTTTGCACATCAGTGCCTTCTTCTGTCTCAGCTTCTGTCATATTCTGCCAGCTAAAGCAGTTCATTGATACCTCTGAGTTGGTTATTTACTTTATGGAACTTGAATGCTTTAATTCTGATGCTGTCTTAAGAGTCTGCTAGGGTTAGCTCTTTTCAAAACTTAAAAAGTGGAATTTAGTTCTTTTGAAAGTGAGATCTTTGAAGTTAATTACATGCACAAGTAGGGACTATTTTAGCTCTTTCCCTGTTCTATTTTTTTTTTTCATTTGTTAATCTTATTAGTCCCTTATTTAAGCAGTTTTAGGGCTTTGAGATTGCTGAATACGACCTAAATACTCAGTCACAAGAATCATTTCCAAGAGTGCTCAAGACTCTAAAGGAGTAGCTCCTGAATTTTCAGATGCATTTGCTTCTTAAAATGGTGGTGAAGGAAGAGGTTATAATAGGAATGTCTTAAACATAGCCCTTTGTTTTGAGTATAAGTAAAGGAAGTCATGGCGGGGTCTAACTACCTCTGGGCTGTGTTGTTCCCTAAGACAGACTGCTCAGAGACTGTCACACAGTAAATTCTGCCCAGGAAAGATGAGGTAAAAAAAAAAAAATCAACCTCTTCTTTCTTACATCAGAAACTTCCTTCCCTAACAGCAGAGGAGTGATGTGGATCCACTAATGAGCAGAGGTGAAACTTTTCCCAAGAAGTGTTAGAAATAACTTTTTCCCTCACCACAAGAATGACAATTTTTTTCCTAAATGTAGAAGTCCATTACCAGGTGGCAGTGGTGGGTTTCTGGAGGGAAAGAATGTATGCTTTTAAGCTCATTCCATTATCTTACTCTGCTGAAGTGGTTCGTCCCCCACCTTTATCCACACCATTTACCTTTCCCTGCCCCTGACACAAGAATTTAACAAGCAGAATTAAAGCCTAAGGGAAAAGAGGGCAGGGGACGAGGATCTGAGCCTGTACCATATCAGCAGGGAGTTGCAGATAGAGAGCAGTAGGGTGGAAGTTTTCCTGACAGACCTCCTCATCTGTTCATCACCTCTGGCTATACAGCACACCCGGTCTCCTTGGGTGGGCTTCCAGGAATGGCACATAGCAGCACATACTTCAGCGGGGCCCCAGCACATACCTACCAGCCTGGCTCCCTGCTCCCTTGCTGCCTCCGGCACAGACTCTGTTAACAGACTCTGTCTCTGTTAACAGTTGCAGCAGCAATAATATTTTTAAGCTGTGCATTATGAAAAGATGCAAAAACCGTAGCATGTTTCTTAGGAAGTGACCAACATAATTTTCTTCTGATTAATGGAATTTTTTTACTACTCTCTGATCTCATTTCAATGAATGCTTTCATTTTACACCCTTGAGTAGGCTCCATTTTATTCGTTCTAGACTAATCTTTTTTTTGTTGATTTCCTAAGGAAAAAGTCTGAGGCATTTTTCTCTCCCATTTGACCACTGGTCTCCAAAGGTACGAGAGAGGATGCCCTGTTCTCAGAAATCCTAAGCATGCTTTCAGCCTGGGTACTGCCTGTGTTCGGAAAGCTCAGCTGCCACAGTTCCTTGTTGCTTTTACAGATTGTGGCTGTCGTCATGATCTCAGTTCTCGTACTTTCCTATTCCTCAACACTGTGTGTATGAATGACATTGGGAGGGCAGCAGTGGCAGATGCATCGGGTCAGGGACTGAATCACTCCTCAGTAATCAATCCTTTCCTCTCCTTATCAAGTCAGAGGGTGGGGTTTCTTTGATTTTCTTTGATAGGACAACGTATTAGAATTCATACAAGAATGTATTTAGTTGTGAAAGCTGAGAACAGTTTATCTTTGTAATGCTGAGTTAAGGTGGGTGAGGTAGAGTGTGCAATATATAGGTAGTGCAATACTAAGCTCTAGGAATCTATTGAAATTAAAATCAGATCAGAGATTGCTTTGAAATATTTTACTTGCATGGTAGTTAGTACATCAACACTAGGATGGCACAGTGTTCTAAAAAGAGATGTAAGTAGGCAGATTTACTCTGCATTGTTGGATTAGTTTTGAGGCTTCCTAAAAAAAAATCAAATGTCAATATAACTAACTTTAATGGCATCTCTACCATAGTAAAGTATTACTTTTCAGATTCAGTAATATTGGTGATTCAAGGATGTTGGGGTCTAGAAAGGGAACTGATATGGCGTGAAGCATTTGCAGTTTATAGAGCAGAAACAGAGGACTTCTGTTAGTTTTTCAGCCATGCTGAGAGGAGTAAGAATTATTGACTCAGACCTCAGCTATTTTTTCCAAATCTCAGTAAATCTTAGCTGATCCTTGATACAAGATCTTGGTTAGGCACAACTAATTATTCATGTTATATGGGTGATTCAACCTTTTTTTTTTGGTTTAGCACCAGCAAAGAAAGCAGTTGTAAGAACAAGGTCCAACAAACACCTTTCTTTCAACAGCAGCCATTTGTTTTTCTGACAGATTGAATTAATTCTAGAGCAGATCAAAAGCAAATCACTTAATTTTAAAGTCTTGGCTATGACCTTGCATACCTTTCTGTGTGAATATTTATAAATCATTAAATAATCATTGGATCTTTTCTCGCAAAGATGACTAAATACTAATTTGGCTTCAAGTACCAGGTAAATTCTGTTTTAGTAGCCATGTCTGCAGACAACCAGCAGTACTAAAATCTTACTTCAAGCAGGCTGGAGACCAGGAAAGAGAAACAGCAATAAAATCAGCTTTTGTGCACAGTATATTTATGATTGAAATTACTGGAAAATGTTTACATAACTAGTTGACTCTGTCATTTTAAGAACAGTGAAAACAAAATCTAAGCTTTTTATTATATTCTGACTATTTCAAAACTGTAAAAATAATTCAGGATGTTATTAATTGGATTTATGCAGATAAATTAAGATTAATTTAAATTTAATTTTGAAAATCACATTGTTTGTACTGCCAGTTTTGAGGTCTGATCTCTCAAGATCAAAAGAAACCTTATATCATTTTTGGAAAAAAAGACATCACATTTGTATTGGGTCATTTTTGTAGCCCAACTTTTGTTCTTTAAGACTGTATTAACCCAGTAATTTCAGAAGTTACAGGTGGAGGCACTTGATAGTTTATATATAGATAGCTTAATATGAAACTGGGCTACTATCGAGATAGCTGCTGCTTACTGAATGGGTGAAACATAAGGCTTTCAAAGGGTTTTTTCTTTTAATTGGTTGGTGGCTGAAGAATTTTTTTCCCAGTGTTTCCCTACTCTTACAACTGTCTTCCAGTTGCAAGTGCCCAGCTTTCCTTTGTGATGGGTAAGGCTCCTAACAATTCTGCATTATAAATAAACGCTATCAATAATAATGATAGATGCTGCACCACATATGCTTATGGAAATTCTCTGGGAATCTCTGTGTGGGAAAGGGTTTGGAGTATGGTTTGAAAGGGGGTGGGTGGGGAGGTTGTTTTTTTCATTATGTGATACTTGCTTTACAAATTAAATCAAGTATTCTTGTTCCAATTTAAGACTCATTTTGGTAGACTGGCTCATAAATCAAGCTCTGTTAAACACAGGCATATTAATACATATATTTGCTGTGTGGTGTTGGTTTAATTTTGATTCTACTTTAAAAATAATCCCTGATAAACTCAAAATATTGCTCTTTCTTGGCTAAACTTTTAAGTAAGACTATCAAGTGCAGAGTATTTCACTAAAGTGATCTGTTTTTTTTTAAATGTACTGAGATCTTATTTTCTGATTTAATACATGCTGTAATATTATTGTGATACTTAAGTTTCTTCAGATCCCATAACTGTAAGACCTTCAGTTCTAGTTTCAGGTTTTCTTTGATTTTATTTTGCTTTGAGACTCTAAATATGTCAGAATTTTATGTAAAAATATGATTATGGAGTCAACAGACTGTTTTTGCTCTTTAAAAATAATCACCACCTATCCAGGCACAGATGTATTATAATAATACAGGGTTCAGTATTAAATAAAGTTAATTCACCACAATAGTCCTACCATAATGAAATGGGAATGTGAGTATATATCTCTCAGTTTGCTCAGGCAAAAGCTTGAAAGCATCAGGTGGATTGCAATGGTAAATGGGGATGAGAATTGAAAGCGATTTTATGCTTTGTAAAGCTGATGCCCTAAATTAAGTTTAGTAGCATTACTTATCCTATGATTGTCTCTAGGCAGCAGTTGTGGTGGTGTTCAATTTTGCTATGGTTCTGCTGATTTTCCCTGCTATCCTGAGCATGGACCTTTATCGTCGGGAAGACAGGAGACTGGACATATTTTGCTGTTTTACAAGGTGAGAGTTAGCAGTACCTTTGTCCTTTCTGTGGTCTGCAATCAGTGTATCCATTCCTTGTCAGGAGTGGTAGTTCTTCACTAAAGTGGGGTCAGCATGTTATTGTTACCATTTCATTGCTAATGACTGGCTTACATTTGCTACCTTGTTTTTTACCTGCCTGAAGGGAAAAGCTGAAATACATCTGTCTCCCTCTCTTCCCCCACATCCCCTTTCTCTCACACTTTTCCCTTCATTCCTACGTATGACTGTTGGGGAACACTTTCTGAAAGTAGATGAAAGATCCACTATTTAGGAATATCTTGAAGTATTTTTAGAAGGTTATGGCTTACTGCAAGGTGTCCAGTGCCAGTACTAGCTAATCTTGGAAAGCTGTACATAACTCAGGATACTGAGAAGCCTGACTTACAGTAAATCATTATGTGCTAATTTTTATGCTTTTATGCCTTTAAACCTAAGTAAATAAACTGTGAAATTACTTCCCCTTAGGTGAGTTTTTCATAACACTGTAAGGAATAATCACTACCACTACAGCATAATGCTTGATAAAGTATCCTTTGTGGCTGCAGTAGTATTACAGAATGGTAATACTGGTAATACTGCCATTCTAAATTGTGTACAAACACACACCTGATACACAGCCAACTCTAAGCCTATAATGGGGGTTAGGAGTCTGCTGTCATCAGTGCAGCCACTGCTTGGAAATGCAACATCTTTTCTACTTTAGTTTGCTTTTGACTGCAGTGAAGAGTATGAGCTACACTTCTATACAAGTTTTTCTACTGTCACAACCAAGATGTGGACAATCTGCATTGGGACATTTTAGCCTTTTACATGCATCTGAGGTGATAGTTTAATATCTCATGTCCAAGGAAGAAAACATTTTACTAAATTTGTCTCTGAGGGAATGGTTAAGACAGGGAGTAGATCCCAGTCTATTTCTTATTCAGTCATAGTTCCAGACAACAGCTGAATGTATTAGAGTATTGAAGTCATGATTCTCAAGAATTCAGGACACTCAGACCTTCAATTTATTCCCTCATCTAAAGCTGCACCAAATGTGCATCAAAATTCAGTGTCTTTGCATGTGAAGAAATGCAGTTAGTGAGAGCTTGCTTTGATTAGGTAGGCAACATTCTGAATTCCTCTTGTTTTTGTAGAATTTGTGCACTTGGTAAAAAATCTGATACTGTTTAGTATCATCCATTTGTCATTTCTCATGTACAGGAACAGGCTTGTCTCTGATAATTGTATTTTTATAATATAAACTGGGTAACTGTTAGGGTCTTGCATAGAGTAACATAAAAGGAATACTTCAATTACTTCTGTGGTTTTGCCTCTTCATATGTCCCATCCTTCTTAGACATTAATCCTTTCATTAATACTTTAATGTTTTCCTGATTTATAAAATATTTAGTCAGTATATGGCAAATCATTTCAACCTGCCTCCCAAAAGTCTGAGATCTTATCCAGAAGGCTCAAATATTATTTAACAGTTACTTCATTTGTTCTAAACACAAGAACTAGCTATGTCATGCATTTCCCTCTTCATCTGAATATCTTAATTCTCAGCACAGGTACAGAGATGCAAACTCACAGACTTACTGTGCATTCAGACTGTGCAGCTACCTGATGAGCATGTGTAATTAATGGAGTGATGTGTGTACATGTCAATGCCTTCAGACAGATGCTGTTTACTTCTTTCTGGAGGACAAGAAATTAGCACATATTCTCAAGGGCTTACACTATGAACCATGTCTCAGAGATTTTTCCTGAATGCACAGAATGAAATTAATATCTAAGCGTTACACGTAATTAGTGTAAACTGTCCCATATAAGTAGAAAAAAACTCAGATGAAAGCATGATATCCTATCTAGCCTGATTAAAATAAGGATCTGTCTCAATGTGAACAGATGGTTTTTTTCTTCTTTTACAGCCCGTGTGTCACTAGAGTGATTCAGGTTGAGCCTCAAGCGTATGTGGAAAATGACAATACTTGCTACAGTCCTCCACCCCCATACAGCAGCCACAGTTTTGCACACGAAACTCAGATTACAATGCAGTCCACAGTGCAGCTGCGCACAGAATATGATCCTCACACACAGGTGTACTACACCACAGCAGAGCCTCGCTCAGAAATATCTGTGCAGCCAGTGACAGTGACACAAGATAACCTGAGCTGCCAGAGCCCAGAAAGCACAAGCTCGACGAGGGATTTACTTTCCCAATTTTCAGACCCCACTATACATTGCCTTGAGCAACCCTGTTCGAAGTGGACACTCTCATCCTTTGCAGAAAAGCATTATGCTCCATTTCTCCTAAAACCAAAAGCTAAGGTAATCGGGAAACTATTTACCTAGTTTTCAAAATTAGATTTCTGCCTTGCCCAGTTAAAAAACTATCCTAGCAATGGTTTTAAATATAAGGAATAAATACAACTCTTGTGAAATAACAGTTTTTAATACTTTACAGATGATTTCCTATTTTAGAATTTTTATCTTGCAAGTGCTATAGAGACACACTTAAAATATATGTTACAAGTGAGGGTTCTGGTGACTTTTAGTAACACAAGCTTGTGAACAGTGAAATTAATGCCACTTTTAAACTTTACTACAATAGAAATTTCTCATCCCTGGTGCAGAGCCCCTTCAAGGAAGAACAAATGACCTTAGTCTTGTAGTATGTATATGCGTTAAAAAACACCAGAAAAATAAAAGCTTGAAAGTACTGATGGATGTTAATTTTGAATTTGGCTTTGTAGTATGACATTATGAATGGTTAGCTCCTTTAGAAGCCTCAAACCAAATACATCTTTGTTTTCTGTTGCAGATTGTGGTTATTTTTCTTTTTCTGGGTTTACTTGGGCTCAGCCTTTATGGAACTACCCGGGTAAGAGACGGGCTAGATCTCACAGACATCGTACCACGGGAAACACGGGAATATGACTTTATCGCTGCACAGTTCAAGTACTTTTCCTTCTACAACATGTATATTGTGACGCAGAAAGCAGACTATCCCAATGTCCAGCAGTTACTTTATGAACTTCACAGAAGTTTCAGTAATGTGGCATATGTTTTGTTGGAAGAGGATAGGCAGCTCCCCAAAATGTGGTTGCACTACTTTCGAGACTGGCTGCAAGGTAAGAGAGCGTTACAGAAAATTTTCCTAGTTTGTCAGAAAGAGCAGTTGTTCACAGTGGTATTGTTGTAATACAGTCACACAGTTCAAGGCTCTGAGCAGTAGGGAGAATGCCTAGGTGCTGCTTTGACCCCATGTGTGGGCTCCCTGTTTGTCACTTATTTTCTTTAAGTTTACTCCCCAATAAAACAGTTTTCAAACTTTAAGGAATTATATCCATGCCATTCATGTCTAAGCAGTTGATGAGGCATTATGCGTTATGGCTAAATGTAGTCCTGTGTCTTGGGTAAATAAATATTTGCTGTTTTCACCAAACAGTGAATGAAAAATCCCTGTCTGGTGATGTATTCTGACACATACTTAACTTTCAGCTCTTGAGTGATCTTGTTGGCTTCAACTGGGACTGCTGGCATGAAGAAAACTCAATGTGGCTTATGTGTTTTATTGGGCTAGGAACTTACTGTATAGTCCAGGTTTCTAATCAACTATACTCACTGTGGTGCTGTTTTTCTATGCTGAAGTGTAACAGGGTGGGGAAAGACAAGAGACGGCATGGCCTTTTAGGTACTATGATGATAACTATATTGAAACCAAGTAATTGAATATTGAAGATACTTTAACAGTAAACATACCCTGCCCAGGATTACTTTCCTACCTATGTCTTTCTATTGGGAGAATTTCTAGGAAGCGTTTGCAAAAAAAAAAAAAAAAAAAAAATTGTGCTGACCTGGTGAGACTGTAAATTTTAAACTTAATAGTGTATAGATGACCACTGCAGCCTGTGATTCTCAGAAAAATGTATACGTAACTGTCAGTATCTGCTATATTTTATTCCTTCTGAAAATATGTTGAATAAATTAGGAAAGCAGATGCATGTAAGTGACAAATCTACACAAAATGAAGTTTCCTATGTGTTTAATGCATTCCTAAATAATGCAAAGCAGTATTTCAGCTATTAGCTTTGGGGGTTTTTAATGGGTTTTAAATACATTGGATCCATTCATTGCAGTCTACTTACTGGAAGCTTTATTTAAAATATTTTGCTCACATAAGCATATTGAGCTGTAAGGGACGGCATTACTGGCAGGAAGAAAATTCAATGTAGCTAGATGTTTGCTGGATTGGAACTTTACTATACTTGCTGGAATTCTAAGCAATCATCCTTCTACATGCTTTTCCAAATTCTCTTAAACCTCTGCTGTTTACTTTGTTTCTTTTGTGGTTATTTTTTGCTGCTGTTCCAAAACAGTAGGAAAAAGTGTATCTGGTGTCCCCTCTTTCTCTTTTTCCCCCTCCCCCATGAGGGAGATGGAAATCTGAGATTGTGTTCAGGAAGCTTTATTAGTGCTCAGCCTCACTACAGTCTGCCAACGATAAAGTCAGGAGGAGGTGCCCTTGGATCTGCTCCCTTGCAGGCTGCTCAAAGTGAAATGCTGGAGGCTGGCCCACTTGGTGTTACTCCCAGGAGTACTCCCGTTCCCACTGCCCCTCTGTCAGGCGTACCACATACTTTCCCAAACCTCTTTCACTTTGGGTGCCTCCCTGTTCTCTTTGCAATCCCTTGTGTCCCTCTTGAGCTAAGGACTGTTTGTGTGGCCAAGGGCCTGCATGTCCTCTCACACTGTATGTCTGTGCTTGTGTGTGTTCTTTGCAGACATGCTCTTCTCATAGCGGTGTTCCTAATCTGTACTTAGCTCAGCACATAGTTACTTTTCCCTCCAGTCCACATTAGCCAGCCTATCCTTATTTGTCCTCTGCTTTTCTTCCACTAGAGGAGCTGTGTGTATTCCTGGTACCCGGGGCACGCTGACCATTCCTGACCGGAGGCTACAAGGAGCCTAAAATGTTACAGTAGAATAGTCAGGGTGACTCCAGGAAGATGTAGTGACTTTCTGTGGCCCATGTGACATGCCAGTCCTGTGACAGGCTGTGGATTGGCTTTTTGATCACACATAGCTTTAGAATTAATCATTATGATTATTAATTAGCATATAGGTCTGTATCCTTACCTCTCCTCCCCACCTTTTCCGAGGAGGACACAATTAGTACAACCCTGCTGCTTTGTAAAGTTGAAGGGCTCTTAGCACAGAGTGATTGTGCATTCATGGGGCTGTAAAGGAGGATGTTGAGATGTATCAATAGAAAGAGATAATATTTTCAAGTGGTACAGGGAATTGATGTTATAGGGGGGAGCTAGACTGTTGTACTAAAAGCTGCCATGCTTGTCATAGTTGGAGAATTATTGAAAGGTGCAGAATAACATGCAGAATAACACCTGATTGTTACCAACTGTGGCTGATGCCGAAAGAGTCAAGGGAAGGGAAGTTGAAGATAGAATTTTCAAACAAGGTACAGGTTTAGACTGGATTCAGGGAGAATCCTCTGTGAGGTAGAGCAGTTCTACTGGCATAGTTTTATGTGCTGGAAGGACTGGACAATCAAAGCAGGAATAGCTTTGACCTGCATGGCTAATTCCTGCTGACTTGACTGTGAATCCAGTGCCAGAGGTTAATGGCTCAAGATGGCCTTCTGACATGCACACATTTGTCCAGCAGAATGAATGGTTGGTTGTTCACATGTTGTTCACAACAACATGTTGTTCACAACAACATGTGAACAACCTTTTTTTACCAAGTAGGCACCCTTGGTTCAGCTGTGCATTCTTCCTCATCTAATAGCAGTGGAGTGTGCTTTCTGCCTCATGCACTTCTCTTTTCAGAGATCCCTCTTATTTTGCTTTCTAGTATAGTTTATGTTACTGTATTTTCTGTTACTGAAAATGCAACAGAAGAAAAGTTCACACTAATCATTCAGTTAAGCTGCAAATGTTAACATTGCTTTTGTTAGTGACCAAATGTAAATGAGGTAGCTTGGATTCCCTGATGGCTGCTAATTAGGCTTGTTTTTGCAAAGGGAAGCCTTATCTGGTGTTTCAAGGTGGCAGCTGCTCACATGAGCCAGTAGGAATTCCTTCCTCAATCCTACTCCCACATAATTTTTGATATTGTCCCTTTCTTCTGATGCACTAAGCAAAAGAGACTGCTTATGTGAAAAATCCCTCATATAAAGTTTTAAAAATTCCCTTAATTTCTCTAACTTTTCTGCAGAAAGATGTCAGCAAGATACTTTCATCTTTCTGCCCAGAAACATATAGTTTATCCCATTTATGATAGATTAAATGTATATTTAAATAATTGTTATGAGCATGTTTGCTTTGAAAACAGAATAGTCCACTACAATTTTCAAAGTCTAATGGCAAATTTTACTTCTTGCAAGTTTGAAATTCTTCAGAAATTAAGTACAGCTGCCAGTGTTTTCTTATATTCTTTCTGTAGACTTTCAGCAAGGTGAGTTATAAAATGACCCAAAACGTAAAGTGTTTAAGCTAGCTGAAGAATAAAGTGTAAAAGGAAGCAGTTTGTAGGATGATCAAACTTGTGAGAACAGGGGAGCAGGGGGATGTGGAGATGTAAGAGGGTTTTCACTCATCGCAGTAATGTTTCCAAGTACATGCCTTTTTTTGCAACCTCAAACTGGTATGTCACATGCCAATGGATTTATTTATTTATTATTGTGTCTGTGGAGCCCCTTGACAGGGGTGAGACGTTTATGTGAAAGCTCTGCCCTGATGTGCTGTCTATCATAGCAATTTGTGTGCTCCTTCTGTGGAAGGGAGACACTTCTACTGGAAGTTATACTGTTCTTAGGTCATCTCCTTCTTTTCCATGTTTTTTTTTTGAAAACATCCTCTTAACTTTCCAAAGTCGTTGCGTTTCTTGTCACTGATCTAATAGCCCAAATACTCTCACTGGCCACTTTGTGAGAAACTGATGTGGAGCTGGACTTGGCACAGAAGGGATGGATTGGTATTTTTTCATACTCTTACCAATATTTCCCCTCTCTGCAGTGCCAGTTAACAGTGCATTTTTGAAAGGGAACCTCAAAGTCCTTTGGTGATGTCAGAACACCTGATGGCAAATTGTCCTCCTTCTGGAGCAGTGCTAGAGGACTGCATGCAGAGATCTGGCAGGCTACTTTCATCATTTGGTTCTCAGTCTGTTGGCTTCACATGATTTGACATGGTTTAGTGAGACAGCATGGGAGGCAGTTTCTAAGGAAGAGAGGATGAGTTTGTCAATGGGAATGGGTACTCTGCCCCGGAGACAGAGTCAGCTGGGTGCATTTTGTCTTCCAGTGCTCTTATCTCAGTACAGCTGTAGCTAACCTATCCAGCCTGCAGAGATGGTTTTCATTACGGCTGCTCAGCCCAGCTGTGAGGTGGGTCGATGATTTCCTCCACCGCCATTCCCCTGGCCTTTTTTTTCCTTCCCTGGACATGTGGTTTGTCATCTGCTTGCACAGAGCCTCCTTGTACTGGGCTGTGGCTTCCTGTACTAAATCTGATCCAAATTTCTGCTGTGAGGTATTCCCTCCCCCTTGAAGGGTGGCAAGGAGGAAAATAACAGTTGAGAGTGAATAGGTGTTGGCTGTGATCTTTACATGTGCTGGCAGCAGATCCCATGACTTGTATTAGCTGCACAAGTTGAACAGATGGAACAAATTGACAAAATCGTGTTCACTCACGCTGTGCTTGAGGAGCAGCTGAGTTGCTGTTTGAAGTTGAAAGTTTGAGTGTGTTTTTCTCCCCGCTCGTAGTGGAATTTCTGGTTATAGTGTCGAAGCTATTGCCCCAGTACTCTGCAGTAGCTCAAAACAGTAATGAGAGCGGTGTGTGTCCTCCTCTGTGGCTCCATGTACACAGACAGGGTTTTGATGAGGCAGAGGCAAGTAAGGAGACTGTTTACCTTCTAGGTAACAGACTTATGCCTCCCCTGGTTAAAAGATGGTGAAGCTGGATTAGGGCTGAGCTCAGTCCTTTTCTATTCTAGACAAGATTAACTCTTTCCCATACACTTCTCCAAGTGGAACGCTTGGAGAAGATCTTGAATTTCCTTTGAGGGGAAGCCATTTTTGCTAGTTCACAAGGCATCTGCAGCTTGCTAGCTCAACTATGCTGGTCTGCACAACCTGGGGACTCCTGGGGCTTCTCCCTTGCATTTTCTGTGTTTCCCCTGCCTGTATTTGGGCAAAATATTGGACATGCAACTGACGCTTCCCACCCACTGACAATGTGGAGCCCCAAATTTAGGAGGTACCAGATCAATAATTTTCGTTCTGATTCAGCTATGAAAAAGCATCATTATTCTTTCTCCTTCTGAAGCTTGTTTATAATAGTGATTATTCACCTGCTTGTTCTGTCTTCCCCTTGTCTCTCTTAACTCCTCAGGACTTCAGGATGCATTTGACAGTGACTGGGAAACTGGGAAGATCACTTACAACAGCTATAAAAATGGTTCTGATGATGCTGTTTTGGCTTACAAACTCTTGGTACAAACAGGCAACCATGCAAAGCCCATTGACATCAGCCAGGTAGTGTACCAGAGTCCATGCTTGTTGTGATGCACTAGATTGTTATTCGGATACTGCACTGGGTGTTGTGTTATACAAATGTTCCAAATCATGCTGGTTTACACAACAATACACTAATCATCAGGAGGTGGGGGAGGTGCAAAGTCTACAGAGGTTGTAGTATCTTTTGTCCAGCTCAAGGAGCTGAATGTCTGAATTATGCCTTTCTTGTATGGCCTTGCTGATGTTGCTGAAGCCACTCCTCAGATGCAGTATGGCCTATGTTGCAAAGTGTTCAAATCAACATGGCAAATACCAGTCCTAAATTGTTACTGGGTGGTATGCATTTTGTCTTCCCATGCCAGGCATGCTGTTTCCATGGAAATGGTTGTGAAACAAATGGTTGTTTCTCTATATCCATAGGTGTTTGGAGTTTAGTCCTATGTTGGACATTTGCAATTATTTGCTTTGTTCCTACTGATATGTTCAAAGAAGAACATTTTGAAAAGATATTGATGAATTATAGAGGAAGGAGACTGAAATGATTACATGCAGTATCATATTCTTGTACCACCACCACCACTAAATACATCTAAAGTGCTGTAGACCTACCGATGGCAGTTGTTAAAGCTGAGTAAATAAAATATGCTTGAGGTTATCACAGCATATGACTGCATTTGCTGTAGCCATTTGTAAGGGGAAATACATTAGGAATGACTCTTTACATTAAAATTAGATTTCAAACGCTGAAGAAGAAATTCTTCAATAACATATCTTCTCTTCTCTGGGAGTCATCATCAACTCACTGTGCTTCCAGGCAGAAAAATAGTGTTTTTAATGAGCTTCTTGGCAGTTCTGCTGTCTTTCTTTTTTCTTCCTGGCATTAAAAGTGACAGATTTACAGAGTACATTGTTCAAAGTTACTGTAGTGTGTGAAACACACTGCTGTATAGCAACATGCAACATGCTGTCAGGTCTGAATGAAGCTTCAGCAATGAATTAGGCAAAGAAAGGGAGTTGAAGAGAAAACCTTCAGTGAGATTTTGTTTAGCAGAGTGTACCAGGTACGCTGTGGAACAAATGCAATTGGATTGCAGCTGCTGATATAATTTCCTGTGCCTGGGAGGGAGAAAAGTGTGGTGCACCCACAGGGGTTGAGTGCTGTACTGTGCAGTTCCAGAGACAGCTTGAAGACATACAGTTGTTGCATATCCTGTGGACTAATTGAATCCAGATCCTTGGAATCCAACTTTTTTTTTTTTTTTTAACTGCTGTCACTGTTGTTTTTCATTTCATTAAAAAGACCTGGAACTGGAGCTCAGCCAGAATTTTAAATAAACAAAACAAAAAAACCCAGTAATACTTTTCACCCATGGAGTCCTCTGCAAGAACTCTAGCTGCGCAGGATTTGGCTAACAGAACCCTGGAAGTATACCACTGCTGTTTACCCCACAGATGCATTTGCCCACAGTGACCCAAATAACACTGGGCAGTCGTCTGCTTTTTTGAGGCTGGCATTTTCTGAATACACAGGTCATAGGAGGCAAGTGTTAGCAAAATTTATACAGATGTTGTTTTATTTTTATAGCTCTCCTCCATTTACTGGGTGGCATTTCCTTCAGTGTTAACAAGAGAGGTTAACTGCACACAGACATGTATAGGGACTCTTGCCAGGTTTTCTTTCCGTGTCTTTAAATATGTTTCTCCAACTTGGTTGTTTTTCATTCTTGGCTGCAGTCTTTCAGAATTTGGATTTAATTGGTTTAGTGTATTCTGGAACCATCTGTTGATTTACTGGTTATTGTAAATATTATGTGAGTACTAATTTATAAATAACCACTGTCACTGCATTTTTTTAGATTTTGTTTTTGTTGTCCAACAATAGTTTACTGATAAGTCCCTTCAAGTGAAGATTCATCTTCTCTTGCTTTTGCCCTCCTATACGTGCGTTGCATCTCCAGGCCATCTGTTGAAAGCATTATGGCAAGAGCGCTAAAGCAAAAACTTATTCTGAAAGGCTTCTAATTTTTTCCCATTTTGCAGTTGACTAAACAGCGTCTGGTGGATGCGGATGGAATCATTAACCCGAATGCTTTCTACATCTACCTGACAGCCTGGGTTAGCAATGACCCTGTGGCATATGCTGCCTCACAAGCCAACATCCGCCCGCACCGCCCAGAGTGGGTCCATGACAAAGCAGATTACATGCCAGAAACACGGCTGAGGAGTAAGTAGTGTTTCAACTTAACATCCTACAGTTTACCTGAGTGCCCCCACTCCTTCCTTCCACGGGGCTGCACAGGGCTCAGAAGCATAAGCAGGAGAAGACACTGTGTTATGCTGCAGTCATAGGAGATCCAAGCGCTGCTGAGACTGTGACACCATTGCAGGATTTTATCATATTGAATAATGAGTTATAGAACAGCTCAAAGCTCTAAAAATTTATAGTAAGCATTGCTTTTTAAAGTGTTACCTGATAGTTCTGTGTGAGAAACATGGGCATTTCATTAAATTCCTGCCCAAGATTTTCTGAAATTTCATTACTGAAATTCTATCATGGCTCTTCTCAGTTCTTAATATCTAAGAAATTTTTACCAAGGTAACTGGTACACTAAGCTACTGCACTATCATCCAAGAGCTAGTGGGACTAGGGGGTAAGTCCCACTTCACACCATTCACTGTTTTCCTGGTACCAATACCAAAAGCTGGCTTTGATTTAGCTTTCAATTGAGGATGGCTAGTTGGACACCAGTAGGAAAGGAGAGAGGGCATACAGGGGACAACTGGTGCACTTGGAAATGTGGTTGGATAACCATGCTTCAGTGTATCCAAACCCTAGAGCTTTGTGGCAGTCAGCCAAGTTTTGTCTTAATGAAAACTTATAGTTGAGATTATAATAGGGCAAATCACGTTAAGCAAGTCAACTGAATGAGGCTGGAGGGTTGGAACACACAATGACAGTAACCAAAAGCTTGTTGAAGAAACCTTTTCTTTTCTAGTCATAGAGTAGACCTTGCATTACACTCAAAAAGAAGTATGGAGAGTGTTGGTTTGTCAAATTATTAAGGGATAAAAAGTTATGTATTTCCCCAGTAAGCCATTACTTCTATATTATGGAGATTTTTCCTCCACTAATTTCCACCTGAATGTGTATTTCTGCATTTGAATTTCCAAATATTTGATGGAAATCTTTAAAAAACAACCAACATGCTCAAGCCTAATTTTTCTCTAATTTTGTGTCAGTGGATCTCAGTTAATCTTAGAGAAATGATCTTTGATTTCGAAGAAACCGCATAAAAGAGGAGCATTTGGATAAAATTTCTTAATTATGTGATTGTCTGCTCTTATGTTGCAGTTAGGGATTTTTGACTAGCTGTTCAGTAAAAAGCACTGTAACACTGTTAAGGATTAAATACACTGATCAGGATTGAAAGATAACAGTGAAATTATATATAACCATTAGGGAACTTGGTGGAGGCTGTGTTTGTCCCATTGCATTACATGATAAAATAGAGTAATCTCATGTACTGTTTCCAGTTTCTCTTTATTGGAGAGTTTTAAAACTATAATTAATTCCAAACAAGCAAATTTAAATTTGCCATCTTTTATGCATTTTGCTATGAAGAATAAAATGTTTTGCTAATCCTGGTCTCTGTCTATCATCTTTTCCCAAAAGTGCATTTTAACACTGCTGTCATTTTCCTAGTTCCAGCAGCCGAGCCCATAGAATATGCTCAGTTTCCTTTCTACCTCAATGGATTGCGTGAAACTTCTGACTTTGTGGAGGCTATCGAGAAAGTGAGAGCTATCTGTAATAACTACACCAGCTTGGGGATCTCCAGCTACCCTAATGGTTACCCATTTCTCTTCTGGGAGCAGTACATTGGACTTCGTCACTGGCTCCTCTTATCCATTAGTGTGGTTTTGGCTTGCACGTTTCTGGTGTGTGCCCTCTTCCTCCTAAACCCCTGGACAGCTGGGATCATTGTAAGTTTATTATAAGGGTCTTTGTTGAAGTCAAATTCCTTTCAGCATAGCTCTTGCTGTAGTCGGGAAGGTTTTGTTTATGTCTGGGCCTCTGGTGGAGTATGTATATTGCATCATTCATTATATATTTATTCAACTTGAGGGGGTAGGGTTCATGCTGAAGGTACAAAACTTAATAACCTTAATCTTCTGGCCACCTTTTTTGCAGATTTAAAGGTTTCTAAGAAAGGTACATAAACTTTTACCCTTGCTCAAATGCACACTAAGATAAGAAATAAGGACACAGAGGAAAATTAAGAGCTTTATTAAACCAATTTCTAATTCTGTACTCCTTCTTTTCTTTTGTCACACATAATTATGTTTTAAGGCAGTTGCTTATGACTAGCTTGTCGGTAAATTTTCCCAGTCATTTCTGAACACAGTATTTCTGTAAAAAACTGAAATGCTTATGTTGTACGGTACAGATTGTGGAAAGGCTGTAACTGAGCTAGGAGAAAGAGCATAAAATTGTAAACTGCAGAGACTACTCCTCCATGCTTTCTGCAAGGCACCAAAAGCCTCCCAGTAAACATTCAAATTAAATTGAATGGTGATGTTCCTATGTTTAAATTCCATAAACTATTGTATGGTTTATAAAAGGCCAGAAGTAGAAAAGCATAAAACAGTTACTAGTTTTTTTAATGTACATTTATATGACAGGTATGTTAAAAGGTGAATGTTTAGTCTAGAATATTTTTCATAGCACCTTATCAAGCAATTTATGTTATTATGCTTGATTCATTAGCTTATAAAATCACTTATTGTAGAGCATACTTTTTCTCCTTTGGAAAAGGAGTTTGTTTTCAGAGTCCACCATTGCTTTTATAAGTGTATCTATTTTTTTTTTCTCCTGCTTGTCTTTAGCTACTTTTAAAGTTGATTCTCCAGATTCCCTTCCCTCCCTTTTCCTCAGTTTTTTTTACAAGGTAGATGAAAGAAAAATAAAAGCTTCCTCTTATATTTAACTGTTCACTTTGTCCATGTCAATCCCCTCCAAATACTTTCAAAGCTGAGAGTCCCTCTGTAACCTGAGATTCATCAGCTGATTTTGGCATTCAGTTTCTTCTGTGCTTTAGACATCCTCACTTACATTTGCAGTTCTACAAAAGAGAGTTCAAACACAGATAGTTGAAAGATACTTTTTCTGGAAGGATTGTCTGAAAGATGGGTGAAAAAGAAAAATGTACCTTTTGGGAGTATCCATGATAAGGAGGAATAAATCGTTTTTCAGCTCACTGATGGATTGTAACCAACACAAAGCTGGTGCTTCATGTCTTAACTGGTTCTTAGGGTGTAATTTAGACAGGCTGTGCAGCATTCATTGCCATTGAGAATAATGAAACAAGTAAGAGTAGCTTGTTTTTGGGAATATAGGATGGCTTTGAGGAATATGTCCTATCGTAACCATGTTATTTTGAAATGTCTTTCTCCTCATTGTCTGGAGTATAAGAAAATACTAACAGATGTTTGGAATCATCTAGGTGGTGGTGCTGGCTCTGATGACTGTGGAGCTGTTTGGCATGATGGGTCTAATTGGAATAAAGCTGAGTGCAGTGCCTGTGGTTATCCTGATTGCTTCTGTTGGCATTGGTGTGGAATTCACTGTTCATGTTGCTTTGGTACGTAAAATCAAGAAGCATTTTAAAAAGATCTTATAATAAAATGGTGGCAATGTTCAGATCACAAATCCTTACAGTTTCTTGTCAGTGACACGATTCTCAGAAGGAAAATGGTCACAGTTTTGTGTACGTTTCTGTTTGTCTCAATGGAACAAGAGTTGATCTTCATCAGGTGGTTCCTAGTTACTGAGTAAGTCTCCCAGGAGACAAGAGAGAATACATTAGCTGTGATACCTGTTTGTCTGATTAATGCAATTATATAGAGAAAATAGAGATCTTAAATCACCTTGCTTCATTCCAGATTCTCATGATCCTTGTCTGAAGCCTCAGTGTTGCTGCATCAGCGTTAAACAGCTTTTTGTTGCCTCTTGTGTGTAGATTCTCTGTCTCACAAAAGAAAATTCTTCAGGGGAGATTTTCAAAATCAGATATTGTGTCATTTGGTATTTCTGGACTTCTTGAATGTGAACATGTTTGAATTAGTGTTCCATTTGTTAAATTTTTGCCTTCTTTTCAGAAGCCATTGGCTAATAATTGGCTAATAGCAGGCACAAACATGCAGTCTGTAGCAAAATATTTTTCTACTGTTTATCTAGTGGTTTAGATGATGTACAGACTTAGGGCACATAAAGTCACCTAAATGAAAAGAATCATTTTGAGAAAAACCAAAGTGGAAGGGTAAGGTTAAAGAGGAGCAATTGGATCCCTTAAGTGATGACATCTTTTTTTTTTCCCCTGCTGCTACAGATAGACTTTTGGGTGTAAATGAATTTGCTAGGACTTGGAATCATTTGGGAAGTGTTAGTGTAGATGAGAAAAAAAGAAATTACAGCTTCTAAGTATTGAAGAATTAAAACAGGAAAAATGGAGTAAAAAAAAAAGGACAAAACATTTGTTTCTAGATGAGAAGAAACTAATTTAATTTACAGGACTTTACAGGTCACCTGTGCCTGAAGGTAAAATGCTAAGCAAACTGAAAATAGTTTTCTCACATTGACACTGGAGATAAAAACTTTGGAACACATAAATAGTCAAATCAGTGTTGTATGAACAAAAAAGGTAGTGCTGGAACTTTTAACACTGAATTTAATTGAGTTTAAGAGTGATTCACAATCCAGTTGTGGGTCAGTTTTCTGCTATTGCTTGTGAATTGTGACCTTGTTTTTTACTAGTTGTAGAGAAGACAGACTTAAATTCCAGGACTGTGAGGAAGATAGCTGTTTCAGCACATATCTTAATAGGCAGTAGGGAATTAACTAAAGAGAGCCCTTACAAATCACAGTAAGAAGATCAGTCAGGTTCTTGTTTTCTTAAACCATTAAGTCATACACAGAGTAGACAAATTTGTAACAAATTTATAACACCAGCATTTGTGTGTTCTTGATGTAGCTTATTCATACAGAGTTGTAGGGATGAAGACAGTTCACTAGTGATATTGTTGCTCAGGCACTATCATGTTAAGCACTATTCCTAGGATAATTTTTTATGTATAGAACCACTAGCTTTGAAGTACTAAAAGTTTCAAAAACTTTTTGTCATTTCACTCAATGTTAAAAAAAGCCACAGAAGCCATGGACCCACAAGAATGAGAGGAGCAGCCCTGCAATTTTCACACCTGAAGTGCTTTCACCAGGATATGGATTCTTTTCAGGTGGAAATAGGCAAATCCAGAGATAAAAAGCTACTGTTGCTAGTAGGCATTGCTTCCAGAATTATTATGGTCTAACTTTGTTATCAGTGCTTACTCCAGTTGTGTGACTTCAGCAGCTGCTGTGGTATATCTGCAGGATCAAGCCTTCTCTCAAGGGTTAGGCAACTACAGAGATAATTTTGATAAACTGTAGTTTAGAGTAATTAACTGACAGAAATCTGTGTATGCTAGGAGAGAGGCTGTTTGGAAGGTTGTATACATCTGCCTAAGGAAATGGACTTTTTTGTTTTACAGGCGTTTTTAACTGCCATAGGAGACAGGAACCATAGGGCTGTCCTTGCATTGGAACACATGTTTGCACCCGTGCTGGATGGGGCCGTGTCCACACTGCTTGGGGTGTTAATGCTTGCAGGATCAGAGTTTGATTTTATTGTCAGGTAAAGCATTTTTGTGTTTTGACTTTCTTTCAAAAATAAAAAAAAAAGTGTGCTTTTAATTTTTATTAACTTCAGTGAATCTGTCATTTTATTACTATGCATAGTGTGTCAAGTATGCTTATGTCATGGTCCTGCTTTCCCTCTGTTTTATTAACTCCTTGTTACTTGCCAGATATGGTAGTGTTTCCATTGCTGACATTACAATCTGTTCCAGGAAAATCTGAGACTTAGCATGAAGGAACACAAAAATGTTGCTCTTTAGAAAGTTTGCTGATTCTGGGTTTGAATTACTTCAAAGCATCTTGTATTGTCCAGTATTAGCTGCAGCTGACCTTTAGCCTTGAGGTCCTCCAGACTTTTTGTATGCACAAGAATTTGTATGCAAAAGACATGTGAACCTACAAACATTCGACTGTGCTGCTAGTGACTCTCTCAGGGCCTTCCCTTTCTATCCTTATGTAGGTTTTACATAATGAGGAAAAGGGGTGGGGGGATGTGGTGGGGGGAGAAGGCGCTGTTTGGGAGCTGGGGAACCATAAATATGAACACAGAACTTCATGCTAAAATTTTGTACAGCAAAGCCTAAAGGCCCTTCTGTTCAGAACTACAAGCAGGCTGTTTCTTGTGAATATAATTAAGAATGTGTGTTTGTCAAGTACAGAGGAAAGCAAGTCTTTTCTTGAGGGGAATTTGAGAAGTGCAATGAAACAGATCCTCTTCTATTCCAAACAACCTGTGGAGCTCTGCAAAATGGCTAATCTTAGAAGTAACACAGGCTCTTTGTGGTAAACTATAGCACATACACAAAAAAATAATCCAAGCCCTAAAATGGAACTGAGGTAGAACTGGACCAAATAAAAATGCTCTGAAAGATGGCTTGACTACTTAGGGAGACATAAGCTGGATAGATGACTAGACTTAACTAACATCCATTTGACAACAAGAACAACAAATGTCAGGGGCAGGAACTGAGAGAATGACTGCTAAGTCTCATCAGGCTTTTTGTTTATGTATGAAAGAGATTTGAAGAAAGCAGGCGGTTTGCAATTAGATCTCATGAAACCTGCATGAAGATTATTACTATATAGGTATTCCATGTCCCGAAATAATTTTTTCCCCCCAAAATGACTATTTTTTTACTTTATTGAATTCGTATTGAAGAAATAGAATTTTTCTTTTAGGACCTGGTTTTGTAAGGGTTGGAACGTTTTGACATACAGGTTACTGATAGATTTAACCTAAATTTACAGGGTATGTTTTTGGTGTGCTACTTTCCTACTTAATAGATGAGATTTTGGCACACATTTTTGTGTCACAGCAAATGGAAGATTGTAGCAGCCCTTCACACCAAATTTGGATTGGATGTGCTCTCAGTTTATAAAATGAGCCTTTCAACTTTTCAACTTATGTTATTTTACTTTTTTTGGCCATCAGTTTCTGTTTTTATAGCACAATCTCACTTCAGTTTGCTGTGTTTAAAAAATATAGTAAAATAAACTATGGGGAGCCTGAGCATTGTTAGAGTGGGCAAAGATCCTAAACTTCCGGAAAGCGACAGATTAGTCCAGCAATGTGGAAGATTAAGTAAATTAACAGACACTGTATACACCAACTGGTCAAAGCTATAATCCTCCTGTTTATTCTAACATTAGATGGATGAGATGCAAATGTTTTTAATGTCTGTTGTTGATCTGTATCCCAGTTTAAAGTTCTGGTGTTTATGTTAGTAGAGTAGATTGGCTTGCTGATTTTTGTTAATGCAGATCAGAAATTCCCAAATGTTTACAATAGCAGGATATTTATAGTTTTACAGGAGTCTGATATATTTGATCAGATGTGGAAACAGGGAGGCAGTAAAGTTTGTTGCCAGCTAGACAATGTAATCAGCAGACCCATTAGCAGCAAACTTGCCCTCTGTTCTTCTCCGTTGCCTTCTCCTTCAGGAATTTACCAAGACTGAGTCCTTGAAATCATTAGTTACAACGCAGCCTTAAGTTTAGTCTGAGCCCCAGCTGTGCCGAATACCAACTATCAAGACTTTCCTTTTACTGACAGGTTTACCTTGGTATTCATGAAGGATCCCAGACCTTAGCCCTCAGTGGTGGGAAAGGACAACTACTTGTGCACTTTTCTCTTCTTCCATAGTATTTCAGCCTTTATGTTTGAATTGGCTGACGCAAAACAAGAGTATTCAGAGATGCTAAATTGTTCAACAAAAGATTAGCCTGCAATGCAGCTCTGCTATTGTGGAGCGCTCTTACTCAGTACAATGCTGAAGCTTACTATAGAATGGGCATTTTCTTTGCAGAAAGCAGGTTCCTGTGTTGTAAAAGAGTTGCAATTCAAGCTATTTGGTAAAACTGGAACTCACAGAATTCTAGGCGTTAAGTTTGATTAATGAACGGCAAGGAAAACCCGTACCTGATATACTGTAGATTTAATTAGACATTCTGCTGTAAGTTGCAGAAGCATTTCACAGTGGATTAGCTGCTGGGAGAAGAGGGCTTCTTTTCCTTCTACACTAAATTGTTTAAATTCTACACCCTTCACTTCATTTGTTTGCTTCTGCTGGGTTTTCACTAATGGGGGCCCCTTTTCATTGTATTTGTGCTTTCAATCCATTCAGCTATTCCCTGCACATTCCATATTTTTGTGTTTGTGTAACACATTCGTAAATAACATTACATGCTTACAGATTCTAGGAAATTAACAAATTTAATTTTTTTCTTTCCTTTCTCAACTAACACTTTGTGGAATGTAGCTTCTCTAATTCAAAAGGTAAAAAACCCTCTATTTTATATGGAAAGTGATATAAGTTTCCTTTGATGTTAGTAATATGTTGGAGTTAATTTAGTATCTGTATTATTTTAACATATGTAGGAGTAATTTGTAATCCCTTGTTTCTAACAGTGGCTATTCTCTCCCTCAAATCATTTAAACTCTACTTCAGGTATTTCTTTGCTGTTTTGGCAATCCTAACCATTCTGGGAGTTCTCAATGGATTGGTGCTGCTTCCTGTTCTTCTCTCGTTCTTTGGACCATACCCGGAGGTCAGTAAAATTAATGGTGAACAGAAAAATAATACTATGTCTGCGCTGCTGTCCCCCTCAATCACCCCCTGGTTTTAGAAAGTATTTTTTAAATTTTCTTGCATTTAGTTTTTTGCTCTCAGGCTTCTTTATAAATTTTTATTAAAAGTGCTGTTTGTTGCGTAGTTGATACTACTCTTTTTTAAAGTTTTTTTTTTTTAAATAAGTCTTGTTTTAGAAGTCACAATAAGCAAACTTGAACATGTTATTTATACTACTAGCATAATGCGATATGCAAACAAGTTTGTAAAATAAGGATTTCCCTCAATATTTTGCAAAAGATAGTTTGTTTTGTATACATACCTTCTGCTTTCCTACCTCACTGGCTCTGTTGCATTCCTCAAAGTGCTTAACTCAGCAGACCACCAGGAAGGCCTGTGTGGACCAACACACACCGTGGTGGTCGACAGACCACACCTTGATAACCATGGTTGGTCTGCCAGAAGGTCCCCACTGCCCAGTCACCTCTCCCTGCGGCATTCTCCTGCCTCAAGTAGCATTTTTGGTGTGGGGAAGGCTTCACTTAGATGTTGATGACTTTACAGTACGAAGTCCAAGTCCAGACTCCAGGATTCACAGATACCAACTTTATATTTGGTTGTTGGTCATTTACTGCCTACTCTGTAGTTAATACAATTACTGTGTTACGTGGGGTTATCTTTATCACGTATCAATAGAATCAGTGTGCTATGTTTCACGTGTGCTATGTTTTATGTGTGTGCACAAGAATAAAACACAAGGTATGTATTCAGCACTAGTATATTTCAGAAGTGTTTCGGTTATTTTAAACCGAAAACAGTAAAACAGTTTTGACAAGAATGTGTACTCTCCTAATTCCTAACAGTATGCATGACCTGTCTCTTACTCAAACAATGTGAATGTGTGTGTTATTACCATATATATTGCTGTGATGTGTGTACCCATCTCTCTTGCAAACGGTCACGCAGTAACACTGTCCCAAGCCACTGAGGTGATTTTATGAAATCACTGAAATCAATGCTTGCTGAAGGGGGAGCTCACATATTATTTTTATTTTTTTTATTTCCAAGTGCATGCACACACACACATGTATGCTCTTCCTGATACAATGGTATTCAGAAGAATCTGTGTAGTCTTGTTTACATATGTATCTGCAGATGGAGGTCAAGTCTTTTATACTTTCATTAATTTTTTCAGTTCAGTATCTGTGTTCATAAGAAAACTGTTGCTAAGCTTGTTGTGGAATGGCAGGGTGTATTTGGCAGAACATTTTTTGTGTCAAGCACGAGTGATTAAAAGGGTAAAGCTAGCTGAATGTAACTGAAAGTGTTGCTGTCACCAGGTTTCTCCAGCCAATGGACAGGACAGATTGCCCACACCATCTCCTGAGCCACCGCCCGGTACTGTGAGGTTTGCACTGCCACCTGGCCACACAAATAATGCTTCAGATTCCTCTGATTCTGAGTACAGCTCTCAAACCACAGTGTCTGGCATCAGTGAAGAGCTGCATCAGTACGAGGCCACGCGAGGTCCTGGGGCACCAGTCCATCAAGTAATAGTGGAAGCCACTGAGAATCCTCTCTTTGCAAGATCCACTGTAAGTAGCTTTCATATGTAGTAGCAGGAGATCAAAAAGAAGTTTTCTGGTGTGTTTTGTTTTTTGGATTTTTAAAAAAAATCTATTTATTTTTGTGGAAAACACTTTCTGACTGATTGCGCCAAAACCTGTTCACAATGAGTGAAGGTTTTCCTCATTCTCCCCTTTAGAACTGAGCTGAGGGTAAAGTGGTGGTACAAAAGCAGAGCCTTGCAGGGTAATTGCTATTACATCCTATTGGCACCAGCCACAAGAGAGAGCTCTCAGTCTGTTTGATGACTGTTTTCAGAGAGAGGAGGAGAGATTACAAGATCCCAACCTCTTTCACACAGCTCCTTGTGGATTGCTATCATATACCTCTCTGTGGCAGCACATTTTGGAGAGAAAGATTAAAGCCAGAAGAAAGCAGTTTAGGTGTTGTACCAAACCTTGAGCCTTGTTGCATCTTGCTACTGGGTTGGCATAATTGCGATTTCAAAGGAAAGTGAAAAAGCTCTGTCTCCTACCCCTGCTGATGTTGCATGCTGAGCTGCAATGCGGATCTGGTTTTGTTCAGCAGAGGCCTAGAAATAGGTACAAGCACAGCCACATTTGAAGTTGGTCACGGTTTATTGACTGATGTAGCTGCTGTGCTTCACGGTCTTTATGGAAATCAGAAAACAGATCTACAGTCTATACAAACTACCCTACTAACATCCTGTGTATGTTCCCTGCATGGAATAGCCTTTTCCAAATGCCTGCAATTCTGCTTGTTGAGTTAAGACCAAGTGCTTGTCACCCATCCCTTTGAAAAGATGGACCAGCATGTAGGAAGCTTACAATAATGTTTTCAGCTGTCATCCTGTCTGTTTTTAAAGATGTGCTTTCCAGGTTTTAATAACTTCAGACAAAAACCATGGAAAAATCAATTATCAGATTCAACATTCCCTTTGTAGAGTCAGAGCATTATTATAATTATTCCCAGCATAAAATATAAGCAAGCATAGCATTTGCTTGCTTTGCTTTGTCAGAGGCGTAACTGTGCGTGTCTCTCTCAGGTGGTTCAGCCGGAAGCGAGGCATCAGCTGAGCCCTCGGCTGCAGCCGAATCCAGAGCCCAGCATGCAGCAGCCGTGGCATCAGGGCAGACAGCCCAAAAGGGAAGCGAGGGAAGGGCCACGACCACCTCCTTACCGCCCTCGGAGGGACGCTTTTGAAATTTCTACTGAGGGGCACTCGGGACCCAGCAGCGGCAGGGATCGCTTGGGCCACAAGGCTCGTTCCCACAGTGTGAGAAGCCCGGCGTTTGGGGCCGCAGGTGCCACAGGAGCAGCCTACTGCCAGCCTATCACTACTGTGACTGCCTCAGCCTCAGTCACTGTTGCTGTCCATCCTGCCCTGCACAGCCACAGTCCTCGGGGAGCGAGCTTTCCATCCTACGAGGGACACCATGAAGCCGGCCATGCCCCATTTGAGGACCCCCACGTGCCTTTTAATGTACGGTGTGAAAGAAGAAATTCTAAAGTGGAAGTTATAGAACTGCAAGATGTTGAATGTGAGGAAAGGATACCTGGCAACAGCTCACAATAAGGTAGGTTTGTCCTGTGTAACTGCAAACTTTGGCCTGTGTCAGGCAATGGTGTGATCAAAAGAAAGAGGAAAAATACAGTTTCTTAGAGGTAACTTTTCATTGATAGCACTACTTACAGGTCACACTGATCATCTTAAATCTGCTAACTGTAAATATAGTACATTTTGCACTAGACATGAGGTTGGCTGAGATAGTGTACTCCAACACTGGGAAGTCATACTGCATTCAGACATTTACTACTTCGAAGAGCCTTGCAAAATGGGTAAGTACATCATACAATCCCAGTCTACCAGATGAGGAAAATAAAGCAGAGGTATTGTATAACATCTTCAGAGCTGTGCAACTGTATTTACCATTGTGTAAGTCCTGTCTTCTGATCCCTGAATCAGGCATGCTCTAAAACATTATATGAAATGACATTGCCTAGGAGAGTGTAAAAATTGCCAGCTACTTCAGGAGTTGTTCTCTCTTGAATAAAATACTTTGTGAAACAATTTAAAGTCCATAATAAGGACTGGATGCCTCTGGAAGATAAGCCAAGTGAGAAGTGGGAAGTCTTACCATGCCTAGTGTACTGCTGCTCAGCAGAGTGTCCCCTGCTCCTTGGAGAGGCCTTCAGAGACCTCCCCAGTGACCTCGTACACTGGAGGTGTCTGAGCTTACCTCTGTTGTGCCAGGGGCATCTGCAGTGGCAATTGCAGGTTTCCACAGGATAGAGCTGCCGACTGAGTTTTTACACTGAAAACTTCTTCGGGCTCTTACATGAAAAACTATTTCTCACTATTTTTACTATGTTCTTCTCTTGCAGGGGAAAAAGAAGGTGTTAGCATAGTTACTTATCTGTGGATTACTTTTTTTTCTCTTTGCTTGTCTGAGCTTTTCAGTGACAGACACCAGATTGAGCAGAACAAGTAATTTTATTTTGATTCTGGAATATTTTGCATGAACGCATGCATGCATGTGTATGCACACACACAGAGTTTTGATGAAAATTTTTATGATAATTCAAAATGAAACCACTTTCTGAATTATAAAATGTCTCTCCAAACATCCCAAAGCGTAAATAGGTATGTGAATGCCTTTAGCCTTGCAGTCTAGAAATATGACAAATAATAGTATCCACAGAATAAGGAAATACTTGGGCTTAGTTTTTTCCAGCTGAAGCGTATGGTAATGTCAGACTCTTAAATAAACTCAGTATTCAATGTAGCATACTTATCCTTCAATTGTTCATTGGTTTTGACTGAATTTGTCACAGGTATCTAAAACTGGGAACTTAGAAATTAAAACACCTACATTTTTTTAAATTGGCATCAGTATTTCTTCACCAGGAAATTAATGACTGAGATGAAAGTAGAGCTAGCATTTCCTGACTGCTAAATCTAACCACAAGATTAAATGAGTTGGTTTCATTTGATTTGTTTGTTTTTCTTGAAATTTAGTGAATGTTTGCTTTTTTGCCTCTCCTTATGTGTACAGGGTAATAACTGAAGAAAAGAAGAGGCCAAAGATGGAAAACTGAATTCCAGAACTGCTTGAAGAGAAGAACTGCTTGAAGTTGTAGAAAAGGACATGCTGCATCAGGACAACAGTTCACTGTTACTGTAACCTATTGTATTATTTTGTTAAATATTTCTTTTAAGTATTTAAAAGATGTACACATATGTAATATACAAAGGAATGATGTAAAGTAGTATAGTCTGGAGTAATTTGCCTTTGGGCAATAGAATGGGGACAATATTGTGTGCTCTTTGTACTTTTTGTACATTGATATCTGTGCCACAACTAAGCTTAATCTAGTTCTAAATTTCAGCATAAGTTGCTGCTGCTTAAATATTTTATAATTTACTTGTATAATTCTATGCAAATATTGCTTATGTAATAGGATTTTTTAAAGGTACATGTCTGTTTAAAATATTTTAAATTTGTGTATCACAACCCTGTGGTAGTATGAAATGTTACTGTTAACTTTCAAACACGCTATGCGTGGTAATTTTTAAAATAAGCAAATATGAAGAAAAGCAAGTTAATCTGGGAAGCTTAAATAGACTTAGCTATGTGCAGGTTTTGTTTTGCTGTATGTGTCCCAAGTGTGCATCTGGAAATATGCTTTTGTGTGTATGTTCCTGGTGTACTCTAGTTTCTCTTTTACTGTATGTTAACACTTGGTGGGCTTACAAACCCACCGATGCTGATGTGAGTCTGGCTTTCCCTGTTAGTAGGCACTAGTGAAAACTCTGTTGTTGTTTACCAATATATACAACTATAGACTGCCATCATCAAAGGCCCAACTAAAATACTAGGGAAGACAGGGAGTTGAGGTTTAGAATTATGTTTCTCCCAAACCCTTAATTACTTGCTTCACGTGACTTTAGTCAAGTCACTTATCTGCCCCATGCCTCAGTTTTTCATTTTGTAAAATGGTTATTACACTTACCTACCTCCCAGGAATGTTGTGAGGCTTAATTACAGTTCATGTAGTGATTTGAGGGTTTTTTTTTTTCCCTTGCAAAATATACCAGGTAAGTGCAAGCACTATAACCATTATTTTTTCATTTCCAAAGGTGCTGGATATTGATAGGTGCTGGTGGTTATAGAAATACAATGAGCATCTGCCTTATTTTGATACTGTTAATTTTGAATGGCATTAGAAGCTGGATAATGGATTGTCTGATGGTGAGCCACAGCTTAGCTGAGCCATTACAGCATTGAAAGCAGTATCTTTAGTCACCTTATTTTCATGGCAGAAAGGAGTTAATAGTAAGTAATAAAAATCAAATGGAAGGATTAAAAAAAAACGTATATTCACTTTTAAATATAAATGGCTTTCTGGTGGGCCAGGATGGTAATGACACTTAAGGCCTGGGTAGTTATTTTCTTTATTGTTTGTGTTTTCCCATGCTGCATTGGCACTTTTAATTATAACAGCTAAACTGGGATCTCTTTGCGAAACTAATTTAGCTTTTTGTACTATTATTTTTAAACTAAAAGGGGATTGCTGCAGGTGAAGGGTCTGGAAAAACACTACAATCTGTGTTCCAGTTGGAAACAAACTGTAGGAACAAAGAACTTTATTTTAAAATAATGCAACACAAGTTTTCATTATCTCTGTCTTCTTCATCTTTTTTTCTGCCCTTCACCAAGCTGTTTTTTAGAGAAGGTAGATGTTCAGTTTTGTATTCAGAGCCAAACACAACCAATATTCAGTTTCTAAACACAGCAGTGGTGGGGCTTTTCTTTATGTATACCTGAACAGCAGTGGCCAATTCTTTGATGGGAAAGTGTTTTTCTCCAGTGGCTTCAGGGAGTCTATCTTTGCCTACAGACCTTGCCAGCAAAACGAATGGGGATAATTAGAATGCACAAATTTCCATGCCTTTTTTGCTCACTTGAAAACACTTTGATATGAGGCACTTGTTTACAGATCTCCAATGTGAACGCTCGAAGAGCAGGTGGTGAGAGCCTGGTGTCATTCCCGTGATACATAAGCTACTGTTTCAGTGCACACCAAGGGTTAATGTTGCAACTGCCAACTGGTCCAGTTCACTGTCTAACACAAAAACTCTTGGTGACAAAAAGATGAGGGGCCTCAATTTAGCACTAGCAGCATAGTGACCTCAGATCATACAAACTCTGCAACAAAACTGTATGATACTAATTGGAAGCCGCCTTCAACTACCAAGCTTGTGCGCTCACAAGTCAGAGACTGGCAGGGCTCCCACTGGCACTACTCTGTGTCGCAGGCTGCCTTGCTTCCTGCTCTTCCTTGGGAGGGAAGGGCCCAGGGCAAGTTGCAGCGTCTCCCACCTGCCCCTGCCCAAGTCTTCCTGCGTGCTTGTATGTGGGTGAGCTGTCTGCTGCTTTGTGCACAATGTAGACCTTCTTCTTCGATAGTCACATTGGCAAGGGGAGGACTCAGTGGCTGGCAACATTTGTTTTGTTTTGGTTTTGTTTCTTAACTTTTTTAATCATGGGTGATATTTATATTTTTGTATCATAAGAATGTTTTTCTTACAGTATTTGTCATGCCAGTTTATAACAAACAAAATGCAGGGATTTTATTTCTATTAGAAACACTATTACAGTTATGTTTTTACTGTTTAATGGATTTTTATTTGTATAGAGTGCTTACTAATGTTAAATAGGAAAGAGTATATAACATTTACATTATGGACTTGTTGTAGCTTTTAGTGTAAGGAGTTAAAAGGAAAAAAATATTCAAACTGGGTCTCATTGCCTGCCTGTTTGGTAGGAGTGGGTTTGTGTCATTTCAGTTACAAAGATAAAATTATGCCATATAATTTATTTATATGAAAATTTATTTTTGTAGTGTACATAGTAGCCATCAAGTCTTTTGACAGAAGTATATTTTTAAAGAGTTTATATGTAATGATGATACCATTATGTTTTGGAACACTGCTGAGATACAATTACAGTGCACACTTTTCCTTGTAAACCCCCTGGAGAAAAGAAAGTGTTTAACAGTGTTAAGAGAGAAAGAGAGCATGAATATTCATACAATTCTGAACTGTTTTAGTTACCATTTGTGATCTAGCGTGGTTCTCATTTTAAGCTTTGAATGGAAATTGTACAAACTCTCTAAATATTAATGTTCAAACACTGATAGAAATTCTAACATGAATAAAAAAATATTATAACTTACTGGTTATGGATTTGGTTATTTATGGAATGCTTCTTTATTTACTGCTGGTTATCTCTGCAGGTGCAACCATGCAATTTGGAGCATGAATCTGAGATCTTTCAGTATTTGGGATGTATGGGATATTCAGATTTGCCCATTTTGGAGCAAGTGCCATTTGTTAACCCTGTCTAAAGGGTAGCATGCTGGTCCTTGTCTGTTGATTCTGTACCTTTGCATGTTGGGAAGGATAGGTTTAGGACTGGGTTATGCATGTCATTCTCACTCTGAATGAAACAATTTGTTGACTAAAGCACTTTATATAAAGGTTATTTCTTCTTAGACATGGGAGGAAATTCTTTGTCTTTTTTCCCATCTCTGTGGTTGTGCCCTAAACTGGATAACAGAATCAGTCTGGTATTTCCACTTAGTGGAAGAAAAAATAAATGTGTTCTGAGTTCTGAAAACTACAGCCCTCCATAAGAAGGGAGACTCTTGACAAAATTCCCTCCGGGAAGCGTGCTGCTGCTTGCCAGGACAGGATGCAGGTCCCTGTGCCCCACACAAGCCGCACTAAGCAGGAAGGAGAAGCTACAGTGGGCAGCAGAGAACAGAGTAACAACATCTGTCTGAAGTCATTAGCATCACAAACCGCAGTGTGGTTTCTCCAGTGCAGATACTCTGCCGAGCATCCTTCAAAGTGCCACAGAGCCAGCAGTCCGTTTCTTTATCCTTTAACCCTTAGATGATTTTTTTACATGAGACTTCTAAACTTCTCTTAAGGAAAAAGCCCAAACCTGTCTTGAGATAATTTATAATTCAGCCTTTGCTTTCCATGGCCAGAGTAAATACAAATGCAATTTTCAATTTTATGTTTTCTGGAAGTTTAACCACAAAAGAGAAAATCAGAGTTAAAGGACTTGAACTGCAAAACTTCAACACATATGTTTTTACTACTCAAAATACTCTCCCTCACACCCTCAGGATTAGCCAGCCTGAGTCAGGTTGCAGATTTGGCTCTTGTGGATACAGCCCATGAGAATAGTGCTCACTTAGGCCTTGTTTTAGCTCAGCTCACTCACTTCATCTTTTATGCCCCAGCCATCCATGGGAGCTGCTCCATTCACACAGCTGGAAACCATGTAAATAAATCAATACATTCTGTCTGTCAGAATATGGTATTTTTTTCCTTAAAACATTCTGTTTTGCAACAACAATAGTTATTTACATAATATTACTTGTCATGTTTAGTTTTCTTATCATTTTGCCATCAGTCTGATTAACCCCAGGTAAGTACTTGATCTGATTTTTGCCTGAGATTTGCCATATTTATTCAGGCCTTAAGTAAACATGTGGCCAAATTTTTGTTGGCATAATGCATGTATTTAACAGCTTCAGGAATGCTGCATGCTGCTAAACTGCAGCAGCACTGATATATGAACAGGTGTTTCATTTTTGTTAACTTTTACTCCCAAGGAATGTTTGAGACACTGACTGTTCATATCTGAATATACCATTGCCAAATTGTAATTATTTTTAATGTCTGCTTCAAGCAATGAGAACAATTACTACTTTCTAACTCCATTTAATCATTCTTGTCTTTTTTGTTGCAAACATGTTGAATTTTATTGCTAGAACAGGGGGCATGCCAGGCAACAGCACTACCTAGCTTAATTGGCTTGAAAAAACACATGCCCAGTTTAATTTTCCCTGGTTAATTTCAGCTAATTAAGCACAAAAATGAAACAGTACTGTGCTTTGGAAAACGGAAAAAAAGTTTAATGTATATGCTGGCATATTTGATACTGCAGAAATAATTTTGCTCTCCTATAGACACTATGAAAGAAATCTCTGGCTCAGATACTTCGTTATCTGCAGTGTCATCATCTGGGCCACTTATCACCCTACCACAGCTTTCCTTATGAACATTTCCACTGTCATTTTAACAGCTGTAATTGGGTGGGTCACTAGTGTTTCAGCTGCCACAGCAGCTGAAAAGCAGCACCTTGCCATTGGTGCAAGGTAAGGCTGCAATGGAGAACATTGCATTTAGGGTTAATGATTCAGAACAAAAGGCAGCTTGTGTTTTAGCCTGTTTTGCTAATCCAAGCATTCCCACAGGCTCTTCTCCAGGCCTAACTCAAGTTGCCAGTTAAAAGTTACTGGATCTGTGAGTCTCCTAGATGAATTAGAATGTCAAGTGTGCACAGTGGATGCAAACTTTTGCACAATGGAGCACAAAAAATGGGTCTTTTCTCTCTGGTGTTTCCATCCCTTCAGCTCAAATCTTTGCAGTGCATCCAACTTCACAGGCTCCCAGCTGCCTAACACACCACAGCCTAATGAAACCTGCTGGGGAGCAAGGCCGTAAACCACAGAAACTGGGATGTGGGGAGATTGGAAGCTGGAGGTTGGAAGCTGCTTCTCAGGCAAGGAAGAGCTCTGTCTCGGTTGAAGAGGGGCTAGACTTCACTTATGGGTGTGTGAATGAGGTGGATTTCCCCATCTGTTGAGTGGGGGAAGACAATTCAACTATTTGAAAAGTGATTTATGGCAGAAATGAGAGACTCTGGGTGCTCTGGAAGAGGGATAGCTCCACCATTTGATTTAGGAGACCCAAAATGACATAAATTTATTTCAACACCTAGGTAAAACTGATTTTACTGCTCCAGGCTAAGTCAAGGTTAGCACCTGTGGATTTTTTCATCTGAAGTTTGTCTTGGGGAAAAGATTTGTAGGAAGGCATGTCTGCCTAGGCTTTTGAAAGAGAGGAGAAGGGAAAGGCATTTAACAAGAATTACTTGGCAACTGAGAAGAACTCAAAGAAGTAACACTATCATGCTTCTTTTTTATCCAGATTTTGCAACCTCCATGAAGAGAAATCTTAGCTCTTTCTCTACCTGGTGACAGATGTTGTGTCTCATCTGGAAGACAAGGGGTTGCACCTCTGTGGTCTCTCAGATCTTAGCAGAGTTTGTAAGTGGGGAGCTTCCTTTAGGAGAGCTAAGCTGGCTTTGCTGACAGTATATATATGACTCTGTAAGTCGCAAACACAGGTGACCAATAGCCCTTGAGATGTCTGAATTTAAACTAATAATTCTGAGGTTAAAATGCCAATTGACCGTTCCTAGTTACCAAACATTTGAACCATCTACAATTAGAATTCACCTGTGAGACAAACAGGATATTGCTTCTTATTAAACAAAGAACCAGATATTTTTTCAGCTATTAAAACTAATAGGGTAAAATATTTAAGCATCTTATTTCAGTATAATACTGAGGGTAAATAGGAAACTCACAATTTTCATCCTAAAATAGCATTTGCAGTAAGAGAATTCAAACCCTCTTTCAGGATTACACAACCATTTTAATTAGGCTATTCATTTTACTTGAGAGTATTTACTTTGCTAGCCAATATAATGTGCTGCTGTACCATGTCACAATATTTTTGAAGGCTAACAGGTAAAACTTAAAATGATTGTAAAGGCTAAGGGCAGGTATTATAGTACAGGATCACACACCTTGGTGTAGCACATCTGGTTGGTGGCCTGTCGCTAGTGGGGTTCCCCAGGGATCAGTGTTGGGGTTCCTCAGGGATCAGTCCTGTTTAACATCTTTACTAATGAACTGGATGAGAGGATCAAGTGTTCCCAAGTCAGTTCCCAGATGACAACATGTTGGGTAGGAGTGTCAATCTACTGGTGGGTCAGAAGGCTCTGCAGAGGGATCTGGACAGGCTAAAGCCAATTGCATGAGGTTAAACGCAGCAAAGTGCTGAGTCCTGCACTTCAGCTACACCTCCATGCAGTGCTACAGTCTTGGTGAAGAGCGGCTGGAAAGCTGCCCCGTGGAAAAGGACATTGGGGGTATTGAACATGATCTAGCAGAGTGCTCAGGTGGCCAAGAAGGTCACTGGCAACTGGACTGTACCAGCAATACTGTGGCCAGCAGGACCAGGGCAGTGATTGTCCCCAGTTCTGGGCCCATCACTCTAAGAAGGACATTGAGGGGCTGGAGAGTATCCAGAGAAGGGCAACAGAACTGAGGTAGGGTCTGGAGCACTGTATCCTGTAAGGACAGCTGGGTTTGCTTAGCCTGGAGTAAAGGAAGCTCAAGAAGAAGCTGTACTTTTCTCCACACTGGCCTGAAAGGATGGTACATCTGGGTGGCATTCAGCTTCTTCTCCCAGGCAGAAAGTGACAGGGCAAGAGAAAACAGCCTCAAGTTGTGAGAGGGGAGGTTCAAGTTCTCCATGGTTTTCTTCATGGTTGTTGAACCTTGGAATGAACTGCCCAGGGAGGTGGTGGTGTCAGTCTCTGGAGGTGTACAAGAAATGACTGGATGTGGCACTCAGCCCAGATCTAGCTGTTAGTGCTCATCAGTCAAAGGCTGGACTCAGTGATCTCAGGGTCTCTTCCAACCTAAATGATTTTGTGACTCTGTGACTCTTTGTTCAAGCTTCCCAGCACACCCTACACCACCCCACTGCCCTCCCCATCACATCCTCGGCAGGACGTCCATGAGTGCTGTTTGCTGTGAGCACACATCACAAAAAAACTCATCTCTGTGTTCCCCAGGGCTCCTCCCCTTCTGCAGCCAAGCTGACCATCCAAGTGAGCAGGGGGAGAGATGGCAGCTGCTGGGTTTCGTATCAGGAGTTGCTGCTAAGGCACAAAGGAAGGCCCAGCTTCCCATGCCAAGAGATGGTTCCAGACGGCCCCAGGCACACAGCTGGAACAGGCGGGAGAAGCAGAACATGGTGAGGTTCGGTGGGCAGGCTGCGAGGGCAGGCAGAAAGCTGCGAGGGCAGGCCAGGCACCACCCCCGGGGCTGCAGAGGGACAGAGGCGTGTCCTGGGGGGAGCTTGGCTGCAAGGCATGGGGTATTTCTGGAGCTCTCACGATATAGGAAGTTCAGACCTGACATTCAGAAGAATTTCTTTCCTTGAGAGGATTGCCAAACAATGGCACAGGATTCCTGGAGAGGTTCTCAATGCCCTGTGCCTTTCAGTGACCTAAAAAGAGGCCCTTAATGACTGGATTTAACTTTCCTGGTCAGCCCTGTTCAGGCAGTGGAACTAGATGATCATTGTAGGTCTCTGCCAACTGAAACAGTCTATTCTATACTGTTCTATGCTGTGCCATGCTATTCTATTCTGAACATTTGAAAATTTCATTACTTAAATAAGTATACATGGAGCATGGAAATTCCTGAAATATCTGATGGGAATAAGCCATGAGTCAGCAAAGACATTTAAGATCTTTAAGGAAATCAGCTTTTAAATTGTTATCAGTGGAATTACTCAAAGCTAAATCTGCAAATCTAACTTTGTATTAATCTTTAATGGTTTGGTGTGCAGTGAAAAGTGTCGTCCTGGTTATGTTGCTCATACCCTTCCTTTAATTCACAGTATATAACTTGGACACTATGGGTCAACCCTATGGATGTGTCCTCTGCTGTTAAGTACAGAGATTTCTGACTGCTGAGGCTTCAGCTCATTCTTGAGCTAGTTGCATGTAGCTCAGAATCAAGTAAAAAAATACAGGTTTTTTTTTCTTTAGACTGTAATTGCAACTTAGTCAGTGGTACTCTGGTACTTCATGAAGAGATTCACATACTTCAGGAGCCTTTTTGAGCTGCATCTGAAGCAGAAAGTTGGACAAGGAGAAGCAACGAGGATCTGATTTTTTTTGTGGAAGGGACCTGTCACACTCATCTGACATGTGCAGAAGAGCTATGCTAGGATAGCCTTGTGAACCATAAACCTAGGCTTCCAGGTCACTGCCATTATAACCAGTCTTTCTCTTAATATTGTAATATTTTATAATTGTGTTCTGATTTTGCCATTCTGTATTAATTTATCACCTTTTAATTTTTCTTCTGTTTAAATCTTAGAAAACCTTTTAAGTCAAGGAAATTACTGCACCATTACCTCTATGGAACCGCATCTATGTAGGGCAATATTTGAGGTGTAGTTCCTTTCAATTTACATGTTCTTTTACTCACAACTGCAATACCTCTTCCTTTCTTTGGCCTTCCTCTTCCTTACTCTCCTCCTTGTACATCCTTCCAAGTATGTCAGTCAGCATGGCATCCAGCATGGTTAGCCAGCGAATGGAGCTCTGCCCAAAGATACCGAAAATGCAGTTTGAATTGTTTGAAAAAGCCAATGAAAAGAGCTAGTGCAGAAATACAAGATCTCTGGTGTATCAGTAAGATATTACAGTTTTGGTTTGGGGCTGGGCAGGCCTGAGGAAACCCAAAAAATAAATCTCTGTAAGAAGCGTTCAGAGTGTATCCCCTGGGAAATGATTACCTGCATTTCTTCTGTTTTGTTTCCTTTTTGTTTTGTGTGTGTTTCACAAATTATTTTATGATTCAGGTCTTGCATTAGTCTAATGGAGAGTTTGCAGTTTTGCAAGTTGTTTTTATTGGACATGCTTAGCAGAGAAATTTCTGATAGAGAAAGCCCAAGATTCTCCTAACAAAAATTGACATGGGCTCTGATCCTTTGAATAGTTAAGTCCTAATCATGGCAAATAACTAGGACTGTTCAAACTGGAAGAATTAATTCAGAAATTGGATGTGAGTCCTGTAACTGATAAAAGTACATATAAGAAAGTTTGAGTTTTACTACTAATGAGACTTGTTTCAGCTCGGCAACATGGAACTTGGATGTTCTGCATGCAGTAGTACACACAGATGCAGTGGTGCTGGTTTGTTTGCTTTGGTAGATGCAGGGTGAAGGGATGCTGAAACACACAGAAGCAAATAGGCTTGTGAGCCTTGGAGTAGAAAATAAAGGAAACAGCAGAAAGAGAAATAGATTGAACTACATCTGAGCCTATGTAGGAGGACTCACAAAAAATTCTTTAAAAGGTGCATTTGAAGTTTGTGTAAAATGATGAGGGGTGTCATTCTGATGGACAAGGGAGGTTTGGCTGTGCCTGCATGCTAAGCATAAGAGCCCAGTGTTCCTACTCAGAGGTGAGGTGATAACTTGCTTTGGGGGATATTTTTTTATGATGTTGATGCTGGCTTTTTCAGTGTTTTTCTATGCAATGTGTGTGTGTCTATGTGTGTGAGTGTGTATGATGGGAAACACACGAGTGTGTAGTAAGAACTGTGGTTTCAGTGTATGGAATTTGCTACTGGCAAGTTATTTTAGCATTGAGTCCAAGATAAATACCAGTTAGACTTATGTTTTTGCATGTGCTTTTTTGTCCTGAAATGTATTTAAAGTCTTCCAAAATGAGGGAAGTTGCAGCTTGGATTTCACATTTTCCTTGGGACTGACATTCCCAGTGCATATTGCTTAATTTTCTGATTCTGCGTTAATTTTTGTTGTTTAACAAAAGGGAACCATAGGAGAAGAGGCTCCAGACAAGTGTTTGTCTTTGGTCTGGGGGCTGGCTTCCCTGACTTTCCATGAAGAATTTTCTTCAGCAGTGTTCTACACACCATAGGAGTCTCTAGACCTTCTTTCCACACTCCTGTTGTTCTGATTTATTTCTCTGGACTACAAATAGGATTAAGCAGAATTGAAGGGTACTGACTTACTGGAAGTGGCCTTGTTAGCTTCCTTAATGTACATGTAATACAAGAAACAGATTCTGAATTGAAGACACTCCACTGTGTCATTTAAAGTTATTATCTCTCAGAGTACCTTTTCTTTTCAGGTCTTCTTCACATGAATACTTGAATATGCTGGAATAACACTTAATTTTTTTCCCACTGAAATTGTGTGTCAGATGCAGAAGTGGGCTGTGACCCAGCTGACGTTTTTTTCCAGTTCCAGAGAACACACATACCCTGAATAAGCACCATATTATTTCTCACATGCCATCTGACAGACTAAGCATGTGAAAAAGCAAAGGCTCTGGAAGCCCTCATGAAGAAGCACTGCTTAGGAAGCCATTGCTTATGGGTCAGCTGAGAATCTGGTTGTTAGGCTGGCTTTTCCGCTTTTCCTGGGGTTTTTTTTTTGGCTTTTCTGTGGGAATTTGTGACAGGTGCATCTTGGTGCATCTTGGTGGGTGTTTTTCAATCCCTGAACTCTGGTCATAGAATTATAGAATCATTAAGGTTGGAAAAGACCTCTAAGGTAATCAAGTCCAACCAGTAACCCAGCACTACCATGTTTACCACCATGTCCCAAAGTGCCACATCTACACACCTTTCGAACACTTCTAGGAGTGGTGATGCCACTACCAATAGAGCATCCTATTCCAATGCCTGACTACCCTGTCAATGAAGAAATTTTTCCTAATATCCAATCTAAACCTCCCCTGGTGCAACTTGAGGCATTTTTCTCTAGTCCTGTTTTCTGTTACCTGGGAGAGCAGACTGCCCCCTTACTTTGCTACAATCTTTCAGGTACTTACAAGAGAGTGGTGAGGTCTCCCCTTGCCTTCCTTTACTCCAGGCTTAACAACCCCAGCTCCCTCAGCTGCAACTCATAGGACCTGTGCTCCGGACCCTTCACTAGCTCCATTGCCTTTCTCTGGGCACACTCCAGCACCTCAATGTCTTGTTGAATTGAGGGGCCAAAAACTGAACACAGAATTTGAGGTGTGGCTTCACCGGTGCTGAGTACAGAGGGACAGTCACTGCCCTGGTCCTGCTGGCCACACTATTGCTGATACAGGGCAGGATGCCATTGGCCTTCTTGGCCACCTGGGCACAGCTGGCTCATGTTCAGCACCCCCTGGTGCTTTTTCTGGGGTAGCTTTCCAGCCATTCTTCCCCCAGCCCGGCAACCCCCTTCATGGGGTTGTTGTGGCCAAAAGGCAGGACCCGGCACTTCTCCATGAATTACATACCATTGGCCTTGGCCCATTGATCCAACTTGTCTAGATCCCTCTGCAGAGCCTTCCTACCCTCTTGCAGACTGACACTCACACCCAGCTGGTGTCCCTCGGAACAAGTGACTCAGGGCACTTGATTTCCTCTTTCACATAATTGATAAGGATATTAATTAGGACTTGGACCCAACACTGAGTCCTGGGGAGACTGACTAGCAACTGGACATCACCTGGATTTAATTCCAGTAACCACAAATATTAGGGCCCAGCCTTTCTGCCAGTTCTGAATCCAGCAAAGGATACACTCACTCAGGCCATGAGTAACCAGCTGTTCCAGGAGACTGCTGTGGGAAATGGTGTGAAAAGCTTTATTAAAGTCCAGGTAGACAACATCCACAGACTTTCCCTCTTCCATTAAGTTGATCACCTGGTCATAGAAGGTGATCAGATTGGTCAAGCAGGACCTGCCTTTCACAAACCCACACTGGCTGGGTCTGATCCCTGGGTTATCTTGCATGCATTTTGCCATATAATGGCACTCAGAATGACCTGCTTCAGGACAGTCCCCAAGGCCAGGCTAACTGGTCTCTGGTTCCCTGGATTCTTCTCCTGACCCTTCTTGTGGATGGTAAATTGGTCATGTTTACTAACTTCCAGTCAACTGGATCCATTTACCAGTCAGGACTGCTGCTAAATGGTGAAAAGTGGCTCTCTGAGAACTTCCACCAGCGTCCTCAGAACCCTCTCAGCACCATAGACCTGTGTGCATCTAAGAGGCATTGCAGGTTGTTGATCATTTCCTCTTCGGTTGTGAGGGATTATTCTGCTCCTGGTCTCTGTCTTTCAGCTCAGGGGCTGAGTACCCAGAGGACAACTGTTCTCACTATTAAAATCTGAGTCAAAAAAGGCATTAAGTACATCAGCCTCTTATCCCCCTCATCCTTTGTCACTGTGTTTCCCTCTGCATCCAGTTAAGAATGGAGATTCTCCTAAGATCTGCTCTTGTTGCTGATGTATTTGCAGAAGCATTTTTTATTCTCTTTTATGGGATAGACAGATTAGAATCTCACTGGATTTGGCCCTTTTAATTTCCTCACTGCATAACCTCACAGCATCCTTCTAGCTCTCCTGAGTTGTCTGTTCCTTTTTTCAAAGGTCATAAACTCTCCTTTTTTCCCTGAATTCCAGCCAAAGCTCGATGTTCAGCCAAGCTGGTCTTCCCTGGCTGCTTGTCTTTCAGCATATGAGGACAGCTCCTGTGCTCCTGTGCTTTTGGGATTTCCTTCTTAAGTACGTCCAGCCTTCTTGGACTCTTTTGCCCTTCAAGACTGCTGCCCAAGGGAGCCTTTCAACCTAAACCTCTGCCCTCCAGAAGTCCCAGGCACCAGTTCTCCTGTCCCCCCTCCTTATATCTCTGAGAACCAAAAACTCCATAATTTTTTGATCGTTGTGCCCAAGATGGCCTCTAGTGATCACATCACCCACCAGACCCTCTCTATTTGCAAACAACAGGTCCAGGAGCTGCTGTCCCTAGTTGGCTCACACACCAGCTGTGTCAGAAAGTTATCTGCCAAAACCTCCAGGAACCTCCTAGACTAAGGCATTATTTGAAGGCAAGACCTTCACAGGGATAAGTAAAGCACTTGCAGTTCATAGAACTGAGAGAAGTAGTCTTGGGTTGGCAGACTTGGGTTATATTCTCTTACAAACGTGCTTCAGTTGACATTTTGTCTGCTTTGCTATCATTTTGTAAAAAAATTTCAATGACACAAGAAAACTCCCAAATATAAGAGGGGCTGGTGCTGTTCTTAGTTGGAACCCAGGGCACAGGGAATATTTCTCTGCCTGTCCTGAGAAGTCCTGATCCCCAGAAGAACAATGCTTTTAACCTTTGTCCATGGAGAAAGCTTCCAAGACTTTGGGATGAATTGGAATCTATGAGTGTGTCAAAAAGATAGTAGTATAGTTTATCACAGGGTGAAAAACTTGGAGTTTTGGGTTTTCAGTATGGAAGTAGATAGAAGACAAGATGGAGGACTTTAGGCATTGTCTGATCTCCTTCTTGTTCTTCATCTACTCCATTTTCTGCAGTGTTGGAAGCACAGAGTGATTGGTTAGAAAGAACCGCAATGCAGATGTTATGTGGACAGACAAATAATTAGTTGTCAGTAGAAAAGTATAAATAAAATATGTTCTAAGAGTTAATTGGACAAAATAGTTTTAAAAGACCTTGAACATGTGTCTTGTGACTTTTGGGACCTTCTCTTTGTACGCTAAGTCTGGTATGTAGACGATGTACTGAACTGTTGATAAGAGAAAAAATTAACAGCAACCTGAAGACAGAAAAACCCAAAAGTCCTGTTCATCTCTCAATGCTGGCATAGAACTTTTTAGGAGTCTCCCCATCAGGGGTTCCACAGGGGGATTTCCATAGTTCTAGATCCTTTTCTTCTGAAATTCTGCAAAACCAGCAACAGGGAATAATGCATTGTATTTTTTTTTTCTGTTTTGCCTACGAGTAGTTTCTTTTTTTCAAGATAAAATGTGTAATTTTTAGTGGTTTTGTTTTAATAAAAATTATTTAAAAGGCAAATAGGATTTTGTGATTGGCTGTATATAGAGCATAACCTTACTAAGAATACACCGACAATAGATATTATTTAACTTCAGAAATTCTGCTTGCAAACTCATAGATACACATCTATGATCAAAGAACCTTTCTTATCAAGATAGCATGTCAAATATTGTTTCTATAAAGTTTTGATAACAAAGCACTCTTTAAAAACAAGCAGGAAAGAGCCATAATAAAAGACTTACACTGTATAACTGAAGCAAGTGAAAAGGGAATTTTGCCTTCCTACAAGTCCCTTCTGGCTTTTGTTTATCCCGTGGTCCTCTTCAGTATAATACAATTTTATTTAGGCACCAAAAGAGGTAACTAAATTTTCAGGAGCGCTGAGCGCTCAGCGATGGTTTCTCTGTTGGATCGATGCTGGCCCCTTTGTTTCACCCTACAGAAGTAAGAAAGCTTTTTTCTCTTTTATTTCTTGCTATACTTTGTTCCAAAGGAAGCTGTTTCTGGAAACATTCACCATTGTAAATCATGGCTTAAATTTGATACTTGGTCATCTGTTTAACTGCTGCTCTGTTTTCAGATTTGCACCCAGTGCTGCATCGTCAGGAGAATAGAGGGTGCTGTATTGTCACTTGAAAATATATGAAAATCAGAATGGATAGTGTAGTCTACAGTAAAATTACAGTAGTAAATTGTCAGGAAAATACTGATAATAAAGAGTCCTTTATGTTTCAAAATTAAAAGTGGCTACACATTTTATTTGTTGTGTTCCATGAATATTTTCCCATTCTTTTATGATTATACCTTTCACTAACTGATAAAATCTAAGCCTTTCATCCACCACAGATGCTCTATATTCCAGCAGGCCTTTGATCCAATATCATTGTCTTAAATGGCACTATAGGGTCAGAGCATTTTTGCCAGAACTTTTTGAGCTGCAGCATATTTCATAAGGGTGCTCTTTATTAAGATCTCTTCTGCTACTGTAATGGAAAACATAGGTTTGTAATCTGTCCCTTACAGGATATTAAACAAAAATTATGGCATCATTATTGGAGCAGTTACCTCAGTGCTTTCAGAGATTAACTTCTTATCATTACATTTTTTCTAAATGGCTTATTGCTTCTTTAATACAAATGAATGTTGAGTGGCCCTGAAATAGAAAATTAATAAAGAGACAAACTGTGTAATCCTTTAGACGAATTAAAAAATGTGTGACTTTAAGCTTTATAAAATTAAACTTGATTTAAATTCTCTCCTGTATCTTTATCAGGGTTTAAATTCCCTTGTGCACATCCATGGAAGGAAAGTTCCATGCTTAGTAACTCAGGAGATGGCATTGAGGAAGGATTTTTCTTTAACTAGTTGAGATGAGCTGAAGTGAATGTGGAAATATGATACACAGAATTTACTGTGCATGCATAAATGCAAAGAATTTAGATCATGTAGTCTGCCCAGGTATCTACTTCATGATCTTCACATGTGTCTCAAAACATGTTGCTGAAAACAGATGTTCACTGGGTCAGCAGAAACACAGCCACAATACTGGTCTTCGCAAACCCTCTGATGAAAAGGACATGTCTAGGTACATGCGCAGTTAAGCAGTTTGTCATAGCCTGGGAACAATGATTTACAGCACTCCATGGCATACAAAATTTGAAACTACATGTTGTTTGCAAGTGGCTGAAAGAAGACACTGCCTCTATGAAATGTGCAACTTTGTATGGTGCTGTGTAGAATAATTTATACACATTCAAGAAGTTTATGCAAAAGCGTCTTTGTTAGGTTCTCTCTAATATCTTTACAGTACATGAGATCAAATGAAGAGGAAAACTCCAGGAATAAATAAAAGGATACCAGCAATCCTATTAAAGAGAATGCATTGCTTTCCCCATAAAATGCTGCCTCCAAGAAGTGTATTCTACCTTCAATAAAATATCTTTCTAAAGAATAAAATGCATCCACATAGTTATTCTGGGAATTGTCATTAGTGGTTCTGCATAGCAGTAAAACATTGTAACTTTGGGTATAGATTAGTTTAATCTTTCGTGGAATCTGAACACTATCATGTGAACATCTACTGTGTCAATTGGCTTGACTTCAGATTTGTGAACAGAATTCAGTGGATGTTGCTTACTTGGATCTGCGTCTTCTGAATGTTGCAGAGTAATAACTCTTTTATTAAAATACAGAAATTTGTCGTTGTTTCTCGTTCCCAGTGTTCTGGTTTGGACCTCCATACTGCTTATATATGATCACTTATGTTTTTCACTTGGATATTTACTTGCATTTGCTCCAATTTTCCCCTTCTTTTCACATAAGAAAACAGAGACACTTGAGTTAGGTCTTCTAAACAGGTGTCAGATAATATAGAAATAATAAATGATAAAGTGAATGGCCCCAAGAAATTTTCCTTTTATTTTGATGCAACCTATTCTGTTCTGAAGAAAAATATCCTTTCTACCCAGATGAGTGATATCTAAGTATCCTCACAAGGAAAAAAGTCTATTAATATGAAGAAGAGTTAATTCATGGAACAACCCAGTGGGAAAAAAAAATATTTTCAAAGGTTTGGGAGGGTTTTTTGGTTTTTTCCAAGTACTTGTCCACAGGAAGAGAAGCTTCATTTTAAAACCTGGGACAAATCTTTTGCCAGTATACGTCCTGAACATCTGATATGGATTTCAGGACTGAAGCTATTCATTTGGTGAGAAATTTTTGTTCAGGGTAACATGCAACATGTTGGACAATCAGATACTGCTAAATTCGGGTATACATCTGGAGTGCTGATAACTGTGTTTTGGAATAGTGGTTTTATTATTAATTGCCTGGTTGAAAGACTTAAACCATTTGGTGCTTGGACACATTGGAATCCTTTAAGTAAATAGTTTAGTCTTGGCATCCTTTCACTGTAACTGCTGCAACTTATCCAGTTAATGTTGAAGGGGTGGATGTTTCATCTCGAAGCCCATTTAGAAGGACAAAATTTGGTTTAATACACACTGTCTCTTACACTAAAAGCACAGATTTTCAAACACTTTATGAAAGTCCATAATTCATGTCCAGCCACAGGTAGGATTTGTGACTATTTCAGCCTAAGTTGAGAAAGCACCTTTATCTTTGTTGGAGAAACCTGCATTTCTTAGATTGCCTTGAATACAGGTTAGGAGTCTGACATCACAAACTGCATTCAAATATTGCTATCAGAATTTGGTGACAGAGAAAGAAAATTTACATTTAAACAGGTAGTACAGTCATGTACTAAGCATACTCTTATGTGACTAACAATATATTACAATAAAAATAGTCAAGCTATAATCCTGCAAATCTTTACTAAGTGCTTAACTCTCAAAGGACTCCTAAGTCTGTAAAACTAAGCAGACGTGCAACTATTTGCAGGATCTGTGCCTTAGGACTTTTCTGTATCCTATGAAGCTCCATGAAGGTCAAGTGTGGGATATTTAAAAGCTTTGTTGAGGTGTTGAAATATTTTTGAAAGTAGAAGATACTTATATGCCAGTGGAAATAATTTGAAAATAGGATGGAACACCTATCGGCATCTGTATGTGTATCTATGTGCACGGAAAACAAGCAAGTAACTACAGGTGCACTTCAGCAGAAAAGATACAAGATTTTGTAGTGCAACAGGACATCAACAGGATTACGGGAATCACCTTTTACTCTACAGCTCTGAGTACCTTAAGAAAAAATCAGTTTCACTGCTGCAATATAGTTTGCCAGGTAAAACTTTAGAAACTTCCCCATCTACTGATAGGAACCCAACAGTGGCTGAGAGGGATGTGATGATACTTAGTTTTATCTTATTAAAAGCAGTGAAGTCAAATTTCAAAGCGCTGCTGCTTCCCTCTAAATGTAATCACCCAGGGACTTAAACTCTGGTGAAATAAAAGTCTGTCGTTTGACAAGATCAGAACTGGTTTTATGTACTGATAAAGGTCACAAACTTCAGGTAGGTGATTTCACTTCTAGGAAAAGTCAGTACTGAGGTAAAAACTGCAAATATTAGAACACTGGCAACATAAAAGGCTGTACCTAGACTTGTTTGTATTATCACAGTACAAACACATTATAGGCAGTAAAAAGTAATGTGTTTTTTACTAAACATAAAGAATGTTTTTGTTTTTTTTTTTACCCCGGCAGCAAAACCAATTTTTCAATAACAGTGTCTTTACTGTGTTTTGTTTTTTAAAATCTGAATATTACAAAAATATAAACCCATGTGTGATGACTGTTTGGAAAGATATCTGACCTATCAGATACATAAGTTTCAAGATTTGTTTTGTAGACCTTAAATGAAGCCATGGTTTATTCCTAACTATGCCCATCTCCATTTCTGAGCAGGAATAATTCCACTGAATGGTCCTATTCCATTCCAGCAAATCAATTCCAAATGTATTTTCTTGACTTCATCTTTTGCTACTACACTGTCTCCCCAGAAGATGTTTCAAATTGAACTATTTATTATTTATAGGCTCTTGTTAAAGACTGTAAAACTCTGCCTGTGTTAAATTTTCATTTTCGCCTGCTGGCCAGCTGGTATTCGGAATGATCCTGTCTTTGTGCAAACACACTAGATGCTTAGGAGAAAATGAAGTACTTATTTCTTGGGCAATAAATGCTCATATCAGAGACTTTGTTTCCTTGTAGGCAAAAAAGATGCTATATTTGCCAGCAGACGAGAAAGGCTAATCAGATAAACTGATATGAAATTTGCCAGAGCGCTACACTTCCATTTTTCATAATAAGGATAATTAAAACTGTATGACTAGAATGCTGAGAGGTGACTCAAATAATTGACTGGTTAATGTTAAGAAGGTGTAAATTCTCCAGAAAAGCCCTGTGCATACCAGCTGAAAATGCAACCCATGAAATAAATCCATCTGCCTACATTTGTTTTAACAGTAATACTGACCTTGGAGCAAGGTATTTCCGAAGGATTTTTAATGACCAGCTGGAGTTAATAGCCTCTGGCTGTACCTCAGGCTTTAAACTCAGCCTAGCAAGCTATTAATTCCTAGGAAATGCTCTATTCCTTGGTTGTTATTGCCTAACAGCATGACAACCTAGACTGTAAATAGCTCTTAGCAGAGAAAATTATATTCTTATATGCACTCAGAAAAGACTCCAAACTATTTACTAGGTGAGGGTTCTGAAAACTGGTAAGGGTTTCTGAGGGTTCTTCTACTAGGTAAGTAGAAATTATTATATTGCTGGGAAAAGAGTCTTTCATAATGGACAGGCCTAAGCAGATGCATATTACCAGTATGTCTCTGAGAAATTAGACACCCTTAGGGCTGTGTCATTGCTCACTGCTGGTGTTTCTGGCTGTAGGCTAGGGAAGCATCAGCATTACCCTTTTCTACTGCTGGCTATTGGCCAACACAGTCTGAGTTTTGTGGACATTTATAAGTCTTCTGGGGAAATACACTGAATGTCTGCAAACGTCTGTCAGAGAAGCAGAACAGCAAGGAAGAAAAAAATAAGTTGTTTGCAATTAAGTCTTTTTGTGTATGTACAATGTCTAATACATCTAAGGCAATAGAGCCTTATTTGCAGTGATTCCTGGCTGCAGGTGAGGAAAATGTGATTACTGAAAAGGATGAGCCAAACAAAATCTTTTTTGATTGCTGCCGTATCTTCAAAAACATCTGCAATGACATTAGTAAGTATGACATTAGAAGTATTAAGAGTCAGACCCAGTGACTACTAAACCAGAGGAAGCACCTCTCTGGAAGCCAGACTTTCTAGTTTACTCTGTAACACCAGCGTGGTCAGAGTGGCACATTCAGGCCATTTGCCATTCAAGCACAAGCATTAGTGAGGTGCCAAGGAATTTAGTCCTGATGCTGAGAAACTGTAAGCTCATGTTTAACAGCATGCACATCAGTTGCACTTGCCAAGTACTCTGCCTAGCCTTAAGCACAGGGCCTAAGACTTTGTCAGGCCATTAGAAAAGGCTGTGCAGAAGGCTTTGCTAGGTATGCAGCTACACTACACAGAAACACAGAGCTTCTAGAGCCTGAAATTTATTCATAACAACCCACCGTTAAACATGTCTGTTTCAAATTTGTGCATGAGAGGAGACTAATACTACAGATTTGTAACAGTGCTAAATATAATATGATAAATACCTTTTGTCACATGTTGGTTAAGGAATTTTATAATATGGATATGAATAAAAACCAGTGGTGAGCATAAAACTACTAGAGAAATCAACCTCAAAAGCCACAGAAAGAAAACCAACCAGTGGTCTTCTGATAAAGAATATTTTGCAGCATTGATCTTTTTAATTTATCATCATTTGTAACTGGCCTACTATGAATTTTGTAGGTCTAACATGGTTACAAGTTCTCTGAACAAGCACTAATACATTTTATTATAATTTTAAATAGAGTGCTGCTGAAGCTAGCAAAATGACAGTTAGAGATCTGTTTTTCATTTGTTGCAGACTTTCTGAAAAGACCTCTTGTGCTTTCTCCCTGTTGTTTCTTAATTAGGCACTCTTTATCCCATGACAAACAGGTATCACACTATTATTCAGATACAGATCATACGTGTTTTCAGTTCCCATTCATGCTCTGGCACAACTCAGAGCAGCACTAAATCATGTCCATTTCTCATTCCTCTTAGTGGTACAGAGCAGCCATAACTGAACAGAGTGCCTGGCAAAGTATGAATCATCAGGATGTCACAGCACAAGAGCAGCCCTGACAAAAGATGCACAAGGTCTTGCTGATGGAGTTTTTGCTTCACCCTCCTTACACCTTGAGAAAGAAGTCTAGATAGGGTCAAGCTCCCTCTCTTCTCATTCTTTTGGCCATGCTCCCATGTACAGCCTGGCTCACCCTGCGGCATAGAGAAGGATTTTTGAGAGGTAGTAAGTGATGCCACAGTCCCCACATAAGTTTTGAATATTGAGGACACTGGAAACACTGAAAATAGGTAATGTCTCCCTAACTAATTTAGTTACTTGTTTTACATGTTGCATTTCACATGTTGTAATGTATAGCCACACATGATCATATTTAGAACTGCTGTATCCCACATCACAGAATCATAGAATAAGCTGAGTTGGAAGGGACACACAAGGATCACTGAGTCCAAATCCTGGCCCTACACAGCACCATCCCCGAGTCGTACCATATGCCTGAGAACACTGTCCTAATTCTCTAGAGCTCTGCCAGGCTGGTGCTGTGACCACTGCCCTGGGGATCGTGTTCTACTGCCCAACCACCCCCTGGGAGAAGAATCTTTCCTCAAAGTCCAACCTAAATGTCCCCTGGCACATCTTCAGGCCATTACCAAGGGTTCCTCCACTGGGCACCACAGAGAAGAAATCAGTGTCTGTCCCTTCACTTCCTCTCATGAGGATGTTGTAACTGCAGTGAGGCCTGTCTTCAGTCTCCTCTTCATGCTGAACAGACCAAGTGACCTCAGCCACCCATACCGGCTCCCCCAAAGGCCCTTCACCATCTTTATGGCCCTCCTCTGGATGCTCTCTAACATCTTAATGTCTTTTCTATATTGTGGGGTACAAAACCAGTAAGTACACTAAGAAACCACATAGAAGGCTTTTTGCATTCTAGGTTCTTTCCCAGTATCACTTAAAGTTTCCTTCTCAGTTACTAAAGTTACTGATGTTTTAATTTTTTTTCTTTACATTATGGCCTTATAGTATTTAGTTAGTCCTTGGAAAAGGCAAGGATTAATGACTTCCTAGAAACCACAAACCCAAATAATAAAGATTCAGAGCAACCAGGCTTCTTTAGTCCTATCATTTGAGTGTATTTCTTTGATTTATAATAATTATTATACTTGCTTTTAAAATCATATTCCTTAGTCCCCAGTTCTACAAACATTTTACAATTATCATGTTGCTAATTTACTAGATAGAGAAAAATGGCCACTTGGAGGAAGGGCATTCAGCTACATATCATGTTTGATATCATATTATTTCATGACAAAAACTATTTTGTGAGATTGAATATGAAAGAACATCTAATGTTATTGTAGCTGCTGTCAAAGATTTTTTATGTCCTATGAAATGAAAGAAATATGTAAAGGTATGGAAATACATAGTTAAATCTCAGGTTTGAGCTAAAGCTCTTAAGCAAACTTCAGGGCACACCTCTGAGAAATAACATGAAAAACAAGGAATGTGACATCATGCGTAGAAGAGAAACAGGGGGATGCAACTGTTTCCAAAATTAATAACATCTTTTATGGAGCAACAAACTCCATGCCTTAAACTTAGGATTGCATGAACAGCCATATGAGCTTTTGGGCTCCTACTTTGTGATTTTTAATACATTAAGACTTATTTTATAGGTGACAATAACTTGGCCTTGTGACCTTCAGATTTGGAATAATTCAACATAATTTAGGAAACTTATTTATTTGTAGTTTACAGATACATCTCTCAGTCTTTTCATCAACACAATACAATATTTATTTTGCTATTTCACTTTGCATGATGCATTTGCATACATACCTTTCATTTATAGAGGTATTTGAAAAAATTTGAAAAAATGTTTTCCAGCCAGGCTTTATGTGGTGTGTAGAAAGCTGTATAAAGCTCTTTTGAACAGTATGAATTATATTAATGCAAGTGATAATCAGTTGTGAATAAGATTTGGTGTATTAGGTTATAGATCATTTAAAGGTGACCCAATGTAAATATTCAGTTAATGATGCAAGAAATTAAGGGAACAAAGGAACACTGTATTAATGAGAGAATGCTGGAAAACAAATTGGTATTTCATCGGAGATGTCACAAGGAAGGGATTAAATCTGAAGATAAACAAGGTTAAAGAAAGGTTAATACCAATAAAGGAAGAATGATTGTTAAAATAACTGAAAGGAGATTTATGAAAGAGTGCATTCCACCGACTTGCAAATATGAGTACTGCAGGCAAAGGAGTGTGGATGACAAACTGTTTAAAGAAGGAGTGAAGGCAATGGAATACTAGAGTTATACTTCCTTTGGGAGGTCAAAGAAGCATGATATTGCAGTGTCTAACAGGCTAAATGAAGGAATGAGAAATACAGTAATGTATAGAGACTGTGGGGGAAAGTTGACAATCCACAAACTGCTGTTCCTATTTTCTGTCATAGAGCTGTTTCAACCACTTTTTGATTAACATTGAAATGATAGTACAGACTTCTCTATACTATTTTGGTAGCTACTTTAGGCAAGCTACTCAATAGTGGAGATCTCTCCCATTTTTAAGGGATCCCAACCGAGGGATTTCTTTTTTTTTTCCTGTGAGACAGTGATCTGCAATACTGAAAACATGTAATTTGTAAAGGCTTAAAGGCTATAGTCATAGACTGGCCTATGTTGCTGTGAACAAATGACAATATTCAGCAAACATAGAAAAATGCAGACCATAAAGATGACTTTTCCAAACGGGTTAGTTAATAATGGCTGAATGAGATAGGTTTAAAACCAAAAAGAAGTATTTTCTCACTGTCTCTCCATTCAGCCCTCTTTTCCTATGTTCTTTTTTTTTTTTTTTTAATAGTGAGGTGATTACTAGGAGTACTATGATGGAAATCCATGTATTGAGTAAACATTGGTAATTTCTTCGCTTTCATCTGATGTATAACACTTTTGTTTATGTGTGGGATTTGTTTGGTTTTGACAGAAACATAGGCTTGGCAAAGCTTATAGATGAAGAAGCAGTCTCTCGTTTCAAGAAAACTATGTTAGTGTGGAAACTGTGCTTTCATTTTTAATAAAAAGCATTTAATCCTTATGATAAAAGGTAGTTATAGAGAAATTTTTTCACTTAAAGACTTTTCTTTCCTCTTTTTATTCTTACACTTGTCTTATATTCCATGGACAATGACTATCTTGATGCATTTTTAGTACATTTCTAGTACATTTAGTAAATTTCTGTATTTAATGGAATTGGAACTTAAAAGCTGTTTTACTTGCAGTGTTTCACAGTGTTGTGGGCTTTTTTGAAATTTCAGTTTCAAGTAGTGACCAGCTCTCTCATACTTTTAAACTGTGAAGAAAAATTAATTTATTGATATTTACTTGCTTAATTTGAAAATATCATCTGTAATATTCAGGTTTGCAAAGGAAAAAGTCAAATTTCAGTGTGTGATATCTTTGAGTTCACTGATTTACTTTATGATAGGAACTTTATTTTGTAAGATTTAATGCTTCATAACTTATAATGAGTTTGCATAATAATGGAATTAATGAAAGAATATGAAGTTTTGTAGCTGCATACCAATTCTCAACAGGCAGTTTCCCATATCTCCAACTCTCTGAAAATTGGTTCAAGCATGATATTTATCACATTTTGCTGACTTTTTATTATGGCTCCTGCTTGCTGCCAGCAAAAACAGCATTTCACCTTTTATCATCTTAAATTTTGGTTAAACCTCACAGGTTCTAGAATGTGTAAATACCTCTCTTAGTTAAGGAGAGTATTTTATATAAAGCAGGAAGGAATACAGTCACACACATGAAACTGAAATGCTCACTGGAGTATTTCATACTGTTAATAGCTGTCAGTAAGAGAACAGGTCAAGGCAAAGTCACTAACTTTCCATCCTGTAGCAAATATTTCATGCTTCTTCTGTATATGTTACAGCAACTTTTTAGAATATCAGTAGGGAATACCACAGAAATTACTAAGCTCTCTGCTTCAATGTACTGTGCTTGATCCTGTGGAATAAACTTTGGAAATGCTCTCCAGTATTCAAGAGTTCAGCAGAACAGAACAAGAGCAGGAAATCATGAAAGATTTTTTTTTATTTTATTGTCTCAGTGTCTTGGGAATAACTGATGTAACTCATGCTTTCTTTGTATAGCACCTGCTGTGAGTGCAGACAGGTACAGGAAAAGGATTTATTTTCAGGATTATTTTCCACAAGAAAATTTATAAACTATTGATAGAAACATAATCACCAACCTAAACATTTCAGCTTCTCTAATAACATTTTGGAAAGATACATAATAAGACAAATTATGAAAATTTTGACTGTGCCAAGATTAGCTAAGTGATTGATACATGGTACAATTTCCAAATTTTATCCTTGTGACCATGTTTTATACCAGTCTGAGAAACAAGAGGCCTGCCTTAACAGAAGGTAGGAGAACTCCTAGGAGAACTCCTCGGGTCTGGTTTAAAGAACATTTAACAGCACAGGTCAATGCAGGGCCAATCTTTTTGAATTCTTCAGAGGGTCCCCAGCTAAAGACTTAATGGTGTTTGCATTAAGAAGAAACCAAACATATTCATCTATCACTTGGGATACAGAATGCAGAAAATGTTCTTGTCCTGCTCAGGAGTAAGTAAACATCCCCAGGATGTCAAATCAACAGGAACTACATTCCAAATCAACAAAAAGAGAAGGAGAGATAAAATTATCCCAGTGTGAACATATAGACTGTGTTGCATGCACAGCTCATGAAGTTCACCAACAGGATTTGCAGACTCTGATGCCTCCAAGAAGCAACTCCCTTCTCCTTACTGAAGACAGTTTCGTTAATGGAAAAGCATAAGCAACCATGAAATTATATTGCAAATTTAATGAGAGATATGGGAGAAAATGAACTTCCTGTAACTCATGGAAGTCAAAATGTCTAACTATTCGGCTAACAGCTGCCCAAAGTACAGTATTTTAGTGGGTAAATTTTCAAATATATAATCAGCATCTAGAAATGCCACATCTGGCTATTCAGGAATTCCCTACTGTGGCTAGAAAACAGCAATACAATAAAATCTATTGGTGACTTGTTACACACTGTGGCCTTTTCTGGGAATCTCTTGAATACAATTTACGCTTTGGTTGCCACTGCGGTGGTCACGTAGTTCCCATTCCATCTGTAAAGGACAACAATATAGCTGCAGCATTTACCTTGGCTTCTTGTTATCTTTGTTATCTCTGTACCAACCATTTTGAGCTAGCCACAGATCTACATGAAGGTATATACTCAGCTAAGGGGTCTGGGGACATTTTGCTTGGTACTTGTCTATTGCTTAGACCAGTATGTCCTCTGTAGCTAATTGTTATGATGTGCATAAAATATATTATGTATGTGGTGGTCATACGCATTAATAATTATATTTACCATGAACCTTTGTGTGCCTCACCTGCAGTTCATCCCATCAGTCTACCTCCCCCAGCATTTATTCTAACATTCCAAACTTCTGGAAAGCTTCAAACAGCTGGGACTTTTCCTTTTTTTTTTTTTTTCCCCTCTCTTCCTTTTTCCCCCTCAAACTTGTCAAATTTATATTTCTTTCTCTTCCCCTGACAGAGGACTTTTTTTTCCTACCAAATTAATACTGGCCGAAATATCAAGTATAGATTTTTTTACTCTGATTTATAGTATCTGCTGTGTCTCATCAAAGTGTAAGGCTTAATGAGGGGTTTTGGCAACATACCCTGGGCAAGAGGAGATTGCTAGGGTTCTCAGAGAGGAGCCAGGAATTCTCTGGTATGTGGAATATCCTTTCTGAAATATTCAGGGTTTGAAGTCATGGAATTTTTATTTGCAGCAGTACTATTTCTGGTGACTTAATAGTTTCAAATATTATTTGTAAGTGTCAGAGATTTACTATTAGCAATTCTCTAAGGCAGCTGTATTAGCTCTATACGTAGTAGTATCTGTTATTAAAGATCAAGGCTAAAGAAATAGTCCCCATGACATTTTTTAACCTCAAATGTTTTGCATTTATTAAAAGTGAGAGTGGAAAACTCCATATAGACTGTCTGAAGTAATATAACATTTGTATTGGCATTCACTTGATTTGTACTACCTATTTCATTATTCGTATCATTGCCACTTATTTTTTGACTATTCAAAATGAGGGTCCTTTGACAGTAATATTACCAAGTGTTTTTTCCACCTACTGGAGTTTATTCATATTAGTAATTTACTTTCATATTTGTTTTTTATTTGCTCCTATTTTTTATATATTTGTCTATTATACCCTTTCCCATGACTTCCTTAAATGCTCTAGTTTGGCTTTTTTTTTCATTCCTGGGTTGATTTTTTACAGCTCCTAGTATATTACAGTGATCTTTAGCCATATGTTCAGGTGTGCTTGAGAACTTTTTTTTGTGTGGTTGGCTTGTTGAGCATCAACAAAATTGTGTAAGTTGATGGTATATGCATCAAGCCTTACACACATCAATTGTGTAAGTTGATGGTATATGCATATACCACCAGTTGATGGTATATGCATCAAGCCGATTAACAAATGCATAGTCAGAATTTTTGCTACTCTGACTATGTAACAGTAAAACACTTTGGACAACTCTAGAATATGTTCAATCAGGAACATGAGAAATGATGTTATCAAAGTTCTTCCACTCAAGCTTCTTCCAGTGTACCAGAACCATAAAATGTATCGTGAGTGAAACAACTAATAATGCTGAGATTTAAGAAAGTGTTCACAAAATTAATGGCAGAAAACAAATACAAATTCTTCCAGTTTTCACTTGACGAAAAAGAGGAGTAGAATGATTAAAAGAGTTGCATGAGTTATGAACTGGACTCACTGTCTGAATATGGGCATTACATACAAAGCTCCAAGTTGTGGTCTGCAAATGTGTTGGATGTATGGGAAACATTCCTGACAGTTTGTCTTGATGGGTTACCTGATGACCAGTTGCTGTTTCCCAAGAAAAAACTTTGAAATTTTCCCAAACAAGCCTTTAATTCATCAGGTAGTTCTGATTTGACAGAATGAAATGTAAAAAGTAATTTAAGTAATGCACGGGGATTTCACTATATGGGTAGGTTGGATTTGCTTTTGTACTGATAAGGATGTCTCATTTCACAGAAAACTGAAAGCAGTGGTGATCAAAAAAGAGGCAACCTCTAATAAAAAAAGAAAGAATGCAAGAATGAATGCAAGAATATGGAAGCAGAATGGGAGTAAGTTTGATCATCAGCTGGTCTTATAAAATTGAGAAAAAAATTAGCAATTTCAACTTCAGCCGCTATGGCTGTCATATGTTCAAGCAGACTTTAAATCTTGAATGCAAATCTAATACAAACTAGCCTATAATTCAGACTAATGGTGTCATTGCAATTCAATTTAAAATCCATATGAAAAGTAACAATTCAACCTGGGTTAAAGACAGAGAGTGTTTTGCCTTAGTAACTTTGTTCTTTATTTTTTTCTGTTTTTCTTTTCCATAAGTAGGAATGCAATGAGTGCCTTACTATCCAGTTTCTCCAAGGAGGAAATAAGGATAAGGTGGTGTAAGAATATGTATTTAGAGGAAGATGCTAGGAAACAGAGAATTCTGTGTTCTGATAGTTTCTCAAAAAGATGGGTGGAAATATAGTAGCAACTTCCCACCAGCTCTATTTTTCAAATAGTGAACATGAATGTAAAACCGGGCAGGAGTGAAAGAACTACCAGGGTAAACAGGAGAAGGAGCTGAGTAGATGAGCTGAGGAGGAAGAATGAGAGGAAGAATGAGAGGAAGAGGATTAAGTATGATTGTGTAAGTAGGCTAGGGAGTGATGAGCAAAAATGCACCAAGTAGTCAGGTTGTGTAGCATTGGTATTTTCAGCAGAACTGCTTTGAGGACCAGTGTCAGAGAACGGGTCTTGGTAGTTTTATTATTAATGCTTTATAACAAACTGAGGGACAGTAGGGTTCACCCTGTCTATATTTCTCATTTTGGCACCAACACAAATTTCAGTAAATCAAATATTCATTTCCAACCCTAAGTTTACTCAAAATTTCTTATTTACTCTATGTCTGTACTCAAACTGATAGCATTTTGTTCACAGGGATACAAGGACCTTCTATGTTCAGAAAACTGAAAAGAAGCAAAAGTTTAACACGTTTTGCACTTAGTCTTACCAAAAGTGGTAAAGCTGATGGGTTTTATTCATTCACGGTCAAGGGACAAAGACTGTGGGCAGGCACCCTGGCCTGGCCACTGCCAGCATTCAGTGCATGGCGGTCAAGAAGGCACAACCCACACTGGGGCCGCCATGTCTCCGTCACTTTGGTTTCCCTGTGGAGCCGCTCCCGAGCTGCACGTGCAGGTCGGACTGGCTTTGCCCACGTCACTGGTTTTCAGTGTGTGTTTTTCAGTGTGCCCAGTGAATTTTCAGTGTGCAGGCAACCGAGGCGCCTCAGTTTCGCTAGGGACCCCTGGGAGTGCACTGGCCCCGAAGACCGACAGGGCTCCTGCCACAGCTCTGCCTCTTGATGTCCCATGTTTGTGTCAGGACGCCAAGCGCGTGTGGCTGGGGCAGGCTGAATCACGGATTCAGAATCAAAGAACTATGGAGTATCCTGGGTTGGAAGGGACCCACAAGGACCATGGAAGTCCAACTCCTGGCCCTACGCAGGACATCCGCAAGAGTCACAGCATGTGACTGAGAGCCTTGTCCAAAGTCTTCTTTAACTCAGACAGGCTTAGTACTGGGAGGCCTGTTCCAGTGCCAGCCACCCTCTGCGTGAGCACCCGCCTCCCAAACCCCGCATCGCCCGACGAGCGCGGTCCCGGATCCCCGGAGGACAGGCGGCCCCGCCCCGCCCCGCCCCCCGCGCAGGCGCGGCTTGGGCAGCGGGGCAGCGCGCGCGAAAACGCCAATGGTGCGGCGCGGCGGGCGCGGTAAGCGGCGGCCGGGGAGGGAGACGGGGAGAGAGACGGGGAGGGGCGGGACGGAGCGGGCGCGGGGAGCTCCGGCGTGAACCTGCCCAGCCGCTGAAGGGAGCGGCGGCTACTCGCCCGTCCTGCCCCCGCTGGCCGCGCCGCGGTGGTAGCGGGCCGGGGGCTGTCGTGGTGGGAAGGGAACGCGCTAGTGCGGATCATCCGCCGGGCTCCGCGCCTCCCCTTCCGCGCTCCGCGGGAGCTGGCGGCGACGAGCCCGCCGGGGAAAGGGTGACATGGGCAACGAGGCGTCGGGCCGGCCCTCCGTGAGGCTTTGAGGTCGGCAGAGGAAGGTGGCCGGGCCTGCTCTACGTCCTGAGCGCTGCTGCCCGAGCTGCTGCGTGCCTCAGCCCTGTTGTTGTGGTGTCTGTGCCAGCGTGCCCTGTCCAGCCTGGCTCTGAGCACTTCCAGGGATAAGGCATCCCCAGTTTCTCTGGGCAGCCTGTGCCAGTGCCTCACCACTGTCTGGGTGAAAAGTTTCTTTCTAACATTTGGCCTGAACGTACTCTGTCTAAGGCCATTCCCCTTTGTCCTATCACTACGTGCCACTGTAAAAAGTCCATGTCCCGCCTTCTTGTATTCCCCGTGTAGGTACTATCTGGTACTGAAGACATCTGCAAAGAGAGACATCAACATCTGTGCTGTCTGCGTCTTGCTATTCCCCCTCCTTCTAGGGAGGAAACAGTGACAAAAGGTCATATCGTGAAATATGTGCAAGATCGGTGCAACAATAATACACTGATACCTTCCTAAATGGTTGAAAGAGGGAGGGGGATTTGTTTCTGATTCAGCAGACTTTGCCAACTTTTGTACTGTGCAATCGGACACAGACATCTGCTGTGGTGGAGGAACTCCAGTAGAGTAGGCTTTTAAGGAATACTGTCAGAAAATGTAGCTGGCCTTTTATTTAAACTAAAGATTAGGGAAGACAGATGTCCCATAAGTGCTGGGAGAATTTGACATTTTAAGTTTTGGGTTTGGTTCACAAATGTTGTTAATTAAACTTCCACTCCTCTCAAAAATTTTCCAAATGGCCATTTTTCATGTGGGAGGATAACTAAAATAACTAAAATGGCATAATGCTCTCTCTCTGAGAGTGAACAATCCTTTATGTAAAAGTACTATGATAATCTAGTGACAGGCTTTTGAAAAACAGGAGAACCTTCAGAATTTGGGACTTTTTTTCTGACATGTAATTAAAGGATCTTAAGCTGTCCCCCATGTATTTTGTTAAAAAAAGGCTTTATTGTCTGTGCCCAATAAATTAATTCAGTTTATGTTCTGAGTTACATGAATTACTTGCTCCATTATTTGGGTTTATGCTCATCGCCCCTTCTTAGCTCAAGATTGAAAAGTTGTGTCGTAAGAATTGATCACCGTACGGTATTTGAAGCAGGGGTGGAGACGTTGCTGAAGGCAGAGCGCGGGGCGCTGCCAAATCCATGGAATCCTGTTGGGTGCTGGCGGTGCTGGCAGGGCCTCGGGCGCCTTTGGCGCGGCGGGGCGGGTGCTCACTGCTGCCGCCTCCTGGTCAGCGGTGGCGCTGCGGGGCTGGGCCCCTCCGCGGGCACTTGACTCCAGAGGACGCGGCACTGGGAAAACCGGGGTCGTAAACGGATCCCGGAGGTTATCTTCTTGCTTACAAGCATGGATCCAGTTTTGGTAATAACTTCTGTGCTTTTTATCTTTGTATTCTCAGGAAGTGGGATGTGTGTGATTCTGCCTCTCTGTGTCTTTGGCTACTAAGGATTGAACATTGTAATTTTAACCAAGTGTGAAAGCAGGATAAAGATTTTATGGTGATTCTATTCCTATATATATATTCTAAAATTTGAAGGGAGGGTCAAAGAGAAAGACTGATATTCCCTGTGTTGTTGGACAGGAGTCCTCCAGGACTGGATCACCTCCCTTACAAAGACAGACAAAGAAATTTGGGACTGTTCAGTTTGAAGAAGAGAAAGTTACGTAGAGAACTCATAGCCACCTTCCAGTATCTGAAGAGGGCCTACAGGGAAGCTGGAGAGGGACTCTTCATTAGGAACTGCAGTGGTAAGGCAAGGGGTAAAGGGTTCAAACTGAAAGAGGGGAACTTTGGGTTGTATAATAGGAAGAAATTCTTTCCTCTGAGGGTGGTGAGACACTGGAACAGGCTGGCCCAGGAGGTTCTGGGTGCCCCATCCCTGGCAGTGTTCTAGGCCAGGCTACATAAATCCTTGAGCAACTGGTCTAGTGGGTGATGTCCCTGCCTGTGGCAGGGAGGGTTGAGACTAGATTATGTGTAAGGTCCATTCCACCTCCTTAACATTGTATGATTCTGTGATTCCATCTGGTCAGCACATGCATATGGAACAGCAGGGTGAATGCACATGAAATTAACCACACAGTACCATGGTGAAAGTGTCATAAGGAACACTGGTGGAGTTGGGGTGATGTTATGAGGAGTTACAGCAACAAAGGAAAGCATTGGATACAGTTGTTCCATCAGTGGAACAGCCTTGGGTGCTCAGTGTCCTTTTAAACTATAATTTCTTTTTCCCTAAGACGTATGTTTCAGTATACTGCCCTGCAATTGTGAAGGTGCTGCTTTTGGCAAAGGTGTCTTTCAAAAGACATTTGGGTGGAGGATCTTAAGAAGGGTGACAGAGATAGGTGAAACAAGATTTTCTTGAAACAGGAACTCAGGAAGTTCCTATTTCCTTAGAATCCTTTGATGTACATGGAATAATTTTTGGCATTTACAGGAAGATGTGTATATTGCATGAGATTGGTCCCAAATAAAAATCTACAGTTTTTTTCAGATGATTCTTAAAAAATTATTTTAAATGAATACAGCAGATTTTGTGGCAACGTGACTTAAACAGTGCGCAAAAGTGTGCCAGATTGTAAAGATCTTGTGACATGTATAAGTGGTAGAGCTCTCAAAAATCAAAACTTGAACGATTCAACTTTAACCAAGAAGGGTATTCCCAGACAATGTTTTTCAGTTAATGCTATAATAAATTGCTGTCATTGTTAATGTTATTAAAATGAAGACAATGGTAATACTCATTAAAAATCTGTAACTCCTTTCATGCAGCTTTGGGAATTAGAAAATTATTGGTGTTTGTGACTCGGTGGCACATACCACCAGCTTCCAAGAACACTTTAGGATCATACAGTTAGTCTGCTTTCTAAGTTACAGGAATGTACAGTATATTAAATATTATGAGGGTGCAAAATACTTATTATTATATTAATCATAAACTCAGTAAACATAAATAATAAATTAATAAAGAGAAATCTAGTTTATTTATATTAACAATCACAATTTGCTCTTCTGAATTTTGGAAGTTTTGATTACAGTATCTTTAAAATTTGTTCAAGAATTCTTTTACTCTGTGTAATAATAAAGGGCAGACTCATGTCAGATGCTGTTTGTGAGAAGTTTCTGTTAGTTTTTTGACTGTCAGCCTTGCGTATGGTTGCAGGGTTGTGGCATAGTACTTCTCCATGCATTTTTAACTTCCATTAGAAATTTTATTTCTAAGCAATACTGTGAGCTATAGTTTCATAATTCTACTAGTGATGAGTTGTACAGGTATTACTGGACACAGTCTAAAGACAGATTACTTGCTCAGGTGTAATCTGTGCAGCATCATTTATGGTAATCTTGCAAAATAAAGCCCACAAGGCTACTGCAGCAAAAGGAACTTTGTAAATCTTTGAGAGTACTAGATTTTTTAAAAAATGTAAATGGACTAAATCTGATGTCACCAAATATTTGGTTTTAGTTTATTTTTTTGTTGTTGTTTTTGTTTTTTTCTTTAAGTAAACAAGTATATGAGTAAATGTACTATTCTTTAAAATCAGAGCAGAACTAATCAAACTTCTGCAGAGGTGAAGCAGAGTGAGCCTTACTTAACTAACTTTGATTTCTTTAGTGTCATGTGTCAGAAGTGAGAATTGGATTCTTAGACTTCTGTCTCCTGAAGCCAAATTATAGTGCTGTCCTTCCTCCCTATTAGTAGATTCATTGGACATGTTTTTGTTTTATAAATCTTGACTAGCTGTGTGACAGTATTGAAGTATTCCAGATAGGACTTTAATAAGGTATCAACTAAATTGACATAAATGAGTGTCCAAGTAAAAGAGGCCAAGAGACATACCACTAGCTAGTACTTTTTTCCTATGCTGTACATTAGAAATTCTCATTTATCATCAACTGACCACATTCATAAGAAACTCATAAGAGAAAAATACAGCTTTAATTTCATGCCGGGGCAAAATTGTGAGGTTTTCGTGAATGGATGTGACAGGCATTATTGACAAGTCAGAGGATCCTCTGTAGCACATTAAAAAGTAAATGCTCATAAATTGTGGAGGAATAATTGACTGAAAATGCCACAAATCATTGTCTCATCGATTTGAATGTCAGTTCCCTGTCTTCAGTCTAAATGCCCACATAGCTAATTGTTGCTGCAGTATGAGTTTGACTGAGTGAATGACTGAAAGTCTTTGCTCTAGATGTTTCTGAGGAAACTTATCTCTTCTTGTTTGCAAGGAATGAATGGCCTGATTTAATGCCTGTGAATAGCATGAAACCTTTTCAATGGACTCCAGGGACAAGTATCTGTGGGAGTGTGTTAAGATAATGTACAACAAAAACGTGTAAATGTTGATGTGAATGTCATGAAGTTATTTTTATTCTTCTGAAGAATACATTTTACTTTTTCTGTCAGGTGTACTGAGTGCCATAAATACATCTTTATTCTGAAGATTTTATTCTGTGGCTATTTCTGAGTGTGAGTAGACCGAGAGAGAGGACGGGGGAAATCATGAGACTCTTTTCTTTTATGCCAGAGAAGTTCATTCTTTCATTTGCAGGCTTGCTTTTACTGTGGACTCTGTGAATACTTTTCACAGATTTTTTTACTTGCACTATTAAGCTGTCATTAGAGTTCATATAAAGGTAAGTATGTGTAATATAAACTGAAAAGAAGATATTTTTTGGGATTCTTGTGTGGTCATTTTCCTTTTGGTGGAATATTGACCATTATCTCATAAATTGTCATGTCATGCTTGAGGAGCTTAAGGTGAATAACAGATTATCTTTGAGGAAAGCCTTGAAAAACAGTGTTTCCTAATAGGCTAAAGTATATGAGATTTGTGTGTTTCATCTCTTTTTGTCATGTGTTTCCTCAGTGACTTTGAAGAAATTGTTTTCTGTTTGTTCCTCTGTTTCCTTATGCTTATGCAGAAATGCTTTAATTCTGTAGAACTGTGAGATTTCAATGAAAGGTATGTGTTTCATTACTAAATAAATATTAGAGGTTCTTATAAAAATTCTTAGTATGAGAATTAGAACCCAACTGTATGAGTAGCTCTGGATATCAGTGACACAGTCGGTATTTTACCTTATGTTCAAATACTTGAGATAAAGAGTTTGGAACACATCTTTTCATATATCTGTGTAAGCCAGGGGGACAGCTTGAATTTAGCAGTTGCATGACTATCATTGAAGCATTATTGGAAATATGAAGCCCCTTAATGTTCATTATTCAATTGAAGGAAGAAAGGCGAGTAGGCATTCTTCTCTGCATGTAAACAGGTTGTGTCCCTGTTGCTTTCCCTCCCAACCCCCACAGCTTAGCTGGAGGAAGATTATGTTCTGGCAGGAAATTTTTTACGTCTTCCCCTTGCCTCCTTGTAATTTACAGGTGGAAGTAAATGATATTCCTTGATACACTAATACAAAGGAATACACATTTTCTACTACATTACAGGTCATAAGTGACTCCTCTGATGAGAGAATTAATGTTCTTACTTGCTATGTACAGTTTAATGTATGTGCTTCTGTTCATGCTTGGACATGAGGGAATGGCTTTATAATGTATCTGTTAACTGCAGAACTTAAATTTCTGAAAAAGAAAGTACCAAGAATTGGTGTATATGCAACATCCCCATCACTGATGGCTCATAGTATGTAACTGACATGAAATGCTGCTTATTCCATGGTGAAACTTTGAATTGATCTTTACCTAGGTTTTTTCTTTGTTGGTTTTTTCCCCAGAGGAAGTGAATTTTAAGGAAATAAGTTTCTCTGTATTCCGCTCAAGCAGTATACAAATACAAGTTGACAGAAGAGGAGGTTCTGTGATGAGGGAAATTTGGGTGATTGGTTTGGTTCATGTTCAGACCAGAATAGAACAGAATGGACTATTTTGTTGGGACAAAAATCATCTAGTCAAATTGCCTGACCAATTTACAGCTGAACAAATGTTAACTTTGATACTAAATGTGTTGACCAAATGCCTCTTTTTAAGGCACTTGACAGACATGGAGCAAAAACCACATGTGTAGGAAACCTCCTCCAGTGTTTGACCACTCTCCTGGTAAAGAAAGATTTCCCAGTGTCCAGCCTGAACATCCTGTGATAAAGCTTGAATCATTCTCACATATCCTGTTACTGGATTTCAGGAAAACCTGGGAGCAGACCATCACTCCCGCTCCAGGTCCCCTCCTCAGGGAGCTGTACTGAGCAATGAGGTCACCCCTTCTCTCCAAACCAGACAAACCCAGAGCCCTCAACTGCTCCTCACAGGATGTGCCTTCCAGCCCTTCCACCAGCTCTGTTGTCCAGCCTTTTATTGATGAAAGGCTTAATTTTTCTAATGTAGTTACTTGGTAAGCTCTTACGTGGATGGGCTTCTCGCTGTCTTGAAAGCTTAATGTGAAATTTAGGCTTCATTGAGACTAACAAAAATTTTGCCATTGATGTAAACCCGACCAGCATTTCATTCCTTTTCTTGTAACCTGCAAAATATGATCTGAATTATGTGGCATTTAGACTGCTGTTATCAGAGACCCATACACAATTGGTGTGTGATGCTACTGTGTTAGTGAAGCTAAAGTGGTGTTAGCAATAATTGGACTTTCTGCAAAGTGCTGTAAAAATATTTTTATGTTGCCAAGTGCCTGAGAAAGTTCTGCCTTCTGTAGTTTGAAGGCTTGATCAGACCTAGTGTCTCTTTCCAGAATTGCCTTTATTCTTTGCGTAGTTGTTTCAGCTGCAATTTCCCGTGTGTCATCTTTATTTCCATTGTTGTCACAGAAGTGAGCTGAAAATTAGGTGAACTGAATGAAAAGGCCCTGTCCAACAAACTAAAAAATCCAAGGATATTTGACCAATAATTTTCATTAGCAATATCCCCCCAAAAACTTTATTCCACAAGCGCTGGGAGAGATTGCTACATTCTAGTGATCTGAGTTACTAATGGTCTTGTCAGGTGTACGATTTAGATTGCAAGACAAAATACATAAACCTTACTGAGGAAATGTATTGAAAGGAGATGTGCTTCACACCCCCTTCTGTTCCTCCATTTCTAGAAAACTGTGAAGGTGTGTGCTTGTTTATGCTTCTGTACACCATGCTGCACATTTTCAGGATGTAAATTTTAGCTTTGAGGCGTATTGTTGTTACCTCTGTGTTTGATTACTGATAAGAGGAAAGCAATCCATGTATGGAAGAGCAAGCAAGGAATTAAGGGATGAGCTAGCAGCCCTAGAAACTAGCTAGCTAGTTTCTTTCAAGTCTGGGTTTTGTTTTGGAAGGTCATATTGATCTGCTTAGTATCAATGTGCACTGGTCAAATCTGGGATTTGCCTAATAGCCTTGAAACAAATTTTGAGTTTGTGCATTCATCTGATTCCCTGTGTTGTAGTATGGATAGCTTTATGTAAGTCTTGCTGCATTTTGTTCTGGCTTCTGCTGACAGTGAAATACTTCTAAACTAGGACATGGTATGTTTTGGTAATTTGTTGAATTGCAGAGTCTTCTGCCAGAGATGTAAAGGTATCTTACTTTATTGCCTGTTTTCTCCTCTTAAATTTAACTTTTAAAAAAAGTGCTAGTGGTGTTGGAGTATTAGTAACTTCTTTGGTGTGTTCCTTGCAGGTGTGGCTTACAGTAGATTGTGATCAGATTTTTTATTCAGTTTGTTCCTAAAAATCCATTATGTGGGTTGGTACTTACGTATTTTGTGTTTGAAAGTATAGTTGATTGCCTTCTTGCCCTGTTAAGATTCGTTATGGGGAGTAAAATGCAGTGATACCACTCCTGCTTTCACTGTCCTGTGGGCAGAAGATAAGAGTTAGATGGATGTGCTGAGATATTATTTCTGCTTTTCCCAATAAAAAGAGGGTTTTATTCTTCGTTTTCAAGACTCTTGAAATGGGGTAAGGTTAGAGGGACAATCTACTGCTACAAGATGAGCTATTGGAACCAGAAAGTTTTAAAATTAACTTTTGTGTGAAGGCAAATAAATTATATTTTTGGGGTCGTGAAGCCTGATTAATGGAAATCACAGAACATGCTGAGTTGGAAGGGACCCACAAAGATCATTGAGTCCAGCTCCTGGCCCTGCACAGGACACCCTAAGAGTTATAACGTGTGCTGACAGCATTGTCCAAATGCTCTTGTCAGGCTGCTGCTGTGACCACTTTCCTGGGGATCCTGTTCAGTGCCCAGCCAACCTCTGGTAGAGGAAAGCTTTATCATGATCATACAGTCCTTTTGCGGGGGGAGGGAGATGTAATGTTTTCGAAGTATCTGAGAAAGGGAGATCTTGCATGAATCCCAGCAAAGCTTGCTTCCTCAGGGCATCAAGTCTTCTCTAGACCTGCAGAGCAACAGAATGCAACTGGAAGTATAATTCTGCAGTTTGCAATGATACTCAGATGAAAACTGTGCAAGAGGTTTAATATATATGCTGTCCACAAAATTAGCTCTTCTAGGAGCCACATTTGCTTAAACATGAAAACTGAGCTCTTCTTCCTGTGAGACCTGATAATGTAATTCAGAAGGCAACTCTGTTAAATTACCAATTATCAGAGTAAATAGAAGAAACAAATGTAGAGAAGGAAAATAGAACAGTTAATTACTTTCTCCAGGAGAATTTTTAGTCTAAACATTGAATAAAAATGTTAGCCACCTTGTTGACAGCCAGGTTTCACAGGTTGCTTAGCCAATATTGATTCCTTTGTTTTGGTGAAATTCTGTCCTTTATTTTTATTTCCAGGGGAAGGTATAGTAGCATGCAATTTGTTTTAATTTGGAAAGTGTGCATGTAGATAGGCAGTTTTCTATAATAGTTGTTTTTTCTTGCTCTAAAATATCTGTGGATGTAGGCACAAAGAGAAATAGGCTAACTTATTTTTATGTGAAAAGTTACTAAATAAAAAATGAACACTAACCAACACTACTTGTCAGCACACAAGTCTAAAATTGAGATGGAAGTTATTCTGTTGATTATTCTTGACTGCTGGACTGCCAGTGTGTGTAGATTAGACTTAATACCAACCTATAAACCAGCCTGTGAAACTAATTTCTCAACAAGGTATACTGGGAAATAAGATGACAGGAATAAATAATTTTTATAGTAATAGCTTTTAATTTTCATACTTAAAACTAATAATAGTTTTAAATTTTCACATAGTCTTTACTACTCCTGGGCCTTTGTGAAGTTTCTAAAAAATGTTTTTTTCCCTAATAAGCTATTTCTAAAATTTATTTTGGGGAGGCTGGTAACAGATTGTCTTTAGAGTAGGAAATAACTTATGTTTGCTCTTACCTCCTATCTAAGTATATATTGAATTTTCTTCTGTTCTTGGCAAGCAGGAGACTTGATAAAGTGAAGATGAAAAATATACCTGAGACCAAGGTAAAGAAATAGATATTCTATGTAGAGAAGTAATAAATGAGAAAATGGTAACAATGTTCAGGGTAATTGCTACTTTTTTTTCCTCTTGGCATAACCTCAGAATATCCTTTAGGTAGTAAATTTGTGACATGATTATAATAATCTTTGACACACTGAAAAAGTTAATACTCTTTAGTTGTATTACTGTATCAACTGTGCTGTAGCACAATCAAGGGTGATTGAAGAGTAAAAATGATGGTATCTTTTGATTATATAATATACTGAAGTGCTCCTATTTGGTAATATTAGTCTCCTAATATCTATTAGAGTAATAAATATGCACAAAAGGACTGTTCTACTGCTTTTGTAAGTATTGAAACCCCTTAAAATAGTTTGGAATTTGGAGTGTATATTTATATATTTTGTTATCTTAATGGTAACCTTTTGTGCTTCTGGCCACTGGGCCCTGACATCATAAGATGTCTTATGTTTTCTTATTTTGTGTTTTTCCTCATAAGCTAAGGTCGCTGGTGGGTAGGATATAAGAGAGGAGGAGGAAAGTAAAATGTTCATTTAGATCATGGAGCTACTTGTTATTGATTCAAAGTGAGAGCTTTATACCTTGAATACAAGTTTTAGTCATCTTTATTTGGAATGCTGTGACATAAGAAAATATTGTACTTAACAGTACCTCAAAGATCCTTCTACTTAAAAGTCTTTATTTAAATTTAACAGCTGAATTTACAAGATTAAATAGAAATAAATTTATGAACGTTTAATTTTGAAATTTTGTAATCTTTGTGAACCTACTTAAGCAAGATTTAGGGACTTTGCCTCAAGATCTGGTAACAAAAGTTAGTGACTAAAGTGGTGTGTTTCAGACACTATGCTGAGAGCTCTGTTGACAGAATAAAATTCCTTTTTAGAAATGCTGACGTTGACTTCTGAAAGCTATAATGAGATCCTCATACCAGAGCTCCACAAGGTTCCATGTGCATGAAAGTGTGAAGCCAGGAGGGTTTGCCTGGGGGTTCTCAGAGAGGAGGACTAAAGACTTCTTACTAGAAGTAAAAGATACTGAAAGATGATTTGCCATGTTGTGAAGAACCCAGTCAAAATGAGAATCAGTTTCTGATTTTTGGCAGCTAAAATGAGTCCTTAATAACTGAAAAGAATGGAAATTAATCTGAAAGAGACTTTAGGAATATACTTGTCAGTGTTGTAAGTCAAATTATTAATCAAGTATTTATTGTCTGTGATTCCTGTAGCTCTTCTAATGTGTTTTATATGATACTGAGACCTGAACATTTAAGTTACCTTTGATTACCTAGCAGTTTTTTATTTCTCTGATAAACCATATCCTATATCCTATGATGGTTTTTGAGATTAAATCTGTATCTCTGGTATGCTTGCTTTTTAATCAGGTTATTCATACATTCACGGTATTTATACATACACAGTAGCTTTACTGTTTTCCAGTAATGTTGGGGTGAAGACAAGAGTAAGCTGTATTAATCAAATTGCTATTTTCAGGACTAGATGCTATAGTTGAAGTAAACAATCAATAAAATCACTATTTAATTGTAAATTTCTAGTGAAAACAAACAAGTACAGCTTAAAAATCATGCTATTGGAAACAGAGCACTATTGGAAATAGTGTGGAATATGTGGTGTTGTGGCCGAAAATCTTAATGTCTGTTAAATTAGTCACATTCTGGATCAATGATAAATTGAAGCACATAATAAATGCTAAACAAGGGCCAGTGGCCTATATGAATAGTGCAGCAATTCCTAGAAATGCCAGGTTATTGCATTCTTCTGTTGATCTCAGCATAATTTTATGAAAAATGTGAATTGGTGGTATTCCAAAATGGGCAGCAGCAATGCCTTTAGTATTTTTGGTGGTTATAATTCTTTAAAATCTACATTCAACCCTGAAATGAGTTCAGTGGATTGGAGTATGGTACTAACAATGCCGAGGTTGTGGGTTCCATTCCTAAATAGACCATTCCCTTGAAAGTTAGACATGGTGATCCTTATGGGTCCTTTCAACTCAGAGGATTCTGTGACTGTGTAATAGTTGCTGTAAGGGATTCTGCTACCATTAAATCTAGAAGAGTAGTTCTTGTCCAGAGCTTTACAGAAGTGCACAACCCTTCCTCCTCCCACTCACCCCAAAAAGTGCAAAGATCTTTACATGTCCCTCTAAATGGTTATTCAAAAGGTGCACTGAAGATTACATCTTCTCTTAATTGTAGGGATCATTTGTTCCTTGTTGCTGATATATTAGGATTTTTAGCAGTTTCATAAAATTGATTGCATAGAAAAACGCATATATTTGTGCTTTAATCCACTTTGGAAATGCATATAAAACTGACTCCTCTATTTTTTTACCCATAAATGTATCCATGAATTGAGCATTAAACTGCAGTTAACATTTCTGAACTCTGCTTTAGAAACAGCGCAGTGTTTCATTTTCATCAGAAAATTATGCAAAAGGATCAAGGCCAGGACTGATCCTTCTGAGGATAGGTTCTGAACCCTAGATTTTATAGCTGGAGTTTTTTTGGTCCAGGTCCTTCATTTGTGCTTTCATGCAACAAGGTGAGGGCTTTGAATAGCACTGAATGTAGAGCTGCTTTGTCTTGTGTGTGATTATTGCAAGTCTGTTGATGGAGAATACTTTTCTCATCTCCAAAATATTCAGATATTTTAAGGGAGTTAGCTATCAGAAACAGGAAAAATTCACACTTGCAGTTATCAGCATAGAGGAGAGATACACTTCTAAGTGTATTTCTCTTCTAAGGAGAGATACACTTCCACTTATAATTTGTGCTGTTGGTTTTGGTTTTTTTAATAGTAGCAGTACTTAAAAAAAAAAAAAAAAGAAAAAAAAGAATGTGCAGTCCAGTTTCCTTAGCTGTAATAACCAGGGAGACAAAACGCCTTTCTTACTGGAGAACTGCGAGCTCAGACTTCTGGAAAAAGAAGAGTGATGGCTGTGCCATTCTGCATACTGAAGTAGTAGAAACAGGTAAAACAGGTACTCAGTATATTGGATTATCCTGCTTGATTTGCTTTACTTGGATTCTCAATTAATACTTAATCAACTCATTATAGGCCCTAAAATGCTGGAGTTTTTGTGCTTCCTCTTTTTTTTTTTTTGATTTTTTTTTTTCCTTTTTATCTTCATTCCTAAAAGTTTTAGGAGCCATTTTATTAGGGGATTGATTTTTTAGTCATTTGGTAGGATTCATCTTGTCTGGGAACATCAAGTAGGCTCATTAATTTAACCACATGTGTTAGTTCACTTCCTGACTTCAATTTGTTCTGAAAGTCTTTCTTATGTCCCTGTGGTGATAAAAGTGTTTGATGGTGAATTGCCTCTGGGACCTGTGTCGCTTCAGCCAGCTGCTGTGATGGAGAGTCTCATAGCGTGTTTTGGTACTCAGAGAAGATCAGTAACGTCTTGGTACTGCACGAATCCCTAAAGAGCTCTGCTGACAGCAACAGTGGCAGATAAAAATGGGAGTGTAGTAAAGAACACAAGAGCAGTGGATTTGCTTACTTGTCTTTAAACAAATTTGGGGCAAATGCATATTGTACACTAGCAATCCAACAGCTTAACCTCAATTTTATTTTTCACTTTTTTTTTTTTCTGGACAGGATTTAAACTCAAATGATAGTTGTGATTCACTAGGGATTATGTATGTATGTATGTATGTATTTATTTATTTATTTCTCATAGTAATTAAACAAGCTTATTAATTATCTTCAAATTTTTATCTGGCTGAGATTAGCATGCTGTACAAATCCTGTGTTTGTAAGGGTTAGCTGTATAAAGCAAGCTTGGTTTGCAGGGCTGCTGTGGAGGTTCTGGTTTATTTTTTTGGTTCATAGCTTGCAAAGATACATATTCATTCATTTCTTGGCATCTGTGAGTGTCTAAATTTGTCTCCAAGTGGGCAGCAATTCATTTCTGAAAATTGCCCCTACATTCTGTTAATTGGCAGTTGTCTTTACAGTTCTGACAGAAAGAATAATGATTGAAAGGCTACAAGAGCTCATTTGGTCTTCCAGCCTATGAGATTTCTTTCAGAGGGATTTAAAGGTTGTTGTACTGCCTGCGGTGTTATTCTCTGTCCTTCTGTCAAAGAAAAATAATAGCAAAGCTGAAAAAATTTTATGCTGATTTTTGGTATCTTCTACTGGTGCAGTTTGGTTAGGTTTTAATGTTCTGGCTTGGTGATAGTGCTTATCCTGCAAAGACCAGTTTTTTAGAGTGAAGTGTGCCATAGGATGTAGATCATTTATGGTACAGCTTCCATTCAGAACTGGGTTATATGCAAAGCTGCATACGGTTCTATTTTTTCCCTCTTACTTGTATGGTATAGAAGGAGAAACAGATCTGAAATATTAAATTTATTAGTTTCTGTTAAGGAGAATACACTTCTTTCACATAAAGCTAATGATCAATTGCAAGTACAGAAATTAAAATGATCGAAGACCTTCTAGTGCCTTTTGTTTTGATTGAGCTTAATTTTAGTACTTTCATTTATCTTGGAACAAGCATTTTTAATTTTTCATAGCATTTGAAACAAATGCGCACTCAAATTATTCTACAATTCTGAGTGAAATATTGATGATGACAAATTTGGATAAGAAAAGCCTGAAACACATCTGGGTGTAACATTTATTCCAAGATAATTTACTGATTACTGTGCCCCCTTTGGTACTTTGTCATGATGGGGTTATTAGTTCAACTTCTTAATATTGCAAATAAAATTACCAGCCTTATGAGATGTAAACAGACACTCCCTACACCCCATTCTTGTCTTGTGTGCACACAAAAAAGGTAGCAGAAATCCTCTCTTTGTATATTCGTTCCTGGTTGAAGCCAGTGCTCAGTGCTGCCTGATGTGGAGTTAAAATCTTTTTTTCAGGATTGTGTAATGGCTCAGGAAACTGCCGTGCCCAAACTGAACTTTGAGTATTGGTTGGACAAAGCTATTGAATGGGGTCAAGCCACTACTTTGGAATCCCAGAAAGATGTGTGCCTACACTTGCCGCAGCTCCAGGAATTTCTTCATCAGCTTTATGAAACAATAAAACATTTGGTAAGTGACTTTAGAAGAAAGAGTGACCTGTTTTGAAGAGGTCCTCTGAAACAATTTGCACCATGTTTTGACAAAGCCAGAAAGTAACAGTAGCAAAAAGGTTTGTCTTGTTGACCTGAGGTACTACTGGATCAGAGGGGCAAACTGGGGAAAGAGTCACAGGTAATGCAAACAGGAGTGTGCTTCCTGTTTTCCTGATTTATTGTAAAAGGGGCTTTTTCTTCTTGATTGTTTGATGTCACGTGAAGTTTCCCAGCCAATGCTCTAGCCTCTTAAAATGTCTTTAAATAAAGAAGAATTTGATTCTGGTCGTCAGGTCATAAATTGGATGATTTAAAGGCCTTAACATGCAAAACTGTGACTGATCCTTTAAATCTTAGGGGGTCTGCTGACATGTTAACCCCAGTGTTACGGCACACACTGTGAATTCTAGCAGCATGGTCAGATCACTGGCATAAGCTGCTGCCTGTTCTGTTTATTGATTTAATTATTGTCTGCACTCATTTGAGTAAAAGTAGTTGTTCATGTTTAGTTGCTAGTATGTTTTTCTAAGTATCACTTATTCAGTGTATATATTCAGTATAATGAGCCTTAGAAGTACTGTGTTATGGCATAAGGCTTGGTTCTTGTAGAAGTTCTTTTTTAAAAATACTCTTATCTGTAGACTGCAGAGTGAGGTTTGTTTCTGAGCTGACTTTAAGTGTTAAATTTTAAGTAAAAGGTTTTGGGGGAGTGGAGTTTCTTCCTATATTTGTATTTCTTTTTCCTTAAGGAGGAAAAAATGTTGCTACTTCATGTAATCCAAGGCATGGTCTGAAATGGACTTTGTGAATATGGCCCCAGAAAGTCTTGGTCTAGCCCCAAGCATGAGACAATGTCAGGAATTTATTGTAGTAGCAGGAGATGCTTATCATCCCTGCTACTTGTATGTTATCTCAGCACTGCACTGTTTTTCAAAGCCTTCATGTATTAGTAAAGCTACAAATATGGAAAAATAAGACTGACTACACAGGATTGTATATAAACTACATTGTCTACTACTTCTATAGTGAAACGGCTTTCTATTTGGTTCGAAGTTACATGTCAGTTTGTTAACTAGCTAGTTTTTAAGGAAGTTAATTTAGAGAAAGCGAACAAAAGTAGCAAAGATAATTTTCTGCCACAGTAGATAGTAATTTCTTCAGAAACTGTGAGACAGTGTATTATAACAAGGACGATCAACAAAAATGCGTGTTAATTAGGCTTTTAATACAACGAAATTGTCTACTTGCTATTTACTAATACTGATCTGCTTGCTGGATGTGAGGCAAATGAACAAATTTTCTAACATAGTTAAGTATTAGGTAAGAAAATTACCTAGGTTTTAACTTACTTGAGTGATGACATTATAGAAAATCTACATACCTGCAGGTGTTTTGCTTTCAGAGCATTTCACAGTATAATAACTGGGATTGTAATTTACAACAGTGACGGTTAACTGTCATTAACGGTTCTCTTAACCTACTTTTGATGTGCAATATATTTACTATCTTTTTGTTTGTGTTTTAGCAGGGTCCCACTGTAGCAATCCAGCAGTTCCCTTTAATTGGACAACTTCTAGGAAGGCTTTGTTGGAATCCTTTTGTTATAGGATATGGTAAGAATGTGTTATGAAATTTCTGCAGCAATTCCATAAATTTTATTTTGTAGAAATTAGGAAAATATGAGTTGTTATATACTATGATTTTTATTCCATAAAAACACAGCATTCTTTTTTACTGAAGTAAAATTTTGAGATGAAAAGGCTATCCATGTTATTTAAAATATATGGGCTACAGAAATGTTAAATTCACCTTTGGCTCTAATTAATTTCATGGTTTAGGTACGGAATCTTGGCTTGGGACCAGTAGGTTTTAAACCCAGTGAGTGTTTATGTGCATCATGATTTCCATTCTCATTTTTTGTTGTATTGATTGCATTTTGCTGGAGTCTCAAAATGTACAAAATCTAGTGCTTCAAATTACTTTCAACAGAAGTGTCTTTCCATGTGTATCAGAATATACATGTGTGCTAAGATAGAAGAAGTAACTTCTCTGATATGTATGTTTTGTAATTAATCTATGTTATGATTTTGTTTTTATTGAATCCTTACGATGTGTTTTCCCCATCCTTAGCTAGTGAAAATGCACATAGAATCTAAATTAAAACAGTAAAGTAGTAACATAAGAAAAAGTCATATGGAAAAACGAAATGCTCTTACAGGTGGTGAATATGTGTATGGGTGAGAATATAGAAGAAAAAATACACTTGGAAAACTGTTAGGGGGGAGGAGACACTCCTTGTGCTATGTCATCAACAGTTCTGATGCATTTTTCAGGAACTGAGACATCAAATTTTTGATAAATTACTTGGGATCTCATTTAAGCAGAAAACTGATTCTGGGCTTCCCTGTGAGCCCCTTAAAAACTTTTTGTCAGACTTTTGCTCTTATAACAACAACAAATAAAAAAAAAGGAAAGAAAAGAAAAATAAATAACATTATGTCTCTTCTGCTTTATGCTTCCTTTTGGGGAAATACAGAAAGGGGCAACTTTTTTTCATCTAGAAGGGCTTCTTAAGTCAAGTACGGCATACATCTTCTGTTTAGGCTTTGTCTTCTAGAGAGCACCAAGCACAGGCAAAGTGAACTTGTCTGTAAAACTCATAGTAGATGTGTGTAATGTTAGCATTTCACCTCTGAAAGCAAAATTTGGGAAGGAACCATAGGTTTAGACATAGACCACTTCTGCAGAGCAACAAATATGTGCGTTTTGAAAAGCCTTTTCTTACTATGGAGAGGTTTCCCTTCTAATCATAGTTTTTGAGTATGTTGGTAACCATTGATGTTTACATGCTTGGCTTCTAAGTTTTTGTTTGGAATATGCAAGTCTTCAGATGGTCAGTTTTTCTGAGCTGACAGTATATTGTGTTATAGAAAGTAGCTTCACCTCATCAGTCTTGAAAGCCATCTGTGTCTGGTTTTGGCTCCTTTTCACAAAAATCCCAGCAGTACATTCTTGGTTTCTTCTACTTCTTTCCTCTTTTTTGTGTTCCTTCAGCATTTTCTGAAGCTGCAATTTGAACTTCTTCTGTAATTTGGTCATTACCTCTGAAGTTTGCTTAATGATGAAGTCTTACTACAAATTTTTTTTTTGTCTCCAAGTGATAAGCCAGCCAGAGAGCTTTACTTGGTCAAAATGGAATCCTTCAATTTAATGCTTAAAGATTTTCTGACGTCAATAGATTTGAAGATGTCTGCTTATACATTCCCACCACTTCCTTTTCTTAGAGCCACCTGAGCTCTCTTTGGACTGGTGGCATTTTAGATTCAGCAGTTTTTCATTTGGTTTGGCACTGGTTCTGAAGATATTCTTTAAGATAGTGCTGGCTATAGCAGATGCTGACTCTCAAGTGGGTTTCATATAATTTCTTATTTGGATAAATAGCTCATTCAGGCATGTGTCGAGACCAGGCCACCCTCACAGAAGAAGGAACTAATTTTGCTCAATTCAGTCTTTCATACTGAAAAATGGAGCTGGAAAAACATTATACTTTTGCATCATGTCCAAACCACAATACCTATCACCTTAGATGAATGTCTGTTGGTGCTGGAAGCTGACATGGCTCACCACTCAGTGCAGGAAGCATAGTCTCTGAGGGAAAATAATCTCCTCATAAACACTCCTGAGGAGGAGGTGACCAAGTTAGCCTTATTTACAATGCTAATGTGAGGGAGGCATGACTGAAGAAAATCTCGTGGCTGTACTTGTGGTCTTGAACCATGAGGGATAGAAGAGGAATTCAGTTTTGGTTAGGAATTCCAGTGGTGGTGTTTATTCTGTTTGGATGTTTTTTTGTTTATTTGTTTTTTTGGGTTTGGTTTTTGTTTTCTTTGTTTGTTTGGGGGTTTTTGTTTGGTTTTTTGGTGGGTTGTGTGATTATCTTCTCGGTAGAACCCTTCTGGTTTGAGTTTTGAGCCCAAATGTCTCGAATCCCAAACTAGTACTATAAATGCTGGGAGGTTTCTTGGTGGCTCTGTATGTTGGTATATGTGTGTGAGCATGCAGGCTTGGGAATGGACTCATTTCAACAGAAAGTTCAGTTTTAGCTAGTCCACATTTTGTGATATGTTTCAATAAAATTTTACAACAAACTCTACAGTATTTTTGGCTGTACGATTAGGGTTTTCTTTCTTCTGTCTGGCTGCAGGGTATTTATAAACTTAATGTGCTTGGGATGATTGAGACTACATTGTGTTATGAGAAAAACATACCTTTTTGTTCTTTGTCTCTGTTTTTTTATAGGTTTTTTTGTTGTGAGATTGGCAGGAAAGAAGTACAAAATGATCATAAAGGGTTGGACTTTTGACAGGTTGTTTGGTTTGAGGTGTTTCAGTTCTTTTGTTTGTTTGCTTCTTAGTTTCTTTGGGGTTCTTTTCATTTTTTAGTTGGTGCTTTGTTTTTCTTTTTTCCTTTTTTTTTTCCAAAGCAGCTTCCAAGCTGTCTAAAATTTCCTACAGAAATTTTTAATTCCCTTTGTTGGAATACAATATTAACCTTTCTAAAGGAGTTCTGTAGATAGGTGTAGATAAACTTTTTTGAGCTGGAATATCCACCTCTGAGTTTTTAATCTTAGATTTCTGTGGATGTATTAATTGGTTGTTTGGTATTGGGCAACCTTTCATGCCATAGTAAGATCAAATGCCTTTGTTTGTATCCTGATAGTGCTTTTCAGTGTGTATCATGAGATTGCAATTGCTAGAAAACTGGGAGGAAAAAATCCACCACTAGGTTTTTGATGGCTCTGTGTTTGGTCTTTTGATAGGATTATATTGCAGCTGCTGTAATTATTTTAAGGTCTGTCCTAATCTTCCCATCTTTCATCCCCTGTTCCAGGGCAGCTGTGAAAACAGTGAACCAAGAGTTTCCCTCAGAGTGTGTCATGGGGTATATCAGCAAGAGGATTGTATGGGCCGTTTTCCTGTTTTTCACAGATCTATGGGAGGCTACCTCAGTTTTGGTCAAAAAGTAATTTCTTGAACTAGGAAAATCTGAAGTTTTACCAGTTCCTTATTTTTTGGAAACTTGACTTACCTATGAGACCAGCTTAGGTTGGTTTCACTGGGCATGAAGTTTGAATCCATCTGTGTTAATCTGTGTAAATCTATTATGCTGGCAAAGTGTGCCAACTCAGTTTATCTAGGCTTTGTTTTCATCATTTTAGCTTTCATCATAGTGATTTGCATTTTTGACAGGCAGCAATACATGCAAAGTATTTAATAGTATTCAGCAAGTCATCAGATGTAACAAAAAATCTCATCCAGAAATCTATTCAAGCAGTTACTTGTATTTTCTTCACCTCTTTTCTTAATTTTTTAAGTTAAAAGAAAACTAAAATTTAAATAAAATTACTTATTCATGTATTGTAGATGTACACTATAAACTGTAGGAGTCAAAAGAGGAAATACTTGAACTATGTATATGTTGTTTAAGATAAGAGATTTGGAGTTTGTCTTCTCTTTTTCTGTGTAATTTGTATAATTGAAGGGTATGTCAGAAGCCAGACTTTGTAATCAGGCAATATTTAATATTAGTAATTAATAATGTTTAAAATCTTTATTTTCCAAGAAGAAATTTGCTTTGATATTTAGTTATTTAAGTAAAAAAACCACTCATTATTTTTTCCTCCCAGATAATGTCATAGTAGTGTTTAGATGAAAGGTGCTTTTGAGGAAGGTAGTTGTCTGTTAATGATGATGATGTCTGAATGCCAGTTGGATATAATCAGAGTTTAAAACTTCTGCTGAGCAGTATGCAAGATGCGTCCTTTAACTGCAGAATTACAAAACATAGGAAATTATTAGCCTTGTAAAAATCCATATTAAAACAAGTACCCAAACACACAATGGCAGAGTACCCCGAACTGTGGTGGGTTAAAAGTATGTGCTTTGGAAACCCAAATCTCTTTCTGTTGCAGAGATTTTAGTCAGTGGGAGGTCAGTAAGGGCCTCCAGGTTTGTTGGGCATTTATTGAGGAATACTGGTTTAAATCAGTGTTAATGTCTTTGGTCACCTGGTGAAAATACAGGCATTACTTAATGGGCCTTTTATTTTTTCCTCAGGCTTTCTCAACAAAACACTTCTAAATAATACTGTTTATTGCATCCTGGATAACAAATACACAGAAAACAAAAGCATTTACTCATTCAGCTTGATAATCGAATTGTCTCATAATATAATGTCTAAAACTGATAGTATCAGTTATTTTTATTATTTTTAACAAGAAGCTTATTGCTTAGTAAGCGAACATTGTATCTAAATTACATCCAGTTTTCAGAATTTTCATTTCAATCACACAGGTTTGTTCTGGCATTAAATTCACTGTAGAACATTTTAGTCTGTGCTGAAGAACATTAGGGAAAAAACCACCAAAGCCTATTGAAAACAAAATTGTGGGAAATTATCATGAGTTAAATGGCTCTTCAGCTGCTTACTTCAGATAATCAGCTCCTCTATAATGTCTGTTCATCTGAGCAGTGAGAGTTGTTCTCATTTTATAGTAGATTCTTAAAGAAGAGAACTAATTTCAAACAGTGGGTTAGAATTAAGTAAAATCCAATCTGATCCTTAACAGAAAATCGAAATAGGATTTTTTTTCATCATCATTTAGCTATTCTGCTATCTGCAGAAATGTCATATTCCTAAGGCATGGAGTCTCTTTCTGTATTTTTACAGAGAACTTGCCAATTTATATTCTAGTTATGAATGAATTCATCTTCACAAACTTAAGTTTTTCATAAGTGAGCATACTTGAGTTGTGCAAGCTTTAGACACAATGTAATAAACAATTTTACTAATGTAGACTATTGTCTGTTGTAATGATATTATTTGCTGAGTTGAAAGTTCCTTGAAGGTAGCTTCAGGTATTATTTATGTAAATGAATTACTAGGTCCTGCAAATTTTTAAGATCATCCAGCTGTTGTATAGATTCTGAACACTTTGATACCTTTTAAACTGCTGTTGAAGGAAATGTTTACACAAGTTGTATATTGTGATTAAAGTTAAGTGTGTGGTATGAATCTGGTAGAATAAAAGCAGCATGAGTTGAGGCTGATATTTAGGCTGATATCCTCAATTTTGTGGATGAATAGGGATTGTTGTGTGTAATTCTGTCTGTGTTTTGTTTGGGTTTTTCTATTCCTTCTAAGTGTATCTTTATTTGCTTTTTCCCTTCAGATGAAAGCCAGAAAACTCTGATGTGGTGCTTATGTTGTCTGTTCAGCAGTGAACCACAGAATGCTGTGGAACTGAAGGCCAACAGCTGGATACGGGTAAGTGAATGAATCCTTCCTGGGACTGCTTTGAATTAAATTGATGATTTAAAGGTGCTACATCTATAGCATAGATACGCTGTCATTCTGTCGTTTAAGAAAGTGCTCCAAACACATTTTGCCTACCTATTGTGTTGAAGAATATATGATTCTAATTATAACACAGTCAGTGTTAGTCTTGTTTTAAATCTTAAAAGGGTGAGGTATTTTACGTTTGATAGTTTTGAAGCTCTTAACCTCTTAGATTCACCAGGTCTAGTATCCTTGAATAATGAGTAGCAATCTCATATCAAAAGGGAAGTGAGTCTTGCTATTAAAAATGAAGAACCTTTCAATTAAGATAAAATGTCATGATTTGTTTAGAAAGCAACTTACATTTGTTCTGTACTTTTTATTCTTTTTTGGTTTTGTTTAATCTCCTGCCTGTGAACAATTTAATTGTATCCGAACTTTTTTAAAAGACAGTCAGAGAGGGACGAGGCAGTGCTTGTGTGTGGATTTATATTTTGTGACTTAATGAATAATGAATATCTAACTTTAGTCACAAAATTAGGGTTTTGCATGGCACATCTATTAATATTTTACATATTTCCACACTGAATTAACAAAGCACATTAGCATGTAAATAACTTGCAGCATATTGATGCTTAATATTTTACATGGCTGACTAATTTGAGGTTGCAGTTCTGTTGTGTCTTTCCTTTTTCCATGGCTCCATATAAAAATATGGTAGAAAATATAAAGGGAATTGTTAATATGTTTTTTTAATCTTTTAGTCCTCACAACTTTTGAGAATGTAGCAGCCTTATCAGTATTTATGTACAGCTCTGCTAAAGCTGAAGATACTTCTAGATTTCTGTAGGTAGATAATTGCTTACTTACTAGTTTATTTTGTATGTCATAATATCTAGGTCTGCATGTAATACTAGGATGTACAAATTACTATATAAAGTAATTGGTGATTATGACGATGCACATTTTTATGTTAGTAAACAACTGTTGTTGATATAAAAGCAGTAGTCTTAGAAATATGTTCTCACAGTCTTATACAGGCCTTGGGTGCCTGTATATACCTGTTTAGTGGGCTGTACGACCTACCATGAAAATTTGAACAATTTAATACTAAGTAAAATCACCCTTATTTTTTTCCTGTCTTTAATGTTTTTCAAGAGGCTTTTACTGAGGTTAGTATACTTTTAATTCAAAGTGTGGCAATGCTTGAATACCAAAGTAAAATGACACCAAAAAAACTTCTCTGCCTTTTCAAATGTAGTCTTTCTGATTCCTTGTATTCTTTGTAAAGAAATAGGAGAGGCACAGTAGTATGCAGTTAGTTACTAAACAAAGAAAAATTTGTCCATTTTGCTTTTTAGTAGCATAACATATGCATATGCATTAATGATGCATGTTAATAACATGCATTAGTGATGTTAAGTAGTGAGGGAGAGTTGTACCCAGACTTTTTTGCTGTACTACAGACAGCAAAAAAACCCTCAATTGTCTTAATCTACAATATCTGACTCATCTGATTCATGTAACTGAGTTGATGCTGTTATAAGAAAAAGTATCAGGTAAGTAGGAACAAACAGTAGAAGATGGATGGAGATGGAGCTGCTGCTTTTGTCTTATATTGAAACTAACATGTCGAGTATTTGATTCAAACTGCCCCACAATCTGCAGAAATTTTTCCACCTACTCTGTGTTTTAATCACCTGTAATACCCACTGTGATTTGATGGGTCAAGAGTTAACCTAAAATGTTAGGGAAAGAGGGCATGGAGGAATTCAAAACACAAACATATTTCACTAGCTATTTTTATCATTCAGCACTTACCTCGTTGCCTAAAGTGAATGTAGAACGACATGAGAATACAGCAGTTGGAATTAAAAGAAATGGTATTATTAAATGGTTTTCTATAATTAGTAGAATTTCTTCTCAGTTTTTTACTGCCCAGTGGGTGTCGTCACAAAACTTGTTGAAGAAAGTGGTTTTATTTCCCTTTCTTGATCATCACTGTCATTCTAGTCACCAGCAATTGTGATACAATAAGGACTACCATGCTTGGTTTTTCAGAAGAACCTAAACTAAATGTTTTGCTACTCTTGAGGGTTTTCTTTTGCCATCTGAGATAATGATTTATATTTAAAAATCAAACCAAATGCAAAGTTGTATCTGATTAGAAAATGACATTATTTGGTCAAGTTAGTGTTGAATCTCTTCTTCCCTTTGCTTTAATAGCTATGTGCATTAACTATGAAATTACACCTTGCTTTTTTTGTTGGTGTCAGGCGTAAGTTCCTGAGGGGTACTGGGGCCATTCAGTGCATCTTTAGCTAAGGTCATTGATAGGAAGGCTGATCTCAAGACTTTTGTTTTTAGCTACTAAATTGCATTTTCAAAGTTGCAAAAATTGTATTTAATGTTGAATGTATTTAATGCCAGCTTACCTTTAAACTTTCCCGTCATTGTCGTAGAAAAGCTGTGTTGTTTTTAATGGGAAGAAGGGTTCATCACTTGAAATGCGTTATTACTACATTTCTGAAACTTGAGAGTGTGCAGGTCAGTAAGTTCTTTAAAACTTATTGAAAGTTTTAGTGAAAAGAAATTTAGTGACATTTAATTAAAGTGTGCCATGTAGACAGTTTTTAGGATTAGATGCTACTTAAAATGGTAGATATTTTTTGTTTTGTTTATGACTCTGAGCCTTAGTGTTGGAATCCAGGTTACATAGGTCTTTCGTAAAGCCAGGCACAGCACAGGAAGCCAAGACACATGCTGCCACAGATTTCTCACTAATAAAAACGATTATGACCTGGTGAAACCAGTCTCTAAGAAAGTTATTTAATTTCTCCAGCTGGCCTTCTCTGAGCAGAGATTTTTGGAGCTGTGAAGTACATACAGTTTTAGGATAGACTTCTCTGTGATGTGGCTAGAACAGCCTCCTTTCACTGCACGTTACTCTTGCAATCACATTGCTGCAAGTGAGAGCTTTTTTGAAGCAGGTTTCGTTTTTATTGACTTGGCCACACCTTCTTCTCTGCTCTCATTTTATGAACTGTGTTTATGAATTGTTTATGTCTCTGGAATTTATTTCCAATACTGCTTTTAGCGTATTCTGTTGGAAGGCTGTACATAGTGTTGCAGCCCATCTCTTTTCACATGAGGTAAACCAGAAAGTTAATAGCCTTTTAAAAATTTTTGTCTTCTTTTTTGTTTTTCTTTTTTTTTTCAGATTTATTTTTTCATTGCATTACTATCCCTCAAATGAATACAAAGGAATAAGACAGTATATACATAATAGCATAAACCATAGAAGTGGAAGGTGTCTAAGGTCTGCCCTATGTTTTTAGTGGTGTTTTTTTAGTGGTGTTTTTTTAGGCTTCACCAAATTTTCCTTTCTGAAAATGTGTAGTTCTTTTGCAAATCTGTATCTTATGCGTGGCTGTATCTATCCCCATCTTTCGTATAAGCCCTCTTTAAATACTGGTAGGGCTGCAGTAAGGTCTTAAGACCATAAAAAAAGACAATTGTATTTGCTTCTTTGTCTGTTTTATTGGTAGAAGCTTGTGTTGTAGGATATATGGCTTACATGTATTTGCTAAAATACAGAATGCTGAATATGTGAGGCAAAGTTTGAAATTGGACACTGCTGTTTGTAGAACATGGTAATGACAACATTGTTGCCTATTGTGACAGCTGTTCACTAACTTAGAAAGAGTGGTGTATATTTTTATGTACCAGTAGATGGCATTCTTCCTATTACATACACGTACGCATATATTAATTTTCTGTTAATATTATGTTTTCTGTTTCACAGCATTCTAATAAATACACTTCCAAGGAAAACTGAACATTTAATAATAGTCTCACGTTTAGAAGGGCAGCTTCCCTGCAGCTTCTCAGCGGCTTCCCTGCTGCCCTTATTGTGTGGCATTGTTTCGACTCTTAATTTCTAATGTTGGTTGCAGTAGTGAGAGTTCTATGTTACGATTCCTGACATTTTTGGCAACAGTTGAGGATCCTCACTAATAAAAAAATGAATTTAATTATCTTTGCTGTATTCACAGTGCATTCAGTCTAGCTGAGTTTTTTATTTTTCTGCCCATAATTTTTCCACAGATGTGGAAGATTCTACCTGTGTTTTTGCTTGTTTTGATAGTGACTGATTCCTGATATTTGAGGGGGGTTTTAGCACTTAGGGCTTTCTATCCAAGGATCTGTTATATTGAGAGTATATGTGAACAGTTTACTTGTGAACACTTCAGACCTTGGTTCTGAAGTACTTACAATGAAAAACTCACCATACCAATAACTTGAGTAAAAAGAAACAGCCATTCCTTTTCTGTCACTTCCTCCTTCTCTCACTGTTGTAAAATTACAAGTAGTATTCTGAACAGCACAGGTTTTTCTGTATTTCCACTCCTTTGTTTTTCCTTTTTACACAGTTTCCTAGTAGCTCATTTGTATTATTTAAGGACAAACTAACCAGTCTATTCTGAATGTTTGTAGTATGTCTCTGATCATATTTCTTGGTTTGCTGCTCCCATGTTTTAATTAATTCTTTTACCTTTTTTTAATTACTGCTGCTTTCACAAGTTTGTTTTCTGTGGGCACAAGACTTTCTCCACGATGTTGGGTACAAGAAATCGTGCGCTCTTCCGAGTGTGGTCTCTCATTAGGAGCCAGTCTTCCTCAGTGGCCCAGCACAGGCGCTGTTGGAGCCAGGAGATGGCGATCTCTGCCCTGAGCACTCGCCTCTGTGTCCTGCACGCGTCCCTGCCTGCACAGGGGTGTAACTTAGGTGTTGTTAAACTAATGCAATGTTGTTGCGGCCTTTCCCAGGTGTTCCTGCATGTGTTTTGATAAAAAGGCAGTATTGTTGCTGATAATTTGTTAAACTTGCTGTAGAATGGCCTGGGTTGGAAAGGTCCCACTAGACCATGTTGCTCAGAGCTCCATCCAGCTTGAAAACTTCCAGAGCTGGAGCATCCAAAGCTTGTCTGGTAAACCTGTGCCAGTGCTTTACTACCCTCACAGTAAAGAATTTCTTCTTAATATCAAATATAAGCCTACTCTGTTTTAGTTTAAGCCCATTTCCCCTTGTCCTGTCACCACATGCTCTCATAAAAATCTCTCCATCTTTCTTGTAGGTTCCCTTCAGGTGCTGGAAGGCTGCAATTATGTCACCCCAAAACCTTCTTTTCTCTAAGCTCATCCCAATTCTCTCAGCCGTTCCTCACAGGAGAGGTGCTCTATCCCTGTGATCATCTTGGTGTCCCTCCTCTGGACTCTCTCCAGCAGCTCCATGTCCTTCCTATGTTGGGGTCCCCTGGCTGGATGGAGTGTTCCCTGTGGGGTCTCACCAGAGCAGAGGGTGAAAATAAAAACTGGGAATTAGCTGTTGTATATATACATTGTCTTCAGCTATTCTGTGTTTCAAAAGTTTTCCTTTCTTAGTTAAAATTAAGAGCAATCATTAAATAAGCATGTCTTACAAAAAAGGAAACAAGAACAGTTTCCTGCTGCTAATGGTTGCCTGTTTTGGAGGCTTTTCTGAACACACAAGTGATTCTGAATTGCAGACTAGTGATCCCTTTTGTCATACTGCATCATTTGTGTTTGGAGTTTTTTTAGGTTAGTCCTATTTTAGGTTAAAGCCTTGAAGCACTGAAACAATGTTTTTTTAATAAATTTTATTGTTATGCTATGCAGTTATTAATGTTCTTAACATTCATGAAAATTTTAATCCCATTTTCATCCCACGTAGGCTTATATCCTATGGAGAGGGTGGGAAATGCAGATTTTAATGTCATATATAAGTTAATAAGCCATCAGAATTGGATCAAACAAACAAACAAACGCTTGTCTTACAAACTTAAAGGCTGACTCACAACCAAGAGATCATAGTTTAAATTAGATTTTTGAACAAGTGATGAGCTACATGTTAGCAGATATAGACCAAAGTTGTGATTGGTTGTATTCATCAAGCACCAATTGGACAATTAGAGGCAAAAGAAAACAAAAAAGATTATGTCAGTCAGAGCTAAAGAATGGAAAAATTTAATCTCATTTTGGCAGGGCCACGTATCAAAGCAAATCTGACAGAGAGGGAGGAAAAAGGGTGAGCTGAAAGGGCATGCAGATCTAAAATACTTGATGGAACTGAATTACTTTTGCCAGAAGCTGGGACAGTGGACCAAAAAAAAAAACCTTCCACTTCATTAGAGTGGTACTCAAAGTGCAGGACAAACCTGAAGAGGCACAGATATTCTGTGACTCTTTCCTGAAGGCCATCTCTTCTGTGGAATAACTAGTATATTTTTTGGCAATATACAAAGCCAACCGAACACCCATGGAAGATTATTCATTTGAATACATAAGAAGAGAATATGTGATAATAACACAAAAAGGGAAGTTTCTGGCTGGTGCCAGTTACTAAGCTTTCTATAACATCAGGCTTGCTTTCAGAAAAACAGTTCCAGTTCTCTTGCCATAGGGAAAGCTGCATATAAATAAATACATACAGTCAGAAGCTCCAAGTAATTTTTGAAAGAAGCAGAATTCCTGAGCTAAGTGAAAGAAGCACAAAGGGTTTTGCACAGGCGTAACACACCTGTGGAGAAGGGTAGAGCAAGACAGATTGTACTAAGAATATCATACATGTGGATGCACTGCATAAAAAGTCTTCTGAATACCCTTCTTCAAGTGGCCTGAGCCATGCTTATGTTAAATGTACTCTTGTGCAAAACTATTCAAGAAGCAATCTATGTAGATCTTGAAAGATTTTCAAAACAGAATGCAAAAAATAATTTATGAAAAAGAATCCTCAGTTTTGGTGACCATCTCTGCAATAAAACCCAGAGATGGCATCACTGCAGTTATGTCAGTTAAAACGGCAAAATGGTGCTGTTTGTGCCATGGGCCTAACAAAAGCAAGAATAAGAAATCCCTAGTCATCTACTGACCTCAGTTCATGCAGTAAAGTACTTGTGTGCGGTTTTTTTGGTGAAAATAGAGCTTCATCTTAAATAATAATAAACCAGTTGTGGCCAAAAGGTCTGTAAATAAATTCAGAAATTAAACACTTTTCAGCTCTTAATTATTGCATTTATGAAGGTAAATTCAGACCCCAAACAGAATTGCCATTGGCTGGAAAATTCAGTAAGCATTTGGAAAAAAATCAGTGATGCAAAGTGTAGATGTAGATCAACTCTTAATCTGTGTAAGATCTGAGCGTATTCAATAGAGAGGCTAATTAAAAAGACAATTAGTGATAGTAATTATTAGTGACACCTAGTGAAATTGAGTATAGAGCAAGTCCAGTGATAATCACCAGCATCATCTGTGAGTCCAGTGACTGCCACACCAGGCCCACAGTGATGAGGCAGGCCCAGGGTTTAGCTGTGAAGTCATTGCCAGGGGTCAGACTCCGGGCAGCAGGGTATATGGCCAGCACAGGCATGGCTGCAGAGTAGCTCAGGCAAGGCCCAAATGCCTTGAAAGTGTCCCTGCCCATGATGGGTGGGTTGGAATTATATCATCTTCAAGGTCCCCTTCCAACCCAAACCATTCTGTGATGCTGTGTAGGATGTACACTGAATTGGAATTACAATATTCTCTTCTTAGGTAAAAAATGTTGATTTGATTTTAGGGCCAATATACTTGCCATCTTTCAAACTCATTACCTACTATTTTTTTTTGTATGCACACTTTGTCAGATGGTGAGGAAAACATTAGAAATTGTTAAGAAAGGACATATGTTTAAAGTAATCCAAACATAATGTAAAGAGCTTTTCTTTTCCTAAAAGGTATTATTTTAATAATTAACTCTTTATAGAAGAAAGTCTTCAAGTTCACATTTTTCTAGGAGACAGGAATTTAAGGTAACATAAAGAAATATGTAGTGCTCAAATTAGAGTGAACCTCAATATCTGTTCTTTAGTTTGCTTTTTTATGTTAGGAAGAGCCTAAATCGCTTGTGAATTGTCATTCCGTGGGGTATATGGGCCCCAAGATGGGGCCATATACCTTCCATCAGACCATCTGATGGAAGACGTATTAAAATAATGTTGGATTTATAATAAAGGATGTCTCTATGAGATAAGAATACTACTTTAATGACATATGTGGGTAATGTGTCTATTAAAAGGCTTATGAGTTGCTAGAGGACATACTGAGAAACATATTTTTTCCTTCTTATCTAGACAACTTTGAAAGAAGGAGATTAAGAGCTGAACAGAGGTATCTGAGTTAAAATTATGAACATACTTCACCTGCTATTTATTACTGAGAAAGTGAAAGGAGAAATAATCTGTGTCATAGAGCATAGGTTTTAGCAGAGTTCTATTACAATACAGAATTTTCAAACTTTTTTTGTTGTCATTTCCCCTCTCTAAAGGGAAGACAATTTGAGTAGTGTTTGGACTAAGATTAATAACTAGTGGTTTTGGGCTATTTCTTACCTTTGTGATAATATCACTGCAATATATTACCATGATAAAACACAAAATAATCAGAAGGGAATGTCAGTGTAAGAGGGATGGGAAGGCATGGAGCCGGGGATCTGGTTTTCCCTAGCAGTTGTGGGGAGAGGGATGTCTGTGTTCCAGGAGGCAGGCATCCAAGAGACAAATGGAAAATGTTAAGTCTCCTGGAGGCTAAAGTAGTTCAAAGTTACTTAATCATTTTCTGAGACTCACTTTTGTGGTTTTATGGATCTTATGGCTTTTTTGGTATGTTTGGAAAGCGTTGTCATTCCTCCTCTAAGCTGTGCAAATAATCATCAGGAGCTTTGATCACTGCAGAGATCATAGTGTGTTCCTTCAGATGAAAGACATCTGATGGTGATTAAAGTATGTATCTTGTTTGTACTTTTTCTATTAATTTTTTCTGTGTTTTTCACTGGTCCTTCAGGAGTCTTTGTAGCAGTTTTCCTCAATCACTATATATAGAATTTACCCTTGCCTTCCATCAATGGCTTATATGTAAGAGGGTCTAAAGATATTTCCTCAAAGTGGTCTGGAGTGCTTGGAGATAAATAGGCTTTTTACTCAGTCCTTGATTGTTTTCATTCAGCCTTGCTTGTGATATATCCTTTTTCCCCTCTTTTGCTAGGTGGTGGCACACTGGTTGGTGCAATACCTCATAGTTATAGCCAGTAGACAGTAAGCATTTCACAGGAGCATTTGCAGCCAACTCCTGGAAAAATTGTTGAAATGGTACAGGCTGTGTACCATTTGTTAGAGAAGAGTGCAATAACAGCTACATGCTGTGCACAATAGTGTTGTACTGCTTGATTTTGTGTGATAAAACACCAAAAAAATCAAGAGAATGCATATAGTAAAAGTTTTGAACTCCTTTACCACTTAATGGAGAGATCAGAATTCAAAATAAAATTTCTGCTTAGAGAACTGCTACTTATTTTGGTGTCTAGGGCTTATTTTGTTATTTTCAAAGTTGCTGCTGCTATTAAATATTCTTACAGAGGAAGGGAGCAGTTATAATCATAGAGTCATCAGAAATGTTCAGTGTATGTAATAACAAAGTGACAGATATATTCTGATATATTAGTGTTTTCTAGATACATGTCATATCTAGAATTTTCAGGTTTTGTGCTTCAAAGATCAAATGCAACAACTTAGCTCATTATAAAGATGTGTCAGGCTATATCTTTAAGTAATTATGTTAAAGTGAGTATTTTGGTGGTAGATCTGCTTTCTCTATGTCACTGGCTATCCTGTAAGGCAAAATGTTTTCATAAACTTTAAAGAGAAGTATTTAAAGTATCCAGTTTTCAGACCATTTGTGCGCATTAAAAATAACTTGCTATTCAGGTTCAATGGTTTTCTTGTTGGACAGTGCTTACACTGGGGTCTTGCCACAACAGATGCAATAGATTATAAGAAGACAGCAAGTATAATAATTACAGCGTGGAACAGACTGCTGGCAGATACATCAACGTAGCATTCTCTTTAATCATAGTGCTTCCCGTAGTGTGGGTGGCCACAGGCTGCAAATGTTTCAGTCAATCCCTTCTCCATGCAGCAGTGGTTGTAAAAAAGAGCTGAAATAAACAGCATTCCACAGACCATTAAGGGGTTTTAATTTTGAAAAAATATAGCTTCCCTTCACCCTTCCTTTTGGCTGCTTGCTTCTGTCAGCTGTTACCTACCAAATCAATTTTGCTTGAACTAAGTAGTATATAATGTACTATCGGTGGGCTCTTTAAAAAGTTTGTCCTGATATCTTGTAGCTTTTGTTATTAAAATACATATTACTTTAAAACCTGAATGTTTTGTTGGTTTTTGCAGCAAGAAATAACCTCTGGCCTTACATTAAATGCTGTATTATGTTTAATTTAAAGGCTTTTCATCTTTTTTTCATTCTCTTGATTTTTCTTTCCTTTAGTGCCCAGTGTGGTTTTGCTGTTTCTGTAAAATGCTTTTTGTCTCCCTAGCCATTAGCACAATACCTTTTCTCCAACCAAAATGAAGGGGAACTTTCTGGTGTTTTTTAACTTTGTGGCCAGTTTACTCCTTAGAAGTTGATTTCTCCTCCTTGATGTTTGACATGTAGTCATCTGGAATCTGAGTTTAATGGTATAGATTTAATCAGCTAAACTTGGTGTCATGAAAACTGTTACATAGCATTTACAGGCCTTTTTTGGAGTATGTAAATCAGCTGCAGTTGAGGACAAATAATTTTATTTTTTAAGTGCATGTGCAAGAAAGGATATGTTTTGGTAGATGACTTTTAACATTAATTAGTAATTAATTAGTAATTAGTCGCATGTGGAATCAAATATGTGAATGAGCTTCAAAGAAGCTAAAAGAAATGTTTTAAGTGTCAGTGGGTAACAGATACTCAAAGTGAATTTTCTTTTGAATCAAAACAGAGGACAAAAGACTTAGGTTAAACATTGACATGTGTTTAAGATCTGACATAATTAATTAAAACCTAATGACTTAATGAACTCTTAATGTGATAAGAGACTTTTCAAATTTTAAATTACTAGCTAAAATTGAATTTTAAGAATCAAGTTGGCTTGTTTTGCAATGTGTCCCAAGGGAGTAAAGAGCAATACAGGCACTTTTCTCTGTCTTTTGTGCGATTAATTTGTGTCCCAGATACCAAGGACTTTATCCCATTGAAGTGAGTGCACTTCCCAAGGTGTACTCACCTTAGGAAACCCACATCTCATAGCAGTATTTGCTAGAAATTTGACATATCCGCCTCTTAAACTTGATAATGTACCGTTCTGTTAAAGGTGAAAGACCCCAAGGGTCTTAGGTATGGGTGAGGGGAAATATTGCAGTGAAAATGGGAATTGACTGATGAATCAAAAATGAGTAATTGATACAGTGATAGTATATATTTGAGATTTTTATTAGACTAGGTTCTAAAACAATTTAATTCATAAAGGACTAGAGGGTGATAAAAGATGTTAAACTTATTCGTCCAAGAAGAGACTGGGGTTGGATCTTTTTAACATGGAAATCATTTTAGAATAAAGATCTCTTCATATACAACACATAAACTATTTCTAATACTTATTATCTTGAACTTTTACTGAGTTCACTGTCAGTATTTTCTTTTTTCTGTTGTTCTTTCACTTTTATAAAATTAGCCAGAGGGAGTTCTTGGTAATTTTGAACATTTTGAAGATTGTACATCTAGATAGTTAGTCTTCTCACTAGCTCTTTTGAGAATCAGCATTTTAAGCTGATTTGGACCTTCTCTGGTCACCTGTAGACTGTCACATTGGTAAGATGTAAGAGAATTTGCAATGTTTTCAAGTTTGCAAGCATTACTGTAGTGTTCTGGTTGAAAATAAAATGGTATTATGAATGGGCTGGGAAAAAAACAGACCTCTCTTCTTCAAATATAATTCTTTAACAATGCCAAGCTAACATTATAAAAGATTTCTCAGCTTCTGGGTCAAAATAAACAAAGGTTAAGTATGTCAAAGAACAAAATGAGAAACCAAGAATTCTACTTTCCTGCAAGGCTGCTTGAGCTTTAGCAGCAAGTGTCACAAATTGCTAGCCAGCTGACATTTCTCAGAGCACTTTAGTTGTGCCAGGTGGCTCTAGCAAAGAATAATGATTTGTTTCTGAGACAGAAAAAGATGTCTCTATTTGAAGAAATTCTACTGGCATTAGATATTTTTGCTCAATCTAATATAACTATGACCAGCAGTTGTTGTATCACCATTATAGATGTATTTTGTGGTTTTTTTGCTAAGAAGTTTAAGGACAATTTTCTCCCCTTAAACATTTAACATCATTATACTTAATAAGTCCAACCCAAAGTGATTAAAGTAATTTTTCCTGAATATCATTATAAATCGGGTGCAGCATTTGCAATGTGTACCTATTGGAAGTATAAAAATGGGTACATACATTGATTGAAAAAAGCATAAATTTGAGATTATAATTTTTCTAGAAATTATGTAACTCACAGATTTAAAGTAAAAGTGAAACAATCCTACAATCCATCCACTCTTTTTAAACTTATTCATCTCTCTTTTCCACACCTTTTTTTTGTGTGGATAAAAGGAATTCTTCAGTGGGAAGTTTGCATTTTGGCTTTTGAAAATCCAAAAGGGAAGAAGGAAATTAATTGTAAATCACTGGCTAGTTAAACCAGAGAGCTTTAAAAAAAAATAAATTTACGGTTTACTCTGGTAGAGCTATTGAATTTCCTTTTGTTACTTAGTGTAAATGTGTGTTTTATTTCAGCATCAAAAGTCTCCCCTTTTTTAACACAAAGAGTAATAGCACTTTCTAGGTGGGTGTTTCTTAAAGAGAAAGGAGAGACTAAAGGGAAGGAGATTTGAAACTGCTTTTCCTGTCTGAGGCCAAGAGTCGACTCAAAGCTTGCCAGCCCAACAGTTCTTCAGCTTCTTTCTTATGATTTCTGAGAGTTTTGTTAGTGACTTGCAGATGGAGCTTAGACTTTGGAACTCATCCATTAAAAAATTTCATGGTCTTAGCCACAGTAGTAGTGCAAAGTGTTTTTACTGTACCAGTGTCACAGAAAGTAATTGAGGTTGAATTGGTGAGGGAAAAACAGTGCAGCCTTCCCTTCCCCTCCTCATAATTTTCTTTTCCACATTTCATTTGGAAATTGGGATCATGTAACATTTTTCATCCATTTTAAGAAACTGAGGCAGAATATGAGACTAGTCTTTTTACTAAGCCTCTTGTATTGGGAAGAGTAGTACAATTCATAGCATACTTTAATTTCTAAAGAAAAAGCATATTTGTCTCAATGGGTTTTTGAAATTTCTTTCAGTTAAGTTTTTCTAGTAGGTTTTCATTGTCCTTTAGTGTATTTTTGCCATACTTTTAAAATACTTTTAAAGAGAAAAATGTAGTTATTACTGTTGAAACAAAGTTAAGGAAATTGGCCTAATGTAAGAGCACCTAAAGCAGTTTTACTGAACACACTGACTAAAAGTGAGCCTGTTTGATTTTTGAGGGACAGAACAGGGTTAAGGGTAATCATCAGGTAGAGTGTGGAGAACTTCAGAGAATCTATGTTTTCATGTCTGGGAATATGTGAAAAGCAATGAAGTCTGTGTATTAATTTTCTAAAAGAATAGTACTACCTAATAAACCCTGTAGGGGTTATTTTTTGTTTGTTTTATTTTTAGCTCTAAAGTAATTCAGTCTAGTCATTTATCTGTAGATTTTATGTAACCTGATCACATGTTTAAATGACAAGATCCTTGTCTTTGTATGAGTGTTTAGCAGAATAATTTGTTTATGATCAACTAGTCTGTCATAGTTATCAATGGAGATTTAGACGTAGGCAGATATCAGACTTATGTTCCAAGTGAAGAAGGACTAAAATGATAAGATCCAGTAAATCCTAAATGTGGCCAGCAGTTTTATTTAGTGTGCCTGCAAAGAATTTAGCTAATGAAAACCATCCTGTAGATGCATATATCCATAAACTGCTGAAACAGAAAAACTCCCTGACAGTAAATATCAGAAAGAAATGTAGGAAGCAAACCTCTCCTATCCTTGTACTTAGGCACTTTGCTCGTAATTAACTAAATTACTGAAGAATATTCCAAGCTTTCCTAGTGTTAATTGAAACGAAATTGGTTTCTTTTTTGCAAAACCTCTGAGTGATTACTGGAATAGACTCAGTTTGGTGAAGTCAGAGGTTGTGTTGAGTAGCTAATAATTGAAATGTGTATGTGTATGTGAATTAACATTTTGTCTTTCGAAGTGTGTTTTAACCAGTTTTAATTTTAAAGAAGAGACTGAGCTTTTTGGTTAGCTTATCAATGGTCTAGTTAAAGGTATTTTTTTCCGATTTTAACTGGTTTTTTAGCATAATATGTTCTCACATACTGATAATAATTGTTGTTCACAAATATATGCTGTGTAATTTCCCCTAACTGATACACTGAGAATTTTATAAAATGTTGAGGAAACAGAATAATTTTGAGTAAAGTAGTACTTTAAAAGCTAGATGATATTTAAATTGGTATGGTGTTTGATACCTTATGGTGGGAAATGCAAGCACAGAAAGCTCCAAGCCTTCTCCAAAGTCTTAAGTCAAGCACTGTATCCATCTCTGTCTCTGAGCTTGGATGCTGGAGGCCTTGGGAGCTCTCTGCAAATATAAGAGGGAGCTTGAAACTTTTAAGCAAACTATGGGGGTGCAAGAGTTAGAAAATTATTGTACTTCTGTAGTTTGTTTAAAAGTTTCAAGCTTCTTCTTATCTTTCCCTTTCTCTGTAGTATCAGAAGCAGCCAGGTAATACAGCTGGAGCTGCAGGTGCAGTCTGGGCAGCAGGAGCAGAAGCGGGAGGAGGAGTAGGAGCAAGAGAGGGGCACACCCGAGGCAGGGGTTTTGCCTGAGCAAGGCAGAGCCACAGCAGGCAAGCCGCAGCGAGTGGCAGAGCTGAGGGAGTTACCAAGGGTGCAGCTGGACTGAACTGTTTGTTAAATATCTTGATAAGCACATGGCATACTGGGAGCAACCTAGTGACTGTAAAATCCCAACGAGTAACCACATTGTATCGCTTGACTCCAACAGCATCCCAAAAAGACATAGTAAAAGCAAATTAAAAATCAGCATTTTCAAAATTTTTCTGTACCCAGCTTAAAAGATCTGTAAGTTCTTTCTTGGGTATGGCACAAGAGCTAGATATTATCAGAGTGTAAATGTCTCTCTGTTCTTTTGACATCTCTTGTCCTGTTCCCCAGAACTCACCTGATGTCTCTTGGCAGGTGATCCAAGTCGGGCTCAGGCCAGGCTCGGTGCAGCAAGCACGGTAATCTGCTTCCTCTCAGCAGCCGATTGGAGCTTGACTTTCACCCTCTTTTCGGGGCTTCCTTTAACCTTCCTCCAGGATGGTCCCAAACTGAAATAAAAGTCTCATTCCTCACATGGTGGGCGCCAATTGTTTGGGATGCAGAAAGACAGGCTCAACTGATCAGGCGTTTAAAAGATGTTTTATTGCAAAATCAGACTTAGTGAAGGGTGAGACTAAGGTTGTTACATCCATAGTTATCCCATTGGAAGCCTTGTATCTGAAGCTGTTAATTGTAATTAATTCTAGTTGCAATGTCTTTTGTAAATTTCTTATCCAATCAGTTACTTCTGCGAAGCTCACTATCACCTTCTCAACCAATTGCTGATTGCTACATTTTACACAATTTGCCACAATGTGTCTTTTTATATCCAATCATGTAATTCTACAGAAACTTCTTGCTGTATCTTCTACTTTTTATCAACTCTATAACAAGTTCTATTGCGAAGCTCTAATATCTTCTAGTATTTTGCTTAATATATTTGTTCACTTATATGAGGCCTATATCTACTTGCTCAAAACATATTTGTGCTTAAACTACAAATCTTTATTCTTATTTCTTGTCTGTTTCACTATTCTCTTCTGAAGCGCCAAGCCTTCTCCAAGGTTTTAGGTCAAACATGGTATCCATCTCTATCTCTGAGATTGTATGCTTGAGGCCATGGGAGCTCTCTGTACTTGCATTTCCCACACCTTATATTCTTTTACATTTTGATTTTGGTTTGTGGAAATGTTTTTTTCTGTCTTCTCCTGGAGCCATAGAGCAAGTGAGCAAGAGGACTCAGGAGCAAAATTAAAAGTCACAAACATTGTTATGAATGAATAAATGTGTGGAAATAATACGAATTGTATTATGTCAGCATCCCAGTCCCAGAATTGATTTCGTAAACAGTTGTTGAAATGAATGTACTTTAAATGAATATACTGCTTTGTTATTTACAGACTTAGCCACTATGATTCTTCAGAACTGGCTGCTTATTTTGTAGTAAGAAGGTTTTAAAAGTACCAACTCTGTATTTTATTGTCAATTATTCAATCTAGAGAATATGGGACACAGTAAAACTCAGGCCTTTAGGCAGGATTTTTAAGAAAACATTACTAAAAAATACTTACAGGAATTTGAGCTACTGAAAGCTGGCAAACAAAAAATTAATTTATATTTACAAAACAAATCAGAGCAACGTGTATATCTTGCTTACTGAGGACTCTGTTTAAATGATTTAGGAAGTAATGTGGGCTGTTAGGATCCTACATTTAAAGAAAAACACGATTACATAGTGGTTTTGTATTTTTAAATTATGACAGGAAATCATATTGTCTGATTTATCTGTAATGTAATTGTTTATACAGTTTTGAATTACTTTTTAAGCCAGATTGGAAATAGAATTTGATTTCTTGTCTTCTAGACTTGCATTGAAACCCATGGGCCATCTGGCTGTAGAGGAAACGCCTGAGAGCAATACTGATGTACAGACTCTTGAAGTCATTGACATACAAGGAATTCTCATTCCAAAGTCTTAGTAAATGCAAATAAGAAATAGAATTTACATCTAAAGCTTCCTCTGAATTAGATGTAGTTTCTCATGTTATATGTGCTTTCTTTAATAGAGCTGAGAAAATCTGGTTCCCTTGAAGCAGATAGAAAGGTCAGAAATAAACCTGTTACTTGACACCAGATTTGAGAAATTTCCCCTTGACTATCGTGCTGTACTTACTCCAACAGATTTACACAGATCATAACTTTCTGAAAAATGTCATTAATGTCTCTTCTCAAAAAATAACTGCACTTTGTGTTTTCAAGCAGAATATACTAAAGAGAAGTATTTATTTAGAATAAATGATAGATTATTCCGTTTAATCCTGCTCTACTGTTGCTTTGATAGACTCATCCAAGATGGCAAAAAAGAGCTCAGTGTCATTGCTGAGAAGTCTTAGTTAGTGTCAGGTTTGACTGGCTTATCTCAGTGAAACCATCCATCTCCACTGTTCAGAATATTTTGTACGTATTGATTTTCACATCTGCTTCTGAGGACATTCAGAACCATAAATATTTTGGAAAGAGTGTGTTGAGAAGTTTCCAGAAATAAACTGCTTTATCTGCCTCCCCTGGAATGTCTTTGAAATTGTGTCATAAATTCCAGGACAGTGGCTACACAAATACAACTTGGCATTGCCAAGTTTTATGCCATGTTACAAGATGGCATAAAACTTGCCATCTTGTAATAAAAATCAAGTTCTGTTTATGTGTTGATGCCTAATTTCAAAAGTAATTGTGCCTTTAATTCAAGCTTCTATATTTTTCCCCATTGATGTGTACAGGAAAATATTGGCTATTTCAGAAAGAAAAGGGGTAGAAGGGATCAGAGCCTTTGGATCCCTGCTTGCTAAATGAAGTGTCAGAACATAAAGCACCTCCTGCCTTGCTGGATTTGTGGACACTACTGGAGTTGGTGTTTGCCTGGGACTATGTTACTTAAATCAGTGGAGGGACAAATTCTGCTTCAGAAAAGTAATTTCCAGGCTTTCATAGAGTCATGTGCCTCATGAGATGGTCGTTACAAACAAAGTTATGGAGTAACTCAACAAATCCCTTATAGCACATGGAAATCAGCCTTCATTACTTAAAGAGAAATATGAGTATCAGAAGAGTTAGCTTAGCTTGTGTGAAAAGTATTGTAGTTACTTAGTCCACTTAAGAATCATAGAGATTGGAATAGACCTATTAGATCATGAAGTCAAATATTAAAATTGAATTGCCATATTGCCACCTAACCATGTCCCCTAGTGCCACATCTACACACCTTGTGAAGACTTCCAGGAGCCAGCAATACAGCAGTCGATTTCGATGTCTGGTAATCGTGTCAATGAAGAAATTTTTCCTAATCTCCCCTCTAAACCTCCCCTGGTGCAACTTGACACTATGTCTTCTTGTCCTGTCAGCTGTTACTGAGATTGTAACAGAAGAGACCAACCCCTGGCTGGCTACACCCTCCTTTCAGGCAGTTGTAGAGTTGTAGTTGTTGAATGTTGCAGAGCTGCTCCTTTTCTCCCGGCCAAACGGCCCCAGCTCCCACAGCTGGCCCTCACAGGGCCTGTGCTTCAGCTTTTACCAGCTCTGTTGCCCTTCTCTGGACTTGCTCCAGCCCCTCAATGGCCTTCTTGCAGTGAGTGGCCCAGAACTGGACTCAGGATTCAAGGTATGGCCTCACCAGTGCTGAGTACAGGGGACAATCACTGCCCTGTCCTGCCGGCCACACTGATAGAGTGATGATAGAGGCCAAGATGCCGCTGGCCTTCCTGGCCACCTGGGCTCATGCTCAGCCATTGTTGACCAGCACCCACAGGCCCTTTTTAGCTGGGCAGGCTTTCCAACCTCTCTTACCCCAGCCTACAATGCTGCCTGGGGTTGTTGTGACTGGACCCAATGTTAGGCTGGATCCAGCATTTCACTGTATCAAACTTCATACCACTGGCCTCAGCCCATTGATCCAGCATGTCCAGATCCCTCAGTAAAGCCTTCCTACACTTCAGCAAATCAAATCTCCCACCCAACTCGGTTTCATTTGCAAACTGACTGAGGGGGCACTGTAGAGGATCAGACCTAAGCATGTTTTGTCTCAAACATTCTGAGTATAGCTACAAGAAAGGTGTGATTGGAGGAGAGAGTCTTGTGGAGCTGGGGCAGTACTGTTCTGAGCCAAGATCCTGCTCTGCCTGAGGCTCATGCTTAGTCACCCAACCGGACCTCACTTCCAGGAGGAGGGCTGACTGTGCATGAGTGAACAAAGTTGTGTGACAAGTCTAGTTTACATAAGAAGCATGCACCAGATGAACTATAAAAGGGAATTAATCAGGTCCCCTCTTTATTTTTTCTCTCATTCTCTCTTTTCTCTGGCTTTCTTTATCTTTTCTCTCTTTATCCCCTCTTTTTCTTTCGTTTTCTTTGTCTTAATATCCCAGCTCTGGACCATCCACAGAACAAGGACTATTGTGAGGTCTAAGAACTGGAGACAATTTGTTTTCTCCCTTGCTTTGCCTCCACAAATCATATCCTATCCCATATGCCATACTGAATTTTGTTGTGGGAGTGGGGAGGTAGTGGTGGTATGGTATAGGATCTCGTAGATATGAAGCAGTGTGCTTACATTAATAAAGAATGTTTATGAGTTTATGTCTTTGTGGTAATGCTCATAGGATTGTCTGCCTGTTAAAGGTATAAGAAATCTCTCTGCAGCCATGGATTTTGAATTATCTGCAGTATTACTCAGTATAAATTGCATCAGTACAATAAAGTCACTTGCAAGGTTGTTCAAAGAAGTTGGTCTTTGCGAGGGCTTTATAAAAATTCATTAATTCAGTTTCAGGGCGAATGGAATTTTGAATAGCATGCCTTTAATCCTAGGCTGGGAGATGGATTTCTTCTCTTGCAATTACAGCCAAGCTGGTTTCCTTCTTACTTACTCAGTGGTGAGAGAAGTCAAGAAAAAAGTCATTTAAGGTATTAAAGTGTGCCTGACTAGGGTTGGTTTTCCAAAATCAGCCATCTTCAGTCTGGAAATGCAAAAAATAAGAGATCTCTTGTTATTTTTCCTTTTGAATGAAGCATTTCTGCTGCAGATCCACTTTCCTGGCTTGTAGAATGTGGTATTAGTGGATTAGACAGTGAGTGGTAATTGATTCACTGCCAGGAATAACTGATGATTATGCAGATCAGCAGTTGTTAATTTTGCTAGGGTAGTGTAGGATCCTTGGCTGATACCATCAGTACAGGACTACGTTTAGTACTGACAATTTTCTCATCGTGTACTTGAATACCTCGTAGGTATTGATCTTGAAATGATTCCTTAAAAGTCATCAGTATCAAATAACTGTTTGATACTGTTGCTCTGTAATATGTCATGTTTTTTGATTTTCCAAAATGCTTGGGAGGTTCATAATGTGATACTGGAACCTGTCACAAGGTTTGAATGTTGTATTGCTTCCTATATATATGAGAAAATCTGAAATCTTTTCTATTTCTTTATAATACTTTCTGAAAGAGTTAATTTCAAATGTTCCCAAGCCCTTCTCTGCAAGGCTGCTCTCAATCCATTCATCCCTGATAATCAATATTAGAGATTGCCCCAGTTGAGGTGCTGGACTTTTCACTTGGCCTTGTTGAACTTCGTGAAGCTCACACAGGCCTGCCCCTCCTTCCTCTGGATGGCATCCCTTCCCACAGGGAATCAACTGCACCACGTATCTTGGTGTCATCTGCAAACTTTCTGGGGGTGCAGTTGATCCTACTGTCCCACTCAATCCCATCCCAACAATGAAGGCATTAAATATTCCTTATCCTAACAACTCATTTGTCAAATGTGAGTGAAGCATCAGTTCTAATTTTTCTTCCAGACAGCTCTCTCTAAATATAGAGTAGTAAAAGAATTATCACTTACAACCAGAATTGTATAGGAAATAAATAAGCTACTTTTTTCTAGAGGGAAGGAGAACTTTTTGTATGTGTTTTAGAAGAGTAAGAAAGCCTTTAAACTGAAAAAGACAAATGCTTTAACTTACCTTTAACAAATACCTTTGTTGCATGTAGGGATGTCTCAGGCTTTCCGCTGCAACACTGTTGATAAAATGAAGTACATAAGACATAGAGCTAAATTGTAAATGTTTTCCATCTTTAATACCTATTTGTCTTATATCAATACTTAATAGCTTCTTTCATCTGCACTATGATATCTCCTTGCCTGTGTTTCCCTAGCCCCCTTCTGGTTGTTCAGAGATTTTGTACATTTCAAGAAAAAAAATCTGCAAATTCCTTGCACAAGGGTAGGGGGGGAAAGTAATTTCGAAAGTACTCTTCACAAAGAGGGTGTTCAATTTATTTTACCCTTAGGAAAATTCTGGTTACAGAAAGGGTCACTAGATAATAAAATTGGTAGTGTTACAGATTAATATGTGGGGTTTTAAGCCACTCCCTCATTTAGGTGTCATTGGCTGCCATGTCAGCCTGCCAAATCCTTTTCAGAGATTTTTATGTTTATTATCACTGGTCAGGCTTTTTGTAAGTCTTTCACTAATAAATCCAATAGAGTTTGTACTTTTCAAACCTCTTCGTTACCTCTCGCGAAAGTGGCATCCCAGGTTTGCTGTTGTAATGCCTCCTGTATTTTGTTTTTGACTTGTAGTTTGGTCCCTTATCTCATTCTACTTGGCAAACTATCCTGTTAGTGGGAAACTAACCTTGATAGTGTTCTAAAAGAAAATTTAACTTTGGTAATAGTTGCAAAAGACAATAAAAATATATAAAGGTTATTATTTTTATTAATGAATTGATTAATGCCTATTGGGATATTGTACAGTTTAATAGATCTTAGCTTTTGCTTTTGATACATTTACAGGCTTGTGCATTGTTAATATCTGCTCTTTTCTGTCTTTTTCTTAAGAATGCAAAAATCATATGTAAGTTACTACTTTGAAACTGTTTTGCCACAGCATTTTTCCTTCTCTTGTCTGTGGGAATTCTCTGGATGGCAATAGAACAGCAGCTGCTCCTGTTGAGAGCTATCTAGGAAAAAAGTTGCACAATAAAGGAAAAGGATATTTAGATGTTTAACATAGCTCTTCAAGGTAGTAAAAGAATCCTGAAGTACAATAAATAAGGTATCCCAAATTCTTGTTACTTATTTTGATTAGACCTCTGGTGTTCTTCTGCTGATTCTTCTCTCTCACATCCATCAAACATGGAACACATTGATTGAATATATCTAATTCCAGGACTTCTGAAGCAGTTGCTTAGGGATGTTCAACAAATGCATGTATAAATTCTTGTGTTTCTGAAAGGAGAAAGTAAGTTAATGAGATTTCCTTCTCTTTTTTTTATCTCAAAAATCTTTCATCAGGTTCCTCTTTTTATTATTAAGAATGTACAGAATGAAGCAGCCTAAACCCATGGAAGTCACAGAGGTTTGGTCTGAACTTTCCTTTAATCATATGTTTTTTTAAATGAAGGCCTTTTTCAGTGTATACTAATCCTGACCCTCTGTTACAAAGAATTTTATATACTTAGTGCCATATAAAGTTTATACTTTAAGTGTCAGTGATACATAAAGCCCTGAAATGAACCCTGGAAAGGGGACATAACTGTTGTAATGTCAGCGTATAGCAGTCAAGAACGGGAAGAAATGAAAGCTGTAAAAAATGTGGAGCAGATTAGTTTAATGATCAACTTGCAACTACCTCAGCTCAGTTGTAACACCAGGATGCAAAAACCTGCTCAAGATTTCGCACTTGTGGTTTTCATAATGAGTTTGCTAGGGAAGGTGCTGGGGGTGCAAGGTCTGTCCAAATGACAGCAGAGCTGTAGTATAGGGCTGAAAAACTAGGAAAGCATGGATACTATGCTCAGAGTCCCCCGTGCACATCTGCAGAACCAAATCTGTGTACCAATCTGTTCATCTGACTTAGAATCTATCATCAAAGGATTGCTTAGATTATCATATGATGTATTTAAAAGCTTTAATGAAACGTAAAGAATTTTATAGTGAAATTGGTAGAGAAGTAAATGTCAAGATTAGATTTTCATCATAATCTTCTCAAAGTAATGAGGAAATTAAGCAAATCACGTTATGAGATGAGACCCTGAATCCCAGAGCATCTTGATAAAGTGATATGGGAAAGTAGATGTTAATTTCACACTTACTCTTCTTGATCATGGTACCGATCAAGACTATAGATGATTGAAATGGCTCTCAGAGAACTGAAACCTAGCTACAGTCTGTGGTTTTGATGTGAATGGTCTCCATTGCGATTGGACAGCTGCTGAAATTGTGTGGTGTGTGTGAACCCACATTTGATTGTAGCAGCTGCAGAATTTTCCTTATGGTTGGTGGGGCCTATCTGCTCTTCTGAATCAATGGTGTAAAACAACCACAGCTGATCAAAAGGCCTTACCCCAGACAAAGTTCAATAGCTGTCTTATCCCTTTACACAGCTTGTGTTAGCCTGGAACTCTATTGCCATTCTGTTGATTTTTCAGAGTTTGCTGTGCCATCTCCTTTCTTCTTCTAAGTGGGAAAGTAATGAAGCAGAAACCAGTACATTCATATCAGCTCTGGGCTACACGTCAGCAGATTATTATTGTCACTTGGTTAAAAATGTAAGTATTTTGTGTAATTGAGATTTTGACAATAATAAATCACCTGTTTATAACCACATACATGGAGCTGTCATTGTGATAAGGAGCATGAACTGAACTTTGTTTATCTTTTCTTACCTCAGTTACTTTTACAACCTTTTAAGGGAAAAATGAAGTGGGAGATCTCTGGACAAATGAGAATTTTTTATTAGATTACACTGTAATAAATATTCATAAAAACAAAATTCCCATTCCTGTTGTGCTGTAACAAAAGAAAAACCCTATGCTATCATTGTTTTTTCCCCGTGAAGTTAAAATTACGTTTATTGTTTTTTGTATTAGAATGTAACTTCTGAATTTTTTTTTTACTGTATCTGCTGCATTTAAAATAGGAGATGAACCCTAAATGTTAGCTAAAGTCACTTTTCTATTTAAGATACATAAAAATAATGGGAATAATATTTCATGATATATTGACTCAAATTAGACAAAGCATGTAAAAATTGTTAGTAATGCTCTTCTGAAAGTTATGCCTTAACTCTTGGGGAAGCAGGGCTAAAATGAATATCTTCTTTGTTTTAAAATGTATAAAGTATATAATGTGTAAAATAACATTTTGCAGTACAGTTTGTTCAGTGATTTGGAGAGCTTTAATTTGACATCAATCGTTAAAAAAATGAAAAATCAAAATAGATGAACAGAGGAAGTTATTTTCCTTTACAGTACATCCTTTACAGTCACACAGAGAACCATGCAACTAATGTCTGCTTATTGTCAGTAAATGTAATGTATTTTATTTACTTTTATTTTATTTAACAGATGGTCGTTTCATTAGTAACAGAACTCAGAGAAAACCAGTTCAATGGACTTAACGTACAGGAGAGGTAGGTGTTATCTAAACATAAGTTTGATATGTTTTGGTTTGGATCAGTTCAGTGAGGGTCATTTTACAGTCTTGGGCAAATTAGGCTTCAGTTGAAAAGTTTTGGATACATATGTTAGATGATACAAGGTGTGGACGAGCTTGGTAAACTTGGCTTCACGTAAGTGTTTGTGCTTAACCTAGGAATAGTAGAGGGGTTGGAAGAAACCTTCAAAGATCATTTGCCTAATGGTGCTGCTGTCACTCTTTGTCTCATGATCATGTCCTTTTTGCTGTCTGATGTATGCCTTTCTTGGCTTAACTTGGCTATTATCCTCCCCTTCCTCTTTGCATCTACATATTTGGTAAGGAAGATTAAATGAGCTGAATTTGTTTAGAACTGATTTTAGTATTAGAATTCTGGATGTAGTTAATGAGGAGTATCATGAAGTTTATTTCCATGTAGGAACTAAATGCCCACATTTTAAAAAGTAGGGTGAAACAGACTTAGCTGAAAAGCTGGTTGAGACTATTGGGAAGAAAAATACCTGATTTCTGCTGGGAGAAAGAGAAAACTTTGAACTTTGGTTGATTTTTGAGTGTAGAAATTATGATATGGGTGTTTATTCAAATTCCAGAGACAAAAGTAGTTTGCTTTTAGAGGCGTACATTTTCTGCTTTCTCACTTAGTGATATTTTAAAAATTCAGATGATAACATCGTTGCAAGTTCATTATATAGAGTGGAGTGGATTGTGCACTATTTTCCAAGAACATATTTTGAAGATTATGTAGAACAAAACTACCTTTACACGGCTTTTCTTCTGGAGTTAAGTAAGAGTAAATTCATCTGCTAAATTTTGCTAATCCTGGATAAGGAATTAGAAACATAATTTTGTAAAGGGAGCTGATTTAGAGTTTCAGGTCTGTGTATCCTGGAAAATACTCCTGCATGATAAGATCATCCCAATAATTACCATTCTTACAAAAACACTTGTTAAAAATTGCATTTTGAGGTATTTCAGTATAAGAAACCTTGAACAAATGTTTAATTAGGTAATTACTCTGAAATGTCCATCTTTGAAAATATATCATGTTTTATTTCTCTGTCTGTTTGAATGGTGATGATTAGTACCTCGTGCTGCTGAGCAGCCTTCTTAATTCTCATAGGTCCTGAAGTCCTATTGGTGACTCCTCAAAGAAAATACTTTCAGATTATTTCAGAGAATGTACTTCTTTTAGTGAATCAGGAGAAATTTGCAGGAACTCAGGGAAGCCTTTTACAAACAATATAGGACAATATTTTAATTTGCTAAAATTCAGTGTTTCATAGTTTTTCGTCTTTATAAATGTCTTCCTATCAGTGCTACAGTTTCATGTGCTAGAAACAGTATATGTTCTCTGGGAAAGTTGTGATTTCTTTTTGCAAATCTAGTCTCTGCCATTTTAATTTTCTTAAAGTTCCAAACTTTCTATATTTTTTAATGTTCCAGATTCCACTGTCTTTGACTATTTCCAACCGTGTAGTTTTAGTGAGAAGATCCAGCAAGTGGTTTGTGTATTAAGATCCAAAGGGGCTACATATTTCTTCAACTATGGATCTGTAAGACAAAAATTTTCCAGCTGAGTGCTTGAAGAGAGCAGGATTCATAAATTGTTTCTGTTAAGAGGAAAGAAAGGTTAAAAAAGCAACAGGAGGCTTAAAAAGCAGCTAGGTTGTATCTTCTGGGGCTCCAGGAAACTTGCCTGGGAGCTTTGAGTCTCTAGTCTTCTTTCACTGGCCCTTCCTTCACTGGAAAGACAGAGAAGTGTCTGCTAGGAAGGATGTGGTGATGCAGCCATCACAACTGGGTTAAATTCAGAATTGTGTTGATATCCCTCACATGGTTTGATTTGAGCGCTTAAATATCAAAATTTTATCTGACTTTATAAAATTCTGCGCACAATAAGAAATGATATGTCAACAGTCATTCCAGTAAATAATTTTTCAGCAGTTAGGTATGCATGTCTTACATTTAATATTCTGTAATTATTAATGTCCTCTTTTTTTTGCTTAACAGTTTAGAATTTATGACTTTTCTGAAATATGAACTGTGTTTATTTTTTCCCTCAGCATTTCAGCCAGTCGTGTGAATGCTATTTCCATTTTCTGTGTGCCTCTCATTACTTTGCCTGATTTAACTCCATTACTGGAAACTCTCCTTCTTTACCATGGAGGATCATCAAAAGAAATTCTCAGTTCAGAGTTTCTAGAGGCTGTGAATGAGGCCTTTTTAAAGTAAGTAGCTGGGTTTGTATTACTGTTTTGCTTTTCTGTAAGGACTATAAATTCAATTCAATGTCCTTTTTCTAGGTTTGTATGGTGAATGCACTGTATACTCTTTTCTAGTAAAGTATTTCCCTTGCAGTTGAGTAACAGAGCTGAGGATGTGGGCCAAAGCAGAATTTTACATTGCTGTAATGCACAAAGTGTGGCATAACAGCTTTAAATATTGACTGGGACTTTGTCTCACCTATTCCCTAAAAAGGAGGTTAAAACCTTCAATAGATTTTAGGAATGTTGTGGAAGTTGTGATAATTTTTCACAGAAATGTTAAGTATGTGTCATATAAGTGTATTACCATTCCTAACTTCACATTTTGGGAGCGATTTTAGTTTTTCTGTGTGTAAGATAGATCCTTATGTTTGATGTTTTCATAATTCTTTTGGGTTTTGTTGAGGTTTTTTTTTGGTGAAATTGGTTCTCCAGATTTTAAATTCTCCTGGTTTTCAGCAGATTAGTTTTAATGAGTCTGAGAGAGGAGCAATTTGTGAAATACAGCTCTGCTTGTTTTACTACCACTAAACCCACTCTTCTGATAAAATTACTCTACGAAAGCCAGCTGAGTGAACCTGAACATCAGCAAGGTTGGCTATGCCATGAAAGGGAAAATATCAGGGAAAGCACAGCCTACATATGCTTGAGAATTGCTGTATTCAAGTAGCTGAGGCGCTGTGTTAGAAACAATTTTTCTTACATACTAGAAAATGTCCCTTGTGAACATTTTATGTCAATTATCCATTTCTCTCCTTTTTTAATCAGTTTTAATAGTACTCTTTACTCTTAATTTCTGAGATATTCCAGTGAAGATTTTTGTGGTGTCTGTTGAGGGCTCCAGACAAAAATAGATAATTAATGGAAAAATACAATAACTAATCCATGTGTGTTACTAGAAGTCGAGGAAAAGGAATGAAAAAGGAGTGTGAATGTGGCAGTTTGTAGTGAAAGATGTGCCCAAAAAGACAGAGCTATCTTTCACTCTTCCACTTGTCCATCTTTTGTCTTCTGACTGTTCCTGGTCCACAAGTCTGAAAGACTTTGAGAGCAAGTTCACAGGTTCTGTACAGGTGTTTTGTTCTCGTATCAGGAAGCTGATGGGCAGTCCATCATGACGGACTTCTGACACTCCATATTTTGAGTAAGGCCATTCTTTGGATAGTCGTTCGTTTCTGACTGAAACAAATGTCTGTTTTCTTAACTGTTGAGCTACTTACTAATCACAGTGAAAAAATATACCTGATTTCATGTGGCTTTTGACTAAGTTACTCTTGCAGGGTCCTCAGCAAAAGTGCGGTTTGCAAAAGTTTCCCTGAGAGCAGATACAGGATCATGCATGCTTTGCATATGTTCCAGGACTGTCAATGAACTCATGTGGTCTTAATGAGAATGTGCCCTGACAACTGACTTCTATTTTCCTTTACTCTGTTGAGTTCTGAACATGGCTTCTTTCTGAACATGGGTGGAACCTGCCCCAGAGAATAGGGCACTTGTAGTGCCCAAAGAACTCAAAATTATATTGGTGGGGCCATCTGCAAGTTCAGCTGTGGGAGTATAATCACTACACTTAACTTCCTATATGGTTTTTGTATCTTAGAGTTGCAGCACTTCTATGTAAGCTTATTAGCTTTCTTTTCCTGCCATAATATCTAAAATGTCTACCATGCCGTCACAAAAACAACAAGAAAGTTGATAGTGGCAAAATAATCTAATCTCTTGTCATTCTTAATTTACTCTCATGTGTGTATGTGCTTTAATAGTTATATTTAATAAAAGGGCATCCTGAAATTGAGCTTTACAGTTTTGAAATTCTGGATACTTCAATGTATTTCTTGTCTTCTCATGTATACTTTAAGGTCATTACATAATACTGAGTGGAAAAAATACAGGCTATGAGAGCAGATAATGAAACAAACACATGGCAAAATAAATACATCGAAAATAGATCCCAAAATGGCTTTAATATTCTTTCTGCTGGTATTTTTCTCCTTTTATCAGTAGTTTTAGTTTGCATATACTCTCCAGCCTAATTTTAGGTTTTTTAATCTTAACTTGCCTTGGATTTAAGACCAAGGCAAATATTGTTATTTATGTATTGTTTTGTTTTGAACCTTTTAATTTGCAACTCTCACAATAGCTGCAAAAATATTCTAGGTTGTTTGTGCTATCTCTTCTTGGGAGGTTAGTTGAGTGTATTTTGATTCATGCTGGTCCACACTGTGCCTTTTCTTTTGTGGTGATACAACACCAATAGCTGAAGTCTTTAGGTGAAGAGATAACTTGTCTTCTTAACTATTTGTCTGTTCTATAGCTCTGGTCAGTGCTGGTGGAGTAAATTTTTTTTCTTTTTTTGTTGTCTTTTTTTTTTTTTCCTTTTGTTGTTGCTGGCTTTGGGTTTTTTCCTTATTTCTTTGCAAAGATAGGTAATGCTTTGCTTATACAGCAGAAACTTTCCTGTTCATCTGTCAGTAGCTGTCTGCAGGAACTAGTCTGGGTTTGAGAGAGCGCAAGGTCCTGGGACAGGACCTTTCTTGAGAGAGGATGGGAACTCCAGACTTAAACATTCTGTTTCCCTTTGGTGGGATCCAACATGACCAAATTTCTAGGTTTTAAACACATGTGGTAAAGTTGCATTTGTAGATGATGGTGATTTCCTGTCATTCTTGGCTATTATGATTTGCTACTGAACAGGCTACTCTAAACAAGACCTTCTCTCTCTTGCTTCAGGTTGATCTTTGTGTCTCCTTTTTCCCCAGTATATTATAAAAAATTAAAAAGTAAATTTTTTTGGTCTTCCTTCTAGTTACTCAGGTAAAACAGTATTTTCCTCTCTTAACCAGGAAGAAGATCACCCTTCCTGAATCAGCTGTCTTCAGCCTTTGGCTTCGTCACTTACCAAGCCTTGAAAAAGCTACCTTACATCTTTTAGACCAGTTGTTTTCCATTCAGTTGAATTTGCTGGAAGAAGTGGCTCGTGTCATAAAAGACTCATTGCTGGTATGTGCAACATGTAGTACATTTGATACTGCTCTTTCATGCTTCAGCATTGACAGTTTTCAAATATGTCAGCATAGAGACATGTGTCAGCATAAATGACCATTATGGGACATATGGCTTGTCAATGCAAGCCAAATCTTGAGTCTTACAAACATCACTAATTTTTTAGTTTTTACACTGAATTGGTAGAAGAGAAAAAAATATTTCATCCAGTGATGAAGAATGGGTAAAGAAACAAGGATCCCAGTGGTGAGGTTGCTGAGTACCTTTCTTGGTCTTAAAAAATTATAAACTCTGGGCAGGAAGGATTTGAATCTGTTTTTGCTTCAATATCCGTGCCCTTTGTCCAGCGGTCTGAACAATTGGAATCCCTTTTTATGGACTGCTTGGTTACATGGTTTTGTTTGCAAACCTGAACAAAATTCTTAATGCAAAACCTTTGCTAAACTGTAATTAAAATTTGTTTTCAAATGCTATATTATGCAGAGCACCAAAAATCTTCCCTATGAGAAAACCTAGCACAGTACTTCTTCCAAAATAATGAGCTAGTTTGCAGTGCTAAATGTAAATTTAATTGTTATTTGCAGTGTGAAATAGCATGTGTGCTATGCACTCACATTATATATTTCTTAAAATGACAGAACTAATGGAATGGAATGGAATATGGTATTTTATTTTCAGCCTATGAAACTGCTTAGAGAGTACATATTCTAGTCAGGAAAAGAATGCTACCTTTAAATATTCTTCCTTTTTAATTGAACCTGGAAATCTCTTATTTTAGGATTCCATTATGATACTTGCAGATCTCATAAATGCCTTGGTGTCAGCAGTTCTTCATATGCCATCTGGGGATTTAGTTATTTTAGCAAACAAGGCCATATACAGGGTCCATGCATAATTTTTCTATGTCAGATATATTGTGAACTTTATATAGTATCTGGTGCTACACCATGTACCAGCTGAGGAAAAAAATTATATCTAAATGTAGGAAAAAAAAAAGATATCTAAATCTAGGTTATAACTCTAAAATATATATAAAAAGAGGCAAATACTTGTTTCAAATGTTGGTTTTTATCATTTAATAAAAATGTTCATGCTTCAGTTCAGTTATCACATCCTGATCTCTGAAAAGAATGGAAATTACTGTGCTAGCACACTTAGGTTGTCTTTACTTGCCTCTTCTCCAAAGACTTTGTGCTTTCAAAATAAGATATGCACAAGACCAGTGTAGCAGCTTTGAAAGCTGGTTTAGAGAGGACATCCTGTGGACAAAGAATGGAATGAATGGAGCTGTAAAGAACAGAGCAGTAGGCAGCTGGATTGATAGGCATTGATAAGAGGCAGGGTGCATATATGGGAGATGGCATAACAGGGAAAAACAACAGGATGAGGAGCTTCAGAGAGGCAGTATAGAAGGAAAATAATGTGATCCTGAAATAGTGGTCTAGATGCATAATGATATTTTGTACAACATGTTCATGGTACTGTAAAGACACTTGTGTGACATTAAATTAGTCAGCACTTTGAAACCATCAGTATGTTAATTTAACCTGCCTAAAGGATATTTAAATATTTATTTAGGAATGTGGATATGAATTTTTTGGCAGTTGGATTGTGGTGTTTTATGATGTAAGATCTGCTTACCTTATGGATATAGTAATAGTGGAATCACGAGACAAAACTAGATTTCTACTTTCCTACTTGGAAGAAAACCTTTAGAGGACAAGTAGTCAGAAATATGTTGGTGATTTGATTATAGTACATTATAAGAAAGAAATTTCAATCAGCTCTTTCATAGTTTTATTATTAGAGTAACTTATCTAAATCAAGTGTCTTGACACAGTAATCATACTGTACATAAACCTCACAGAGATCTAAGGTATGCAGATAGTTGTAAACTGCTGTGCTTCTCTTATGAAATAAACTTGGTATGTACTACTCACATATTTTAATTCCAAGAGTAATTGTTGTGTGATGGTCCACTACCTTATGTTTATATGGCATGCTATTATGTTTGTGTGTTTGTGGCTAAACTGGAATTAATATTGGAAATTCTGTAGTTACTCAGAAGTAAGAAAAACAAGTGACGTGACTATCACAGATGGTCTCTTAGCTTCTTTGAAATTGAGTGGGTGAGTGGATGTCTTCCTTTCTGAAGTAACTTCAGGATTTGTATGTCTGCATTAATAACTAAACGTGCAGTAAATACACATACTAGTATTTTATGTTTTACCAGGAATGGATAGATATGTATATACACAGATTTTTAAAGCCCATGTATGTAAAAAGAGATGTCATTGAATTGATGTCATTTAGTTTCTGTTTGATTCTGAGATAGCTTTCTAAAGTAGTTTTATTTGTTTCAAAAGTGTGTTGCAAGAAAAGTGCAATAGGTTGAGAGGGCTTAAAATTTGTTGTCTTTTTCTTTATAAACCATCTATTCTTGCTGAATTTTGTTTTCCACCTTGTTAGCATAGAATGGTAGAATCATTAGGGTTGGAAAAAACCTCCAAGATCATAGAGTCCAATCTTTGACTGGAAACTACCACATCAACTAAATCAGTACTCTAAGTTCTACATCCAGTTGTTTTTTAAACATTTCCAGGGATGGTGACTCCAACATCTTCCTGGGCAGCCTGTTCCAATGTTTAACCAACCTCTCACTGACAAAATTCTTCCTGATCTACACACAGGTTGACACTCTTTCCTCTTGCTATGTCACTGGTTCCTGAGAGAAGAGGCTGATCCTCACTCTCCTCTCAGGTAGTTATAGAGAGTGATAAGGTCACCCCTGAGCCTCCTTTTCTCCAGGCTAAGCACCCCCAGCTCCCTCAGCTGCTCTTCACAGGACGTTCCAGACTCTTCACCAGCTTTGTTGCCCTTCTCCGCACTCGCTCCAGCTCCTCAGTGCCCTTGCAATGAGGTGTTTTGCTGAAGTCCAGGTAGATAACATCAACAAATTTTCTCTCATCCAATAGGCAGGTCATCTGATCATAAAAGGCAATTAGATTGGTCAGGCAGCCTGTCCCAAACCCCTGTTGGCTGGGCCTGATTCCCTGATTGTCCTGTATGTGCGCACAGTGTGATGGCGCACAAGGTGCCCTCATCCATAACCTTCCCTAGGCACTAGGGTCAGGCTGATAGTCCAGTAGTTCCGCGGATCCTCCCTTCCACCATTCTTATAGATGGGTGTCACACCAGCCAACCTTGACATATCTGAGACCTCAGCCATGACTAATGATAAATGATGGAGAGCAGCTTAATGAGCACTTCTGCCAGCTCCTTCAGTACCCTTGGGTGGATCCCATCTGACTGCACAGACTTGTGATTGTCTAAGTGGCACAGCAGGTCACTCACAACTTCCTTCCGGATTGCAGGGGGTCTGTTGGGCTCCCCATCCCTGTCTACCGGCTCAGGGGGCTGGCTGCCCTGAGGATAACGCAGCTTTCTGTTAAAGACTGTGGTAAGGAAAGCTTTAAGTATACAGCCCTTTTTCCTCGTCCCCAGCAGGGGACTGTTCCCTTCCGTGTCCAGTAAAGGATGGAGATTTTTCTTGGCCCTCCTCTTGTACTTAGAGTATTTATAAAAACACTTTCTATAATCTTTCACAGCAGTGGCCAAATTAAGTTCTAGTTGAGGTTTTGCCTTTCTAGTTTTCTCTCTTTATGACCTAATGACATGCTGAGTTGCCTGCCCCTTCTTCTGAAGGGGAGAGGCAGAAAAGAGACTCCTTTTTTCTCTGAGTTTCCATGAAAGCTCCCTGCTCAGCCAGGGGAGTTATCTTCTCTGCCAGCTCATCTATTGGCGCATGGAGATGGCCTGCTCCTGCGCCTTAAAAATTTCCTTCCTAAAGGCATGTCCAGCCTTCCCGAACCCCTTTGTTTTTAAGGGCAGTTTCCTGAGGGACTGTCTGAACCCATGTCTTGAACAGGCCAAAGTCTGCCCTCTGGAAGTCCAAGGTAGAGGTTTTGTTGATCCTTTCCTTAGAACAGAGAAACTCTGTCATTCCATGGTCACTGTGCCCAAGATGGCCTCTGACCACCACATGTCCCACAGCCCTTCTCCGTTTGTGAGCAGCAGGTCTGGCAGGGCATGCCCTGGTAGGCTCCCTTATAATCTGTGTCTGGAATTTACCTTCCACACACTGCAGGAACCTCCTAGACTGTCTCCTCTCCACTGCTGAGTTTCCAGCAGACATTTGACTTGGTAAAGTCTCCCACAAGAACAAGGGCCACTGATCACGAAACATCCACTGATAGAATATTTCACTTCATCCTGGCTGGGTGGCCTGTGACAGACTCCCAGCAGGATCTCTGCCTTGCTGGCCATCCCTCTGACTGTCACCCACGGGCACTCAGCCTTATCCCCACTCTCCCTGAGCTCTACGGTTAAAATACTCTCCAATGTAAAGAGCCAATGAAAGAGGCATTAAGGGGGAAGAAAAGAGGAAGGATAGAGAAAATTACTCTTAATGTTGATAGATTCAGGTGCTTTTAAGACTTCTGTAAAAATATGCTTGTGCTTTAAAAAAAATGTATTCTTCAAAATGGAAACACATTTGGCATTCCTGTAAGAAAAAAGTAACATTTCCTATTTTAAACTGATAAATATAAAATAAAATTCAGAAATACAAATACACAATTGGAAGATGCAGACAACATTTGAAATACAGCACCGTAGTAGTTTCCTGAAGTTAGATGTGCTTAACTTCTACAAGTGTCATGTCCAATTAAGAGCATGTGAGTCCGGGAATCGAGAGTTACCACCTCAAATCTGTATGACCTATGTCATGTTTACTTCCCCATGTTTATTCTTACTTGTGGTTGTTACAGAGGACTCTGTAATGTGAATAAAATGTGGATTATGCTGTCTCTTTTTTTTTTCCATTTACTTGCTTACTGTAGATACAGATATATTTTTCTTAATTTTTTATTCAGTCCTAGCTTTGTGTTATAAATAAGTTGTTTCAGATTCTGCTTTCTAATAATACAGTTAGATAAGTGGTGTAGTTCTTTAGACTTGTGTCTGGAAAACGTTATGTTAAAAGTACATTTTTTCTATCGTAATACCACACATGCAGCTCCAGTTCTCTGTGTTTGAATATTTTTGTTTAGTGTGTATTGTGCTGTCAGTATTGTGCATGTTTTAGAAGTGATTGAACAATACATGGGGTTTGATTTCTGTGGAAAGCATTGAATAGTTGTGGACAAGATTATTGAAATGTAAAATGCCTTTTTATTTTGAAATTATAAGGAGATAATGTCAACAAGAAGAAAATTTTATTAAAATCCCTCTTGAAAATTATAATCTCTCCCAAATTCCAGAGCTGCTCCTGGCAGTAGCAGAATTGGGCTGCCTGCTCTTGGCCTGCTACACAAAGGGCATCTCCAAATTGCAGAGCAGAATTTTGTATAATCACAGCATTCTTGTTCTTGAATGCTTGCAGATTAATTCCATACTGTCCATTGATCAAAATCTTGTGAAATTAGGTAACAGTGGGGTTCGGGCTTGGATTTTTTTGTGTGTGTGTGTGTGTGGTTTTTTATTTGTTTGTTTGGTTGTTGTTGTTGTTGTCATTTGCCTTTTTACTACCAGTGATGAAATTCATATTGATTTCAGTAATTTAGATAAAATCCTAGGGGCTATTAACTATGATTTCTTGTAGTGAATACTGTTAGATTGCTGCTGTCTGCCAGGAGGACGTGTGGAGTTTTTCATTGTTGTATACAGCACATTTATTTTGGGGTTGTTCAAAAGAACTAGGATTTGATCGTCATCTGTGAGCTGATGCGCTGTGAGCTGATGGTGGACCTTTTCTGGTTTGTATCCAGCCTGTCTTAAGCAACAGTGTGTCCGTTCCTCATCAGAGAAGTGTGTGTGCAAAGGTGGGTAGAGTGTCTGAAAGACAGGGGAGGAATTATGGAATCAACTGTTCGGCCCACAGGACTGAACACATACTCCCACTTTCCACTGCTCTCCAGAACCTCAGAGTGGTTGGGTCTAGCAGACAGCTCTGGAGATACAGTCCAGTCTTCCCACAGGCAAAGAAAGAAACAAACAAAACACGAGCAACAACAAAAAAAAGCCCCAAACAAGGAGAGGCCCGTGCCTCCTGCCAGTCTGATGCCGGGGGCTCCTTGCCTGCTCCGGCGGGATTTGGGGCGCAGCCGCCGCTGCTGCTGCTCGGGGGCGGGAGGTGGCGCACGCTCCCCGGCGCAGCTCGGCGGCAGCCGCGGCGCGGAGACCCGGGGCGGAGCAGCAGCCGTGCCGCCTCCTGCTCGCTGTGCGGCTGCCGCAGCCGCGGGAGAGGAGCGGCTCTTCCGAGCAGTTTTTAGTAGCGTTTGTGTGTTTTCTAGTATTACCATGTAGGGATCGTAGCAAGCAAAGTCCTTGTTCTCCCTGAGTACAATTAAAAAGATATTATTTTAATTGTTATTACTATTGTTATAATAGTTATTATAGCTTACTTTTATAAACATAATTTATATATATTATTACAGTGTTATGTTTATTTTCCACTTGGTACTTTTTAGCTTGAAGCGAATGCATACAAGTTTTCAGTAGTGCACTTTAAGCTGTATTATGTACTTTAGCTGTATTAATAAATGCCATTTTATAAATACTATGCTTCCTAAAGTTTATAAAATGCATTTTATTAAACATGCTTTACTCTAGGCTGTTCAAGAACTATGTTCTTACTAAATCTTCAGGCACTAATATCAGAGACACTAAGTGAGGATTTGCTTTTCAACTTAGACTTCAACTTAGTACTTCGAGAAATGTGCAAGTGGGGTTTTTTCTAGGTGTTCTATATAAGCCTAAGAATATGAAATTAGAAAGCAGTGTGTTTACTAGTGCATGTTTAATATAACAACTTTCTCAAAACAGTCTTTTGTGTGGTAGCATGGTGAAAGGCTTCACTAGTTAAAAAAAAAAATTGATGCACTGAGACAATTAGCTTGTACTAGCAGCACTGAACTTCACAAAAGATTATACTGTGAGAAAATGTCTTGGATGAAAATGCATGCAGAACTATAAAAGACAAAGGTGATAAAATCAATTTAATTTGTGGAATTTAATTTTGAAAATGTAGCAAGAATCTCAAAGCACATCCTGAGAGGATTGTCTGCAGAGAGGAAAGAAAAGCTTTTTGAAAATCTCCTCCCTGTGTCTAGCCTCTAGCAATTGCATGCAACAACCTGTTCTTTCTGTCTGCCACCTTTAGTATTTGTAGTGATTGTTGTCATAAACAGTGTGGGATCCCAGGTGTTTGCATTTGTCAGCTGTTGAGCCTGCTTGGTCTCGCTGTGGAGAATCCTAAGAATTCTAATCCTGAGAAAATATGAGGGCTCAGTGAGAGTTGGTCTTAGAGTTACAGTTTAATAATGGCTGTGTAATAGCATCCATGAGTTAAGTTGTAAATTATGCAATGACAGTTGTGTGAGTTGTTCTTTATTAATACCTAATTTTTTTTTTTATTTGATTATCAACAGCCACAAGCAGCAAGCCATCCTGCTATTTTCAGAATTGTAAATGAAATTTTCAAGTAAGTTTTGAAATTACTGTGGGAGGGGCTTTAAATGACCCATTTAAACATTGAGGTGTTCTTCAAGAGCAGAAACAGTACTATAATCGCAGCATATTATAATTTCAGGATATCTTTTTCTTTACCTGTATGCTTTAAAGTCCTTTTCCGTGTAGTACACTGCAAATAATGAAAAATGTTAAAAATCTTATGAATTTTAAGTGAAAGTTACATCATAATTGTTGGTACAGTTGACTACACTGTATTTTAGCCTTTAAAATTTGTAGTTTATTTTGTACTTCAGTAGAGATTTGCGGTTGAAATACAGTTTTGAGGTGAAAATTATAAATGCTGAAATGGCTTGGCCCATGCCAACATGAAGGCAGCATTTAGCAAAAACATTTGCACTTACCAGTGTAGCCTCTTACATTTTATTTATACTTTTCAGGATTTATGTTAGATACGCTCTTAATGGCCTTCAACTACTGATCCACCTATTAATAGTGAGTTTGGTTTTGAATGCATTAAAATTATTTTGAAGCAACCAATGTATTGGTTACCACGTGGGGGCTTCAAATCCTTTATACTCAGTTTTCAGTGGCTTTTCTCTTTTTTTCATTTGACTTAATACTTACTAATTTTAAGTAGATCTACTGCCGGGGTTATCAGTATTTACAATTCCAATACAACAACAATGTATTCAGTGACTGACATCCTTTGCTGATCAAGTGTTTCCTTTCTTAGGAAAACAGGGCTCCCAGGTACATGTGTGCGGAGGTATTTGTGTGTCTGTGTGCACATTTAGGTTTGTGCAGGCACTAACAGAAGAAGCTTGGCTATAGAAACTGTAGACCACTGTATTGGGAGAGTGGAGCCACTTGGGAGCCACTGCTCTGGCAGTCCTTTGTTGCTGTGGTCCCACATCTGCATAGAGATAGCATTTTCTGAAGAGTTGAGATTAATCACTTTCCCAAAGCAAGATGCGTTTAAAAGTTGATATGACTTCAGCAGATGTGTACTGATGTCTTAGGCTGGAGACTAATTGTGATAGTACAGGGAGACAAAATTTGTCCAAGCTGTTTAAGGTCATGCTATATGGAATATTTTTTTTAAAAAATCACATAATTTCACTACTCTTTTTCATCCTTCCCCTTTGGTAGACAGTAGAAATTGATAAAATTAGGTTTCTCAGCTAATGCAGGACTGTGTCCAACACAGTATTTCCTGGTAAAACTTTGCACTTCTATTAATGTTTCAAATTGTCTTTAAAAATGATGTTTTCCTCTTTCTGAGCCTACATTTCTGCTCCCTTTCTTTACTTTGAATTGTTTCTGCTTAGTGTGCTTGTTCCTCTACATTGTTGGTATTAAAACGCTGATGCATTTTAAGAATACTGTGTCTCACCTCCTCTTGATACTTACATGAAGCTGTATATGTTAGCTGGTTTTTGCAGACCAGTTGGTTTATGCAGCCTTCTGTTTATTTTTGTTCTATTTCTCTAACGTCTTTCCAACTATTATCAAGTGGTGTGCAGATGTTAAGATACTATTCCTAGTATCTAGTTGTAATCACATGTGAAATTTTAGAGAACTGCTGATAAAGAAAATGTACTTCCTTACTTGGAAACTGTGTACGTTTCTATAGCTGGCACAAAATTTATTTTATATTTGGGGTTAGTGTTCTGTTATAAGTATGGATCTAAGCATTGTGACTCTTTCTGTAATAACTTTTCCTGCTATTTGCATGCATATTGAGATTAATTGTTCTATATTATCTTATCACAGTGATATTACTTACTGCTTTTATTTCCCAGTGTTTTCTTCCTATGTTTTCTTGCCTTGTGTAGTTACACAGAAGTCTATACACCTAGACTGTCTTGAGTTTCCATGTACTATTTCTTCTTTTTTTACCAGTTATTATATTTGCCTGTAGTTTTGTGACTTTTCTGTGTAATAGTAATATGTTAGCTCTTCATATGTTTCAGAAGGAATGAAACAATTCTCTAATACTGATATCTCACTGGCAACTTACTTTGAACATTTTTTCTCCTTTCCACTATATGTCTTTCAAATGAAAATTGCTGCTATGTGTTTTTCTCCACTTGCTCCATTTGCTCAAGGTTATTTTGCTCTGTGGAAGGCAAGTTGAAGCACTCACCTTTGTAAACCTCTGAAGTGGCCTATGGGATGCAGTGCCACAAAACACTATAAAGTATGCTTAACTCAGTCATGGGAGTAGTTGCTCTGAACACAATAAACTGATCAGATGCCAAATTTGGCTAATAAAGTTCTGCTAGTCTTTTTAATTGTATGCTTATTTAGGTAGGATAAATTATGTGTCTGCATGTACATTGTATATATTTACTAAGTCTTATTTATTTGTAGGAGTTGTGTGTGAGGTTGGTTTTCTTGTTTTGGTTTTTTTAAAACTAACAATGAAATCTAAAAAGCCTGCAAGTTAGTATTTCTGTCAGTGGTGTAATGAGCTCAGACACAGTTTGAATGTACAGCATACAAAGAATATACTTTTTTCTTTCATTCAGTTAACAGTGGTGTGATGGGCAGACTAATTATCTGATCTGTCGTATCTAACTTTTCAATGCACAGGAATGCACTGATGGAAACTGATGGAACTTCAGAAGTTATCACAATAATACAGGTGTTTACACAGCTCTTCCTTCAGGCTTATCAGGATGAAAATAAACAGGTTAGTCAAGATCTCTTTCTTAGTGTTTTTTTTTTTTTTAAATTGCAAAATTTTGCAAGAAGAAACCCCAATTCTACTCTTAAGAGAGGTGACTGAATATAAATAATAGCATCCCTCTGTAGTTGCATAGATATGCCAAAGCTCAGTTCAAACATCTTCACCTGCGCATAAAATTATAGCATGAAACCAGTATGTAAAAGCAGTTTACCTAACTTAACCCTCAAGTTCGTCGGCCTAAAGTGCTTTTTCCTGGCTCAGTTCCCCTGATGCTGAGGTTTCTGCCTGTAGAGTGAACAGGAACATTCATCTTTGATAAAAAGGAGGAAAAATGCTAGATGCATTTTTCTTTTGCAGTAGCAGGGTCTCTGACAATAAATGAAGCAGAGATAACAATCCCATTCCTAGTCCTGTAAATAATTATTAGAAGGATAAAGGATATTGAATAGTCATATTTGTCTGTTCAGAAGGTGAAAGACACAGGGTAATACATACTGGGACACAGAATACATACTGGTTTCAGTTCCTGATCCTCATCAGTGGTCTCTCTGAAATTTTCCTTGGTCTAAATTTTTGAATTTCACAGCTTAGTCTTTCTTCTTCTGCACAGATTTTTGTACAGGTCTTACTTAACTGAATTAAGTAGAATTAGTTTTGTGCTAATTTGAATGACAGCAAGATCAGTTTCTTACCTTAAAAATTTCAAAATACAGTTGTGAAAATCTTACTTTACTTATAGGTTGCAAACTTGACTTCAGATTCCCAAATCACATGGTCACGTCCTGACCATCTTGTTTGTTTTTTGAAATCAAATTTGTATGATGTAAGTTAGGGAAGACCTTGTCACTTAAAACCTTCCACTTTAAACTTAAGAAAATTTTCAGTTCCTTTGATTTTTTTACATCTTTTTGAGGGAGATGGTAATTAAGAGAAGGCTGGGATTTCTTGAAACTTGTGGCATTCTGGCTTTTAATTAGCAATGTGATTGAATCTGTCTTCTAGCTTCAGGCAGCTATCTTGCTTAATACATTAGTGCTGTGCATGATAATCTTGTGCCACCCTGACTGCATGGCAACAGGTGGGGATCAGTGGATGAGAATGAAAGTGAAGATTCCACACCCATCAGACACCCAAGAGCTAATCCTGCTGTGCAAGTAATATGTTTACTTCAAGGTGAAAGTCCTTCGCCTGCTGGCATTGCAGTATGGACTACAGCCCATTTTTCTGAAGGGGTTTTAAATATTGAGTTTCCTTTATTTAACTTGTATGCTGTTTAAGTCATGGAGTTCTAATAAAGGTATTATCTTCATTGATAGAATTAAAAGTCACTTGCCTCAGAGTTTATGAATCAACTGTAATTTTAGTTAACAGTTAGCTTGCAAAAAGGCAGGTAGAGATTGCTTCCTAAACTTTAGGTCAGTCAGATCCCTTTTTTTTTCCTTTGGTCATACCATCATTACATATATTCATAAGGTATTTTTTGTCTTATCTGATTGCCCTTGACAGGACATAATGTGCTCCAGCAGCATTTAGTAGAAGAATGGTAAAAACATTAAAGACAGAAGATGAAGTGGGTTCTACCTGGTCACTGAGACCTTCAGAATTTATGGACAGTTAACTGAAAAAACTAGGCAAACATATGTCCATAAAATTTGCAAAAGAAATGGCTTGTGTCTGGCAGTTTACAGGGTTGTGTGATAGGAGAGTGATTCTCTATTGCAATGTAGCAGTTGTCAGAAATAGCTGTCTTTTATAATAACTTTGTCGACCATTTAGACAGAACAGTTTGGAGAAAAAAAGCTGAAGAGTGGGAAAAACCTGTGCTGCTGGGTTTAGGATAGTCTTTTCGTCCATGTTTTTGGAGACTGAAAACAGTATAAATGGAATATGGGGTTTAAACCTACTTAGGAAAAAGTCCCATTTCTGTAGTCATTGAAGACGAAATTTAAGAATTGGTGTACTGAGATCACTGTTGGGGTATGTTTTGTATTAGCAGATTTTCTTTAAGTTTGTGGTGCTAGTGAAAGCTGACCTGAGGATAGTTAAGTCATGCTGCTTGAAAATTTATGAAGTTAAAGTTCATATTTCTGTTTGATAGAAATTGTAATTTCCTCATGGTTTATTTTCCCTTGATAATTTCAGAATTATCATTGGTTTTCACCTAGGAATTTTGTTTTCAATAGCTGGATAAATATTTTAAACCTGTGTTCAATGTTTATTTCCAATTATACATCATGGCAGTTATTATAACCAGCCACATCCAAACTTGTTCTTTCTGATAGTATCTTGTTTTCCATTTTGTGATGGCTTATGTGAGGAAAGAACAGACTAAAATGTTGTGTTTATATGACAAATCTTTTTGGCTTTGCCTAGACAGTATACTGAAAATTGTTTTTCACTTACTTCACAATACTGTTTTTGTATGTAGTGTATGCTGTGAGTTGTCTTGGTTACTACTAAATGTATTAAGGGGCTGCTTTTTCCTGGGAATTTTTGGTGCAAGTTAATTTGCTACATGCGTACTTTACTATGGGGATTATTATTTTTTCTATTTAGCCTAATTCCTCTCAACAAAAAGACTTCAGAGTCTTACTACACCAGTGATATATAGACTGTCTAAGAATGTATATATTCATGTGCTGTAATTTCACTTAACTGTTGTTGACAGAATAAAAAAAAAGGTAATGGAGAGAATGTATCTTTTTGTTTGTTTATAAGATGCATGCATATCTATGCCAATAGAAAATAGTTATTAAATACAGTCTTCATTGGATTCGCAGCTCTATCACATTTTATAGAGTTCATATTCCCAGTCTATGTTTCAAGAGGTGATCTGTTAGCTAAATGCCTTCTTATTCCTAAAAAAAGAAGACAGAAGAGTTCTAAGATTAATGGTATGGAGATATGGAGATTCAAATTGGAAGAGACCTCTGGATAGCCTCTTGTCCAACTCCCCAGCTCCAAATCATGGCTATTTAGAACCAATTGTCCAGGTCTATGTCCAGGTGGGACTCTACAACTCTTATAGGCAAACTGTGGCAGTGCTCAGCCACCTCACAGTAAAAACAAAGTGAAAAGATAAATTACAGAAGTGTTTTCTGATATACAGACAAAACCTCCTGTGCTTGAGTTTGTGCCATTACCTCTGATCCTGTCACTGTGCACCACTGCGAAAACCCTAGTTCTGTTGTTTTGCACCCTCCTTTTAGGTGTTTATATACATCAGTAAGATCCCCCTTGAGCCTTCTCTTCAGGCTCTCTCAATCTTTCCTCATAGAAGTTCTCTGGTCCTTTAATGATCCTTGTGGCCCTTTATTTAACTGGGCATTAACTGGGCATGACTTCAGGTTAGGCTGCTGGAGTGGCTGCTTACAGTGCTGACGGGAGGGGAAGGAGCACCTCCCTGGACCTGCTGGCAATCCTTTGCTAATGCAGCTCGAAATACCACTCGCCGCTCTGTCACAGGGCACACTGCTGACTCACATTCACCTTGGTGTCCACTGGGTCCCCAGGTCCTTATCTGCAAGCTGTTTTCCAGCTGGGTGTCTGCTACCATGTACTTGGAGTTATTCCTGCCCAGGTGCAGGACTTTATACTTTCTCCTTGTTGACATTTATTTGGCTTCTGTCAGCCCATTTCTCCAGCCTGGTAAGGTCCCTCTGGATGGCAGCACAATCCTTTCATGTGTCAGCCACTCCTCCCAGTTTTGTGTCATCACCAAACTTGCCAAGGGAACTCACTGCCCCTTCATCCATTTCATTAATGAAAATGTTAAATTAAGTCTGTGCCCAGTGCTGATCCTGCTGTGCGCTGGACTCCAACTAGACTTTGTGCCAGTGATCACCATGTGGGCCTGGCTGGCTTTCTGTCTGTCTCAGGGGGAGTTGGTGTTGCACTTGCACCTACATGCTCCATGTTAGACGTGCCTCTAGTACGCGTTTGCAGAACAAACAGATTAGAGGTGTGCTACTGCTAGTCTCAGTTACACAAGCAGTGTTCACGGTCACACGTTCTCAGATAAACAGGGCAAGTCTGTTATCTGTGACTGCCCTACCTGCTGCGGGATCAGGTCCTAAGAATTTTAGGTTTCCATTTTTGAACAGATGGCAATAATCTACACAACACCCTCAGATTCTGTAGATGTCATTACTTCTTAGTTTAATATCATCTGTGAATCTGTTTACACTGGAAAATGAAATTAAACTAGTGTCTCTTTTAAGCTCTGCATATTAAGAGTGAAAACTTACGTGATTACAGGGAACAAGACTAAGACTTGTAATGTAATTTTCTTAATGCTCTGAATATTTTTTGATGCATATACTTTTAAAATATATAAATAATTACTTTTTATAAGCAAGCATTTCCTAAATATCTCCCTTTTTAATGCCAAATCCTAAAATTAACTGAAGAGTTAATTTTCTGTTTTCTTGCTTTAGTCTGTATTGTTAATTACTGCCTTAGATGAGATTACTCACTGTGGGTTTGTTTTGGAAACTGAGCAGAAACTTCTTAAAATAATGATTTTGTGTCTTAGCATAAATTTCCACTGAGGGTCTACTTTCCATGCCATCACCAGCCTCTTGTTAGAAGTTTAGTCAGACGTCCTTTTGGTAAGTTTTTTTCATAAAGTATTTGCAGCATTATGAATCTGCATGATCTGTATGTGTCTTAAAATAACTTTGAAAGGGATAGCCATAACTTTTTGCCATTTCATTTATAGGGTGTGGGGTTTTTTGCTAATTGATTTATCTAATTGCTAATTGATTTGCTAATTGATTTAGCAATTTTCATAATATTCTTATAATGCATTTTTCTGCAGGAACATCTGTTCATATGTAACAATACTACAGATGTAACTTTAAAGAAAGCTAAATCAGAAGTTAATAACAAAGAAAGAATACATAATTATGTAGGAAGGAAGCCATGTTACAGAAATTGTAAAAATACTTTAATCTTATGTTATGGTATCAGTAATTGTCACTATGGAAAAATTCACATGTATTTCACAGGAAACAGGCTTTCTGTTTCTCTCTGAGACTTGAATTCTGATATCTTAGATTGCAAACACAACTTTTTTTCAGGTTTTGTATTCATACATATCAAGAAACCACTGTTCAATCTGGTATGATTTTTTTTATAGACAATAATTAAAGCTCAGTACAAGAGCCTCTAAAAATACTACTGCACTGATTATATATTAATATTGCAGTAGCAAAGGAACATCAGCCTCATTTCAATATTCCTAGCTGTACTTCCTTCCATGGCTTTATCAATGAATTGTATGAAACACAGTAATAGGTATTGCTTAAAATTGGGAGATTTTGAAATGAAATTTTAAATACTTCATGATAACTTAATCAATTTGGAGAAATCTTACAGCTACCTTAATGCTTCAGTGCTACATTCTAGTGGACCGGCTATGATTTTAAGTGTTTTGTTTTCATCCTCAGAACTCCCATCTACATATTGGTCTCAACACGTGAAACACATTTCAGATATGCTCAAAGCAATAGCAGAAGATACAAACGATAGGTAAGCAGTATAAGATCTTCAAACTTTTTGTCCTTTGCATGTTAGTTTGTGAAAGGTCATGTCATTTGAAGTCTTTAGTGACTATATTTCATCATTTTCTTATTATTCTCTAAGTCGAGCTTTATTTTTAAGAATATAATTTGGATTACTTTCTAAACCTGAGCTTTATAGCATCTGTCTACCTGGCCAATAAGCCTCTGAGGAAACAAAATCTTGTTATTCCTTCCAACAAATATCTAGCTGCATAATGGAAATGCTTACTTGTCTATTCTCCCATTTCTGCCTCAAAACTTATAACCCTGTTTTATGAAGAAGCTTGGCTTTCTGCAGGTTTGTACAAACGCCGAAACTGCAAACTTCCTTATTTTCATAAATTTGACTGACAGACTGCAGTATCATTTTTGTTGTGTTAATCTTTGGGCTGTCACTCTATGTTTCTGACCTGCTGCCCTTGGGGTTTGTTTGTCTACATAAATTATGCTTTGGTAGGGCATGTTCTGTGACTATATGAAAATAATGAAAAAGCATACATCTCTATCTGCTGTGCCTTGTAATTCTTTCTTATAAGGAGTGTGATGAGACCTGACTTGTACAGCACTTGGATACAAATTTGCTTAGGTCTACTCTGAGAGTTAGCTGTCCAAAGAATGTCGAACAGCTTTTAAGTTCAAAAAAAACCAAATTAATTTTGATTTTAAACTTGAAATATATCAAAAGAAACAAAGAACACCGAGGCCAGCCAGATTTGCAAAACAAGATCATAGAATCGCAGAATCACCTAGGCTGGAAAAAACCTTTGAGATCATCAAGTCCAACCTATGATCTAACACCACATTGTCAACACCAAGTGCCACATCCAGTCTTTTTTAAACATCTCCAGAGACAGTGACTCCACCACATCCCTGGGCAGCCCATTTCAATGTGTGATTACTCTTGCTGTGAAGAACTTCTTTCTAATGTCCAATGTAAACCTTCCCTGGTGCAGCTTAAGACTGTCACCTTGTCCTGTCACTGGTGCCTGTGAGAAGAGACAGATCCCCACCTGGCTGCATCCTCCTTTCTGGTCATTTTGGAAAGCAGTAAGGTCTCCCCTGTGCCTTCTCTAGGCTAAACAACCCCTCAGCTGCTCCTCATAGGGTTTGGTTCACCCTTCACCAGCTTGGTTTCCCTTCTCTGGACTCCCTCCAGCATCTCACTGTCCTTCCTAAATTCAGGGAAGAACTGGACACAGCACTCAAGGTGTGGCCTCACCAGTGCCCAGCACAGGGGAACTGCCTTGGTCCTGTTGCTGATACAGGTCAGGATGCCATTGGCCTTCTTGGCCCCTGGGCTCTCTGCTGCCTAGTGTTCAGTCTGCCTTTAATCAGTACCCCCAGGTCCCTTTCTTCCTGGCTGCTGTCCAGCCACTCTGTCCCAGTTTTCCCCTGGATACTGGAACAAAGATGTTTGCAACCATGCTTGGTTTCAGTTAACTCACAGGGGCCTTTTTTTTGTTGTTGCTGAGTGGCAGAAAAAGCTTTTTGTTGCTCCCTCTGAGGCCAGGCTGTCTGGTGGTAGCTTCTCACTTTCTGTATGAGCTGCAGTTCAGTGCTCGCCTGTTCCTCCCTGAAGTTTGTCAAACCTTTCTGTCCTTGAAGTGACCCATAGCTGACCTTGATTTCTTAAAGAAACACATAACTTGAGGTTAGAACAAATAAATAAAACAAATACCAACCATCATTATACATTACAGTAATATAACCATGTCTGGGCAACCTTTTGTTGCCCAGCCCTTTCTTGGTTTATATATAGTCTTTTCCCCCCTTTATATTGAACAGTACACTAGTTTGAACAGTATTGTACTTGCCAGAATACACTCCTACTTCCTTTAGAACTCCTACAACAATTATGTTTTCTACCAAACCCCTCCCAGTTAGAAAGAAAATTGATCCAACATCTTATAAATACTAATATCTATGACGAAACTGTATTCAGTTTTCTTTCATTGCTTTATTCCTGATTCTGTATTCTTTCGACTTAATAAGATTTACAGAGGAGAAAAGAAATTCTGTTACACAGCATATCCTGTTGGTTCTCAATGCTCTCTTTTTATATAGGTTTTGGTTTTCAGGGGGCTTATTTTATACCAAATGTGAGTCTTATAGCAAAGTGCTTTCTGTGTCCTTCTAATCAACAGATTGCTTCTGTGCTGAGATTTATTATTATATGTAGTACTCTCAGTGAGCAGTGAATGTTACATGACATTTTTAACTAGAAATCAGTTGATCAGTTGATGAACTTACAGACATTTTGTGGGGGAAAGTCCCAGAAATAGTGAAGGGACACTTTCGGCAATGACAGTGGAGCATAGGTGCCACTACAGAGTGGGCAGAAACAGCAGTGGGGATGGAAGTGGAGGGTACATGACTGCAAAACAGGCTCTGTAATTGTAGAAAGTGTTCAAGATAATGGTAACATCAACTCCTGGAATTTCTAAGATCTTCTTGTAGTTTCCTTGCAAAGGTGGCGCAGCAGCGTTTGGAGTCCTCAGGAATAAAACATAAGAAAACCATCTAATTCTTTCAAGTTTTGGCAAATTTATTAGAAATAATTGTTCCTAGTTCTTAATCTAGCTGTCCTTCTGTTTGTCCTTCCATGCTTAGTTTAACTTTTTGCTTCTGAGACACCTACCATTAGTTTGCATCTCTTTTCTTTAGTCTTCTCTGACTTTAGAGGAATACACATGAGAAAGTGTGGAGATGAGTGGTGGTCCTTTCTTACTGCAATAATTCTCGTGTAAACACCTTCAAAATTTTCATTTAAGAAAACATGAACTTATACAGTCAGGAGATATACTTTAAAATATACTTTAAAACTTTATATTTAGTCCGTCTAAATATAATTCCTCATTAATGACCAAAAAAGATGCACTTAATGAATTACCAAAAAGCAGAAAATAACCCTGGAAAGCAACAGAGAGAAAGTGAAAGGCATCAGTATGTTAAGAGTATAATATGATTTTAAAGTTTTGGAAATCCTGCAGCTGAAGCGTATAAACAGTAGGGATGAATTCTATTATGTATATTTTCTTACATAATATTTTGTCACAGTTTATTAGAAGCTGCTGTTAAGGATAGTCTGTTGTACTGTCAGAGTTAATCTGTAGTAACACTGGGTGTGTCTCATTTGATTGTGATTTCAGATAATAGACTAAGTAGTACATGGCTGTATGATTAGCAGGTAAAGTATTCTCTGTTGAAGTGTAGTTTAAATTTTTTTTTAAATTAACTGTCAGCATCCCTTCTAGTTAATTTAAGGCAATTAAATAATGAGAAATACCTAATTTTATCTGTGTTGTTTTCCAGTTCTCTCACTGACCTCTTTGAAATCTGGTTTTTGGTTGCTTGTTTTGGAGAATGGCTGGATATTGCAGCAGAACAATTACTGAAGGCTGCTGTAGAACCAGATGCTGTGCTGTGGCTGCTGGCATTTTACTACTGTCCTAAGAATGAAAATCAACAAAGGACTCAAACAATGGTGGGTAACATAGTGATAGTAAGTGGCAATATGCAGTCAATAGTCTGATGTTATCTTATTGCTGTAAAACAAATAGTGCACATCAGAAAAATGAAGGGTATTGACTTTACAAAGTCTCTGAGAATTGTGTCACAGTGGACAATTTGAAAGTTGGGGTTTTTCTGGCTTTTGACATTTAGAAAAGCTTTTTCCTCCTTTTTGAGTATGTGATATAGATTAACACCCTCTTGGCCTTCTTTCGGATAACCAGGGTGTTTTTAATCTTAAATAAAAATACCCTAGTGATGGTATTTTTAAAATCAGTGGGACAGAATTCAGCATGCCTGTGTTATGGCATCTTCTGAGAAGGAAACAAGAGAAATCACAGCAGTTGAAACCATGAAGACACTTAATCAAACACAGTCTTGAATCCTGACCTTCCCCAGCTACTCTGATTTCTCTCCAGTTTTTGGCATGTGATGCAGTAACAAATGCCTGATAATACCATATGCTGAGCTGGTGACAGAAGGAGCAGTGCTCTAACCATACTCCACGAAGAGTGCTGTGTGCGTGGGTATGCACGCAGATACTTGAAAGCCTTTAATTTGAACCTATTGTGCAAATCCGAACTAGCCCAAGCAATTGGATCTACAAAGGCCCAATTCAAAAGGCTCCAGCTTGTCTAGTTTACCTTAATTTGAAAATGGATTCTGGTGGATTTAAAAATGTAGCTCAGTACACCACAGTAGTAAAAATCATGTTTTAAATTTAAATGTAATGCTCTACGTACAACAGTGCATTATGCAGTATTTTATTTCCTTTCCTTCCCTCCTGCTTTTCAGATGGCACTAAAAATGCAAGATCACATCCCAGTAACCTACAGGATTTTTTTTCACTTACATTTCTCATAGTATAGGAGCAAGGGATGGGAAGGCAAGGGAAGGTTTGGCTGAGCAGAGTTAGGTTAGAGCTAGGGTAAAGTAAAGAAATCAGGGTTGTTTTTAGAACGTATTTTTGGGAAAGTAGGCAATATATGAGCAATAAACAAGAGTGATTGAAGCTATTGCACTATAGCTGCAGATCAATGTATTGGTTTAACTCCACAGAGTGAAATCACTTTGTCCCATATATGAAATCATCTTCTTGTGTGTCCCCTGTTCCATTTTGTTATTCAGTCATAACATAAGACAAACTTTAGAAACAACAAAACAACCCACCTAGTGACTCATCTTTTCCCAGAAGTCTGATAGTCTGATATTTCAGTTCATTATCATTATTTTTTCTTTTCTTACGTATTTGAACTGAGACTTTTCTTTTTTCTTTTTTTTTTTTTTTTTTTTTTTTTTGCACTGGTCAGGCTCTTCAGAAGGATCCCCACACCTCATGCAAAACTTCTGCCTTCAGTTAGGTGTTTGGATTTTTTTTTTTAAATTTGTCCTTCAGCAGATTAGCTCTCAGCTCTTTCAAATGAAGTGGTTTCCACCTCAAACCCAGCACCTTTCACTAGTTAAGGATTAACACGCTGTGGGAACTTCTGGTAGATGTCAATCTGGTGTACTTTTCATTCAGTATTATTTTTGTGTGGGAAGGTTTGCATTTAAGATTTTTTCTTCCTATTCTGTGCTTTAGGTAACACCTTTATATTAGCCAGAGTGTAATACAAAGTGTTTAAATTATTTAAAGAAGAAAAAGGCTACTTCTGCTGTTCACTGGAGTTCACGCATGTGCAGGAATAAAACTTCTGCTTCTCAATATTTATTCCTTTGTTGCACTCCCATCATACCTTTAGGGTTTGAAACATTGAGGGAGCAAAACTTGGAGTTTGGCCCTAAGAATGAGATTTTTAGGGTACATGAGTTCTCGGAGCAGGACCAGCTACTCTCCATCTGCAGTCTCTGGCTCATATGATGCACAGAGGAATACAGAATCGTGAGGAATTCCAGTTACTTTTCTGTAGATCCTGGTATGATTTGTGCCTCACATGTAGTTGTGGACTTGAAGCAAGAATAACAGCTTTTTCAGGCTGTATTATGTGAAATTGTTGAAAGGGTAGGTCAATGTTAGACAAATGTCTGAAAAAAATTGTCCCAGTGAATATCCTTGAGAAACAGGTGTTCTTTTCCTTTAGGTCTGCAGTGGTGTATTTTTCTTTTGCTCCAGCTGATACTCGTTTGCATTCCATGTACAAGTTTTTTTCCAGTTAATTTTTAATACAGGGAACAGAATTATTGTTAGGATTTTTTTTCAGTAGTTGCTCATAGTCCTTTTTCTAGAGGTGCCAAAATGTTCTGTTTCCTACCCCCAGTAAAAGTTAGGTTTTATTGTCCAGCTCACAACATAAAAACATAAGTTGCAAACAACACAGGAAGAAGTTAAATCACACATTCCTACCAGAACATTTTATCAGCCGAGATCAGACTGCATGGGGATTTAATTGATTTACAGCAGCTATACTGAAATGAGCCCTTGAGGAGCCTTTGTTCTTTTTCCCACAATGTGAAAATTGGACCATGTTCTTCTGAGGGACTTTCTCCATTTCCTTATATTATTAAAAAAGGTAAAATCCTGGCTTGATGCCCTGTCTGCTTCATTTGTAAGACCAAAGAAAAAAAAAGTCCATTTTGTTCACCTTTGTGTGTATGAATCAGTGTAAAAGAAATGTGTTACAGCCCTTCCTTTCCTGGTTTTCCTGCTGTTTAAATTCAAACTTTTTTTTAAATCTTTGTTTCTCTGAGGATTCAGTTTTGTTTTAGTGAATAAATCCAAAGTAAATACGATAGATTTGACCTTTACTCTTCTCTGATCCTTCACCCTTTGAAATTATTTTCTACAGGTGGAAGCTCAAGCAGTCTACAATCACCTAATGATGTTGTTCAGTTGCACAGACCTTTCTCTCAAAGACCTGGAGGCTGCTGTACACAGGGTCATGGGTATAGAGCACTGTTGTAACCAGCGACTCACAACACATCTTCTGACCAGCTTCTTGCTCTTTTCACCTGGTGGACATAAGATTGCCCAGGAATGTATTTACCATGTAAGTGTTTCTTTCTTTTTTTTTCAGGTTAACTTAAATACATACTTATTTTACTATTTTTGATTTAGGTTTCTACCTCTTAATAAATAAAACACATAGCAGGGAATTAAAGGAGACTGTGGCTACAACAGCCATATCTAACCTGCTACATACCTCTTTCAGCTAAAATTCAGTTAAAATATTTTTCATTCACTAATATTTTTCATTCACTTCTTGATCTCACTGACAAGGTTAATGTCGTCACTCTACAGATGCAGAAACAGCTTAAGTAATAGCTTGCAGTTAAGGGATACCTACAGTTCATTTACAATGGTGTAGATAGCATGTGCAAACATTTTGATTTTCCCAAAGAAAATCACTCCCTAAATTATCCAGCTACTGCAGACATGATGGAACTCTCTTCTCGCTGATTCCCATTGGGTGGAACAGCTGGTTACTAGGTCTTAGCATTGATGTGGCAGAAGCTTGGTTGGCAAAGCCAGTGAAGAAAATAGTGTGGTAATTGAGAGAGAAGGAGAAAATGAAGAGCTAAGACAGTGTCTCTTAAGGTGTAAAAAAAGATGAAGAGATGTAAAAGGCTGGAAGCTTGCCACAGTATCTTCCTGTTGGTGATGACAGCCTTCAGGTGTATTGGTATGAACTATAAAATGTGTTTGTGTTACTTAAGATAAACAGTGCTGTCTCAGTGTAGGATTAGAAATCCATTCCTTAATATCAAACCATATTCTTGTAAGAAGTGCATGCCCCCATGCAAGCAGGTCTAGGGCCAGTGTGTAGTTTTAATATTTCCAGAAGTTTTCCATTCAGCAGCATTGTGGTCCTACGGATAGACCTGTATAGGGTATATGGCATATGTAAGGCATCTGATTTTCTGACACAGCTGGCTGACTAAAAAGACATAACATTTTTCTCTTTAGGAAGGGCTAAGGTATTTCTCACATCCTAGGGTACAAGTTCACAAATGATCAATTCTTTTCATGGTTTAAGAATGTAATGATAAAGTTTGTGGGGGTTGTATATATTTTTACAGACTGCTATTTCTAGTTTCTCTTCATGAAGAGAGTGCAGCTGTTGAGTTGTGATGCTGTAATGTATTAGCCTGCTACTTTAAATCCCTCCAGGAGGACCAAAGACAATCTTCTGCTTCTTTGTAGATAGCAATATAACTAACTTTGAAAACTCTGAATATTTCCCAGTGCAGAGTGGGTCATGAACTGTTGTAGGCCAGTTTGTTGGTTTATCAGTCTGATTAATTTTGACTGTATCTGTATAATCACTAATGTGTAGCTAGACTGTTCATGTGATTTGAAAGGGACTAAAGACAATATATGAAAGGCAGAATGGAGTGGAACTGATTTGGGATGCACGGCTGTGGTTCTTTTTAGCACAGTAAACTCGGGTTTAACACAGATAATGAGGAGTCAAGTCCCTTCCAATCTGCAAAAATTGCAACTTATAGTCTTCCTGGTTTTTTTCATCTCTTGGGGGAGGTATTTATTTTCATTTTTGAAAGCTTTACAGAACTGAATTGTTGCCCCTAGCACACACAGAACCTTCATGTGCTTTAAGTTCTTTTCTATGGCAATGACTTACAAATGGTTATACTCTCCATTTGTGTTTCCTTTAAAAACTTTCTGGCCTCTTGATTTGTTTCACTTAAATTTGAGAAAACAACAGAAATCTCAAAGTTGCTCGACACCACTGGGTATGAAAATAGATACCTCGGGCACAGATATGAAAAGAGATACCTCAGGCAGAAGTTGGTTCTCTTATAGTCAGGGGTGAGGAAAAAATCTGGTTTTCTTCCAAGTATTTTGAAGAATTCTTAGTGTTTAGCAACATAATTGCCAAATTTAACTTTTTGTGTTTCCTTTCAGATTACTGAGATAACTGATACAAGCAAAGAAGTTTATAACCTTCTTATCCGTACTGCTTACAGATTTAATGATAGTGGAGAAGAAAACCAAAGGACTGTGAAGCTTATGAATGAACTTCTTCAAAAACTTACATTGAAAGTTTAGGATTTTAATGTGATCTATTTATCAAACCATCAAATCAGGTCTTTGTCCAGGTGTCAGACTTCCATTAGCATCTAGCACTGCAGGTTACCAAGGGCAGAAACATACCTGTATAAGCTATAGCTGCTAATTTATATTCCCTCATCTATATTGAAAAATAATCTGTTGTTTGGAATTGTTAATCTTTTGAAGCACAGTAGTAAATATTAAAGATGCTTGAAAATGCTTGTTCTGAGTACCTTCTGTAACAAGAGACCAACATCATTTAAAATAGTTTGCTCATCTCCCTGTTGTTTATCTGGCTGAGGATCAGTTTTTCTCCCAAATTACTCATGTGGGGTTTTTTGAGTAAGTAATATCCAATTACTTGATTGGTGAGTTTTACTAAAATGTTTTGTTCTGTGCTTCTGCTTTTATGAAACTAGCGATGATCTCAAGTGATTCATAGTGTTCTCAGGAAATCAGTGAGTGATATTTCCTGAACTCTTTCCTTATTTTTGAAAACGTTTCCAAAATGAAACTCTTCACAGATTTGCTAAATGCGGGGGTTTTTAAATACTGCAGCTTTCACAGGACAGTGTTCTCCTCTAAGTACTAGACCAATAGCTGGTCTTTGCCAAAAGATACTGCGGGCATAAAGTTGCTTGCAGTACAGCCCACTTAACAGCGTGCCATGACTGATGCTATTATTTATTCATTTAAGAAATATGGGGCTTTTATTCAGACAAAAGAGGGCAAGCAAAACAGAGACATAGGGACATCTTCCAGTTCAAAGGGACAGATTTCCTATAAAGGTTGCAACTCATTGCCTCTATTTTTGTGCCCAGCAGTAATTTACTTACTTCTTTCTTTAGGTTTTTTGTGTCCTGCAAGGAACATAGACAGGTAGCAATGGTTTTTTGTTTTTTTTTTCCCTTAGGAAGGTATTTTTCTCTAGAAGTTTTGTGAAGCTGTCTTTAGCTTAACTAGAAAAATAAGCGTGGACAATAGTAGTGACAGAGCATCCTAACTTTCTTCAGTAGTTTGTTCCCCTGTATTACTTATCTATAATGCCAGTGCCTGTGCTATGCTACTCAAAGATGCTACTTGGAATTCTATTCTTGCATATAAAATCCAAGACATGTATCTTGAATTAATAAAGCTTTTTGAATGTAGCATTTGTTTTTGAGTAAGGGGAAAGAAAAACAGTGTACTTAGTGTCCTTTGGCTGTAAGAGGTGGAAAGATATTTTCTGTTATGCTATTAACTGATTTCTTACAGTTTTGTTCCCAGTGAGTCATATTACGGAAGTTACATGTCCTCTCAGTCAGTTTGCTAGTAAAAAATAGCAAACACATACTGTGTTTGTATGTCTGCAAAGAAAAGGGTTTTTTCTCTTTTTTTGATTAAAAATATTTTAAATGAAAATTCAGAAAGAAATAAGTATCAATTTTTTCTGTTGTTAAATAGCCACACATATCTAAAAAAGTTAAATCAAGCAACCCAGTTTTCTGTTCCCTGAATACCAAAACTGAAAAGCATTGGATTAAACTAAATTATTTTTTGGTCACAAGGTATTCAGAGGTATTCATCTAGTGGAAACAAATGTGGAATGCTCTATTTAGAATAAGAAATAATGTAAAATTTTAATCAAAAGGAAAAATTATTGAATTGTTTTTCTTTGGGGTTTCTTTTGGGGTTTTCTTTGTTTGTTTGTTTTGGGATGGGTTTTTTGTTTTTTGGGGGGGTTTTTTGGTGTTTTTTTTGTTGTTTTGTTTAATGTCTAATCTGGTTGTTGGATGTGAGGCTCTTTGGCTGTGTTTTCTCCATAGTGTGCCTGTATGTCATTTGAACTATGTAGAAGAAAGATAGCAAAGCACTGCAATATCTAATTCTTGCAGATTAATTAGGTGAATGATGTGGGTATAATATTTAAATGTGTATGGCAGTTTTTGGACAGGTATGTTTAAGTATCTTTTCTTTATCAGTGTTTTTATTTTTCCATTGATAAAATGCATGAAAATTCTTCTAACTTCATTTAACAAAATCATTATGCTGATAAATAAGGATAAATAGAATCAAGCAGGAAGGAAATGTGCAATGAAAGCAGTAAAAACCCAGAATTAGCAGTGAATTGATACATTCTTGTTTTCTTGTGTTTGGCTTCATAAGAAAAACTGAATTATTTAAATACTAAGGAGGGTGTGCTAGTTTCAGAAGGCTCTAAGGAAGAAACCTAATTGATGTAACTTAAAAAAGATACATCTGTACTGGTATTCTTTTTGCTCTTTTTAGCATAGTGGTTATAAATTGTTGGTATTTCTTTTTCCTTACTCTTTCACTATGCTTGAATTATAATCTAACTTTGATATAAGCTGTGATTTTGTGGGATGTTGAAGCTACTTTTGTTAGTTTGCTAGTGGAAGTCTACAGAGCAATTTGGTAGATCTGAGTAATGGAAGATTTCTCATACAGTGGCTTCTGCATTATCCATTCAACGTGCATCTTTTCCTCTGTAATTGCTACTTTCCAGAAATGTTCTTTGGGCCTTCAAGGCAGCACTTCTTTGCTGAACCAGCCTACTAGTCCTGAAATCAGACTTCAAGTAGATTGTTCCCTTGCGTTCTATCTGCAGCACACACCCTGGTTCTGGACAGTACATAGAGAACTTTTCAAAACTGTTCTGCTTCAAGGCATTTTTTGAATGAGAATACAGACAGTAAATTTTACTTCTTTGTTGATTATGCTCTTTTCCAGCCTAAGACTGCTAAGTTAGCGCTTTTTGAATTCTGCAAGCTTTGCAGCATGGTGCTGGGTGGTTTCTGTGGATTTTCTTCAGGCAGAAAAAAAGGTCATTTCTGTGGCTTTTATTTAATCAAGATCTCAGAACAGTGCCTATACAAAGCAGAATGTATTTTATTTTGTCATGTGTTGTCAGATACTGCAATTTAGCTGACGAACAGTAACATTTTTTGTGTTTGTTCCAGCATTTGTGATTAAGTTTCTGTACTCTCAGCACTGTAAGTGTCAAGAGGTGTTAATAGACACTGTGAGTTAATATTTGTTTCAGTGAGCTGAAAACTATGATATATATTTGGCTTAGCAGGGATACAATTTAAAAAAATTCGGAAGCATTAGCATTATAGAAGTACAGGATAAAACATCTAGCACAAATTACTTGCAGTTACTTGACTAAAATAGTGTTAAAGAAGATTTAGACCGTTTCATTGCTGTGTTATCTAATGTCAGAATAAAGTACCTAATATTCTGTGTGAATGAGTAATGTCATACTCCATTAAAACACAGTTTTCCAGTAGACCCAAGTTTGAAAATTCACAACCTGGAATGTTACGGGAGGAGTCCTCCATGAGCACACAGAGCATGTGTTTGAATGTTTTATGCTTTCCTGATAGTCTGCAATGGCTTTCTTAAGCAGCAGCCAGCATGTTTTGTTGGGCAACACCAGTAGTTAAAGCACTGTAGCTGAATGCTCTGGTACTAGAGGCATCCCACTAGCACTTCATGCATTTCAGTGCTCAGACGTGGGCTGCTTTAATCCACTTCTCTGGCAAGTTTTCCTTACTTGTAATGCAAGTTTTTCTTAAATGCTTGCCTGGATTTAAAAGATATGTTCATGGTAGACATTCCATTTGCTGCCCTAGCAGAGAGAAGCCTTTTCTGGGAATTTGCTGTTAGGTGGTCTGTTCACTAGTGAATACCACAGAGACGTTTCCCTTGCTTGCACTTGCCATCTTCCTTTAACCAGCTGTCTGGCTGCTGGGAAGGAATAAACCTCACAAGATCCTTCTGATGGCTTGAGTGTGCTCACTGTTTTCTGAGCTGCCTGAAGCCAGCTAGGGATAAGCATTGGACGGCTGTCAGCCGCTGAAAGAAAAATTTGAAATGTCAGCTGGCTCTAGCTGTGTTGTAGTGATGTAGTCCATAGGCAAGGGTGGTGCTTTAGTTTGCATTCTATATTCTTGCATGTGTGTGAAGGGAGGGAGTGACAAAAAAGATAAAACCCAACATGTTTGAAACTTAGCTGTAGAAATTTAGCTGTGATTTTTATATTCAACACTGATAGAATTAGGAAGCAACAGTTCCATACATGACATTCCATTAACCTGCATATCAACAAGTAGCAGAAAAAAATCCAGAACTAGTGTCTTTAATAGGTCTGTATATTTAACTAACTATATTAACTTTAACTTTAATATTCACGTCTCTTACTGCTTTAAAGGCTTTTTTCATAACTCTTTTGTACTATGTCAGATGATAGACTCATTTAATAAAAAATAGACCCTCAGAAACAATGACCCTCTCTTTTCTATCCTTTTCAATAAAAATATTTGTTAGGCCCATGAACTTTTGCAGACGCATAAATGCCATCTTGAAGAGATTATGCTTTTACATATTCTTGGTTAACATTGTGAATTGCACTGATGAGATGTCTCATGTGTATGTGCCAGTTAGCCTGCATGTACAGTTCACTCCTTAATGTTTTATTTCTTAGCTTTGAGGCTTCCAAAACAGGTGCATGTAATATGTCATTTGCCTGCTACTGTTAAAAGTTTCCTTAATATTTCACATATGAGAAAGCAGCTTCTGTTTATTTTGACTTATGATGCCATAACTTCTACTATGTATAGGTTTTCTGAAAACAGGACTTCAGCTTTTTTATTTCCAACTAACTTGTAATGGTAGCTGGCAATACAAATTTCCTATCTGTACCATTGGTCCCTGTAGAGACTACCAGTAACTGTTTAAGTGGTTTTAATCTCATGACTGTGCTGCACTTCCATATCAGCTTCAGATGTCTGCAAAAAGAGAGAAAAGCCAGTATCAGATTCCATGGAAGACAAGAGAAGCCTTGAAATATGACACAGGGTTAGTTTATAAGATGGAAATTGGTGATACGTGTCTGTGAACTCAGGCACTTTGTGAGTAGGGAGGACCAATAGCAGCAGCTTTTCTGGAAACATAAGAAAACTACCAGTCTTTTTTCCATAGACCTGTAAATTTCTCCAAGTTCATTGCAAACCCCAGTATTATGTTTCAGGTTTCTTTTCTTGTGTGTTTGCTTCTTTGTTGAAGTACAGATGGTCAGTGCTGAGCAATTTGCTGCACAGCACACTTTTCAGGCCAGACCAAATTGCTGTAGCTGTTTTTTCTGACTGGCTTGTCCTAGGCCAGTGGATACTGAGCAAATGTCAAGCCCAAACCTTAGAATTAAGCAATAACATCTGTTTAGAAAAGATAATTTCATTGGGATTTAAAGTCTTCAGTTGACAGCTGTTGACTATTTTTCATCGTGGCTCTTCTGATCTTGATTTCACGAGTTCTGCTCGTATTGGCAGAGCAAGATCCCACATGTGCCTACTCTTCAGGAAGAAGCATTGCCTTTTTTTTTCTTCTTTCCCTTTCTGGCGAGGATCCAAGATGAACATACAAATCGTAGATCCAGCCTCTTTATTTTTCTTTTGTTGTTTTCTTAAAATGTAATACTCTAAACCTAAGTAAACATCATAGAATGAAGTTTAGGAACTTGCATATAAAATCAAGTATGGGCTGAATATCTGTTTTTCTGCTGAGATCCTTCACTCACAGACTTGTGTCTAACCACCAGCAATCTGTAGGTCAGTTTTTCCCTGCCCTGATTGCTTCAGATTTGGCAAACTTGTTATAGAAGAATGAACGAACAGACTTTGGTATCTATGCTGTCCCCGCTCTGCTTCAAAAATCATGTATTTGAACAGCCCAGTTGGTGCACCACTTAAACATGGCTTTGGGACAGTTCCTCAAAATGCAATGTAGAGTTGGCAATCCACATGCATTTAAAGTATAAGAAACTGTGTGACATCCTGCTGTGGTGCCATTTTCATAATTTTCCTATCAATTCAGTTTTATTTTGTGAATCTGAAAGACAGTTTACCTCATGATTTTCCAGACATTCAGGGAGTAAGCAGGAGGAAGAACCATTCAGAAGATTCCTCCTGACTGCATTGGGTCCTTACCACCTCCAAAGCATAACCAAAAAGTACAGTCTTTAATAGCTGTATTTCAAGACAAAGGGGGGAATAATTTTTGGTTTTTGCATGTTACAAACCTGTGGTTTTGATGCTGAATGCCCCTGATGCAAAAATACAGTGCTCTACCAGCTTTTAGCACTGACCTTCATTCTGTGATGCAGAACTTTTCTCAGCCTCACATCTGCCCTTCAGCTGATGCTGGCATTACTTCATACTGGTAACAGTGAATCAACTAGCTTAAGAAATAAGTGAGACTGGTCTTTCTGTTTACTTAGTCTGGATGCTTTCTAGTTTCCATTCCTTCCTTCCAGCTATCAAGTAAGAAATTTACATTCCTGTGATTTGATTGAAAGGAGAGGCAAGTGCTGCTGGGGAGAAGGTGTGTGCAGAAACTGTAAAATGTTAGGAGGTGGGCTTACCTCTTCTTGTATAACACTGACAGTCTTGTGATTATTTATCTGGCTCTTCATCTGTCTAAAGAAGTGTGCTGGTTTAGGCTTAGGCTTAATTTCCTTCTCAGAGGCTGCTGTGGAGCCGAGTTTTGGATTTTTGTTAAACACAGAGTTGATAATAAAGAGCTGCTTTTTCTGTTGCTGAGCAGGGCTTTCACAGAATCAAGGCCTTTTCTGATTTTCACACAGCCGTGTTGGGCAAGAAGTTTGGAGGTGCATGAGAGGTTGAGACAGAACACAGCCAGGACAGGTGACCGAAACTGACCAAAGGGATATTCCAGACCATATGACATCATGCTCAGGATATTAAGTGGGGGAAGACAGAGGAACGGGGAACATTTGAAGTGGCAGTGTTTGTCTTCCCAAGTCACTGTTATGTGTGATGGGGCCCTGCTCTCCTGGAGATGGCTGAACACCTGCCTGCCCATAGGAAGCAGTGAAATAATTCCTTGTTTGGCTTTGCTTGTCTGTGTGGCCTTTGCTTTCCCTATTAAACTATCTTTATCTCAGCCTATGAGTTTTCTCACATTTACCCTTCCAATTCTCTCCCTGATCATGCTGGTGGGGGAGTGAGCAAGCATCTGCATGGGGATTGGCTGCTGGGGTTAAACCATGACAAGAAAAAAAAAAAGTTCAGCATTTATGTCATATAATTGTTTTTTTTAATACTCAAGTAAATAGGAACAATGTTTTCCCTCAGCTAAAACTGGGAGCTTATTAAAAAGCCTTCATATATAGACAAAAGCAACAAGAGATTATAATGCAAACAGGACATGATGGGCAGTTTCAGCACAAGCGAGGACGTTGGTTTTGGAGGGTAATATTGCCATGATACTGATGGGAACAAAGATGGCTGTAGGGACATGTCGCCTCAGGATAGGGAAATGGTGGCTGGAGAGGCATGTGAAAGGTGGAATAAGGGAGAAGGGGCAGTGTCCCCTATGTTAGAGAGCAAAATAAAAGTAATGTACTTTTCAGGAGTAAAACTGAATAAATCAGAATGAAACTTTAATTGGTCATGCTTGGCAATTAAATAGGTGAGTTTCAGGCACACTAAAGGAACAGATGGAGACTGGAGTAAGATGGTTGCTGAGATATTGTAATTTTTAGTTCTATTGTACTTGCAGGAGTTGACTATAAGGAGGTGCAGCTGTAGAGCAAATAGCTTTTACTACCGAATATAAAAATAACTGTGGGACAAAGTTACTGTGAAGAAACAACTTGAGGTTAGAAAGGATTTTTAAAAAAATATGTTTTTTCTGTGTGGAAGATGATGAGCGCTGTCGTCCTTTCAGGATTAGAGATGAAGTGAATCACATTATGGTGCCAAGCACCAGCTTCTCAAACTAGCCTGTTTAGATCCAGTCATGATGACTGAGGATGATGCCAGTGGCAAAGCAGCCAACAGTGGCCCGTGAATAAAATGTCTCAGATGGAGCTTTCGCAGAGAGCTCCAGTGCTGAGACAGCAGTCCCAACAAGCCCAGAGGAAAAGCCTAGATGTGGTCAGAAATAGGCAGTTTTCAGAGATGACTGAAGTGAGATACATTAACTAAAGGGTACAGCAGTGTCCAGCTGCTGCTCAGGGGCATGTGAGAAGACAGCAGAGCTGTCATCTCTGCAATGGGGCAATGAGCATTACCACTGGGGTACTGTGCTAATAGTTTCTGATGTGTAATGATCATGTAAAAGCAAATTTTTACAGAACTGCAATTTCTGCATGCTTTCAGGTAACAGAGCAAATGCCTGTTGTTCTTCTGGAAAGCAGGTATATTTTAGTATATTAATTTTGTGCAGAGAATATGCACTTAGTTTAAATCACAACAAACAGACAAATACAGTTAGTCTCCCAAGGACTGTGCAAATGCCTCAATTTCTTTAAGCACTGCCATATTTCACTGACCTAAAATGTCAGCTTGGCAGCAGATAAGATTTTAAAATAAATTTTCCAGTATATTGTGTCCACAGAAACAAAGGAACATAGCTATGTCAATGTGTATGTTCACTTCAAATTTTATGGGCCTAAACTCAGTATACTTGTGAAATTCTAGATGAGTCAGCTCCTCTGTTTGGTTGCTTCCTTGTCCTTTCTTGCAATTTTCTTTTCTTCTGACTAGTCTGGGCATCAGCGATTGAGGCTGGGAAGAGAAATGCACTTAGGCATCTGGTGAAATCTTTGACTGTTACAGAAGACATCAGTCATGACTCATGAACCCTGGGAACTGTAGCACAAAGGTAGATATTTTATAGCTTTAAAAAAACACAAGATGTAATTTTTTTTTTTTTTAAGATACTGAAATTTAGTGTTGTGGAATAGGATTTTCAGTGAATTAGAGTATGGTTTTGTGGTCAGTATGTGGGTGTATTTCAAATGTTGCTCTATCTTAGTACATTATTATGTGAATGTTTTTTTTAAAGTAAAATACCATTAAGTTACTGGTAAAAATTTGAATGGCCTTAGATATTTCATGTACTACTAGTCACTCTTAAATGTAGTGAAAGTGAGACCTGCTGCAGCACGCATGTGCCTGAGCTGGCACTTGCCTACAGTATGGGGGTCTGTAAGGTGTGGATTTTCCAGACATTTACAGTCCAGATTCTGCATGGAAAGAATCAACCCCAAACTAATAGAGCCTTTGGAACATAATGGCTCATGGTAACTCAGCTGCTCACTGATTCTTACAAAAGCATGATGGTTTCCTCCCATATACCTCTATATGCAGAGGAGCCTACAAACACCTGAAATTTTCTGTAGTACAAATACCAGTTCTCAGGACTTTCATCAGCTGTAGAGACGAACTGACTGGCTGCAGTGCTCTGCATGATACATTTTAATGCTGCATATAAATTCTTTGATTCGTTTTGGTAGTTTCCTTTTTCATAGTGCTTTTTATATGTAAGAAATCCTTAGGCTCTTTATGCCAGCTCGTTTCCTCAAGCTGCCCACTTGCTGCATTTCCAGTCAGACCTTTGTTTCCAGACCATTTTCCTTTGCTATTTTGTGTGAGGCATGGGCAATAGGGTACAGCTAATTCCCTTGTAAAGGAGAAGTCACAGAGACAGCAGCAGCTGCAAACACCTCCCAGCAAAGCTGCAGACAGAAAACAGCTGTCAGCAAAATGGTGTGTTTTACTGGGTACTTGCAACAGAAAGTGTACGACAAGGAATGAATGCATTCCCATGGAGGGGCTAAGGGACTCACAGAGCCACCCCCTTGTTATAGTCTGCCTTTACTCTGAAAAAGCAACCCAGTCAGCAGCATGATGGTGATACTTGCCTAACTATATGGATGCAGTTCTAATAGTTCATCTGAGATTTGTTTTCAGAGCTGAAAGGTACATCCAGAAAAGAATCACTGACTGAGATCCTAACTAGATGCTGGCCTGAAGTAAGTGGGAGATAGTCCAGCACTGGGCTTTCTGATGCTATTCAGAATAACATTACCACTGTGCTTGGAAAGGACTGAATTAGGGATGGGAGGGGGGAAAAAACCCTACAAAATGCTGTATTTTATCCAGAGGGGGTGGCCTATGAAACAAGTAAATGAAACAAGTAAAGGGCAAAGGCATACCTATATAGATGCCTGTGTTGTCATAGCCACATACAATCATAGAATACACTGAAATGGAAGCGACCCACAAGGACCAGTGAGTCCATCTCCTAGATTAAAGTATTTTTTGAAAAGGCATTGCTTCCTGTAACGATTTAGTTAGAGGAAGTTTGGAAATAGATTTCTTTGTTGTTTACTTCTATTTGCTACAATTAGAATCTGTAACTTCCTTCTGCCAGGAACTCAATATAAGAACACCCACCTGTAAGAAAACCATAGCGTTGGTAGTTTGTTGTTTTGTTTTTTTCTGTTAGGCTTCTGATGGAGTCTGTTAAAAACTTACATGTGCAGGATCTACTGCTCCAGCTGGATCCCTACAAACCTATGGGGCCTGATAGGATTAATCCAAGAATCCTTCCGGAGCTGGCTGATGTAATAATAAAATGTCTCTTTTGAGTGGTCCTGGGAATCCAGAAGTCCAAGCTGACTATAAGCTGGCAAATATTTGTCCTGATTTTCAGGAAAGGAAGGAGGACCCAGGAAACGACAGGCCTATCAGTCTCACTCCAGTGCCTGATGAAGTTATGGAGAAGTTTATTCCGGAGGTACTGAAAAACACCGGAAAGACAACACAGTTATTGGTCTCAGCCAGCACAGCTTCATGAGAAGGAAATCCTGCTTATCAACCTGGTTTCATTTCATGACTAGGTAACCCATCCAGCTGACCATGGAAAGCCAGTAAAGGTTTTGATACTGTCTCTCACAGGATTCTTCTGGACCTGATGTGCAGCCCACAGCAGGATAAACACATCATGGGGTGGGTCAGCAGCTGGGTCACAGGTTGGGCACAAAGGGTGACAGTGAATGGGGTGACATCAGACTGGGGACCTGTCACTAGTGGGGTTCCGCAGGACCCCACCCTCAGCCCTCTGCTCTTCAACATCTTCATAAATGACCTGGACACAGAACTGGAAGGGATGAGCGTGAGACTGAGCATGTCTGCAGAGGATACAAAACTGGGAGGAGCTGTTGACTCCCTGGAGGGCAGGGACCGGCCCTGCAGAGAGACCTCCACAAATCAGGGGTCTGGGCAATCGCCAACCATGTGCAGTCCACCAGGGGAAAGTGCTGGATTCTGCATCGGGGATGGGGCACCCTGGATGTATGGACAGACAAGGAAATGAGATACTGGAAAGCAGTGCCATGGAAAGGGACCTGGGGGTCCTGGCAAGTTGAACATGGGTCAGCAGTGCCCTGGCAGCCAGGAGGGCCAACCCTGTCCTGGGGTGCATCAGGCACAGCATGGCCAGCTGGGCAAGGGAGGGGATTGTCCTGCTCTGCTCGGAGCTGGGGCAGCCTCACCTCGAGTGCTGGGGGCTGGTTTGCTATACGAGCAGCAGCTGAGGCCACTTGGTCTGTTCAGCCCAGAGGAGACTGAGGGGAGCCCTCATTGCAGGTACAACTTCATCATGAGGGGAAGAGGAGGGGCAGGCACTGATCTCTGCTCTGTGGTGACCAGTGACAGTACCTGAGGGAATGGCCTGAAGTTGTTTCAGGGGAGGTTTAGACTGGACATTTGAAAAAGGTTCTTCCCCCAGAGGTTGTTTGGGCACTGGAAAGTGGTCACAGCCTGACAAGAGTTCAAGAAGCATTTGGACAGCGCTCTCAGGCACACATGGTGTGACTCTTGGGGCTGGTGCTGTGCAGGGTCAGGAGTTGAATTCAATAATTTTTGTGGGTCTCTTCCAACTCATCTTATTCTGTGATTCTGTAAATAATTATATGGTTCCCTTCCAATCCTTTTTACATGATTCAGAAGGATTTTAACCTAAGGGTAATGTTTATGTCATGTTAATGACCCAACTAAACAATAAATATGTGAGTCTCCTCTGCTCTCTGACGAGTTATAGTAACCATAACTGTTCAATTCCAGCTTCAGCATTCTTAATCTGGAGCCTCATTCTATATCACAATGCTTGGATTAGCAACAAAAGGCCCCATAAGCCTGATAAAGGGCCAGGACTGACACCTCTTTGTCATCTTTTAGGTTTTTTGGTGTTTGTGTTTTATCTTGTGTTCCTTTTTTCAGTTTCTACCATGCATGATGGGTCATGACATTGTAGTGTTGGGAAATGTTCAAGTTAATAGTGCTGAAGCAGACTGTAAGAGCTGTAGCAAACAAAACAAATTACTGCTGTGCTCAGTATTAAAAAAAAAAAAAGGCAAATAGATTGTTTTGAAAGAAGAAAATTTTGGTGCTATTTTAAAAAGCATGCAGTATCTTACTTGCCCTGTAGCTTTAACAGTACTGATTACAAAGAGGCCTACAATGTATTTAATTTCTGCATATTTTGTGCAGGAATCTTATCCAGCTCTGCATTTTTTCCTTACACAATGAAAAAGGCAAAAAGCAAGCCGGTTTCCTTTGCTGGCCTTTGCAGAAAAATCTGTGAAATGAAGCGTAACTCTGTTATGAATGGGATCCTGTAATAACTACGTCTGTGAGAGTCACTACATTAGAAGTCATTGTGGTGTCTCAGTGCCTTCTTGGACAATTTCCTAACTCTTGCTGCATTTGAAAGAACTTGCTGAGTATCCCTTAATTCAGGTTTTGACACTGTATGCCTGCAAAGGGGGAGGTCAGAAAATGTGGTGACATGAAAAGGAACTGTACTCTTTGTACTGAAGACAATGTTGAGGCAGGCTTTTACTTTAGATTCTGAGCCTAAGAACTTTTAAAAAGTACCCCATTTATTTTTTTCTCATTAACATCCCTTAAGTGATGAGTTCCAGGTTCTTTTCTCCTGCTACAAAAGAAGGAATGAAGTCATTCTTCTTCCCATGTTTTTAAATTAATGTTGAACCACAGTGCAATGGAAAGACTGTATCTACTTGAAAAACAAATAATTTATTTTGATAATTTTATTATTATCAAAGAGGATTTGATATAAAACAATAGAGTACAAGGGAAATAACTTCACAGATTTTTATGGTTTAAATTCTCACTCTCTGAAAGTAACAATTAAGATGTCTTCTAAAAATGTAGAGATTCACTGATCAGGAAAGAAGAGATACACTTGACATATCATTGCAAAAGAAGTATCACAAGGGTATGAAAGACACTTTCAGAAAATGGGAGGACTGACATTTTTTGTAAAATTTAACCTAAACATGACAGAGAGAGCATGATGATCTTTGTTTTTTCTTCAGTCCCATCCCATCACCAGGATGATGGCAAGTAACTTTCCATAGTTGATTTCTGCTTCTATCTAATCTTACAAGCCCCAGCCCCTGCTGATTTTTTACTGAGGTTTTATAAATATGACATAAAAATTACAAACAAAATTTTAATTACACAACACAGTTTCATCCATTTTCAGAATGTCCAAATTAATAAAGTTGTTAAAATCAAGAATCTTTGGCATCTGCAATCCAGAATGATTGTATTACCAAAGCACAAGGATAAATCCCAAAATTCTTGTATCAAAGAATTACCTAGAGCCAGAGTAACACGTGTGTGTGTGTAGTTTGTCTTGTGTGCATGTGTTCTCAGTTACAGTGGACCTCTAGAAATACAGAAAGGTAAATATTTCTGTCAGCTGATTGTTTTAGCAGTCACATAATCCTTCCTTTGATGTCCTGGGTCAATGAAATCCTAGTACCATCGGGGTTTAGTAGAAGATCTATTAAAAGAGTTGTCTGTGATCTTTCCTGCAACGGAAACAGCATTTAAAGTTATTACTCTGTCACAATGAAGGAATATCTGTGCTTTTTTGATTGCCCCAGCTTTTCAAATTGAGTTATATTTTAGGTTACCAGTAGAGTGTAACTGTAGCTACAGAGTTAACAATGATCTCTTTAGCTTCCTAAAGCTAACAAGGTCTGGAGAAGACAGGGAGGGATCCATGGTGGAAGCACTAACTCTCTTGGTTATTAGCAGGTTACTCTGAAAATAATGTTGGAGGCAAGTTACCAGAGCAATACTGTGTGATGTGCTACATATCCACATACCTTCTCATCTTTAGCCAACAGTCCTCTTAAACAGTACTGAGGTAGCTTTTCCACCTTAGGCCATTTAGTGTCTAACATCAGGATATCATAATGTGTACTGATTCATTTTTTGAGAGAAAACAGCAACAACATTTCTCAAAGGCTCTTAGGAAAGGTACATCTTGTTTTTTGCTCTAGGGCTCGACTCCTGTTCCTGCTGAACTGAGCCAGTGTGTAAAATCAGAACTGATATCAGCTCAGTAGGCACCGGAGGACGGGTCCATCAACAGCCTGGAACAACAGCAGCAGCTGTAAGTTGTTTCCGACTGGAGCTGCCACCATTTCCTGCAAACGACACACAGTGCTAAGCTAAAACTGCAGAGAGGATCATGACAGCATCCATTAAAGAGAAGACTATAAAACAAAAGCTTTATTGACAATTTCAGGTTAAAGTCACAAACATTATTTCCTCTGACCTTTAGGAAAGCATGGTAACCAAATTACTGTAGGCAATGCCTTACATTTGCAGTCAGACTGAGAACTTAAGGAGCACTGTTTATTCTCAACTAGAACTAAAAGTCTTTGGTCCTTCCCAGGTTGCCTCTGCCTCTTATTCTCCATACACTGAACCTTGGACACATGCATTCATCACAAATCTGTCCGTTCAGCAGCAAGGGATCTCAGCCAGCAAACTCTCTCTGCCCTGCAGAGAGTCTCCTCTCCCTTCTCTTCAGGTGCAGAACTTAGCCACTGTGAACAAAGAGGAAAACAATCACTGTTCACCAATCAGCTAAGCTCTGCACCTCACCAGAGAGATCTTGGTCTCAGCAGAGATAGTTTTCGGAGGAGGTTCTTCCATGATGCTCTGCTGCTTTCCTCTGGTTTTGGTGGGTTTGGGGGTTTGTTTCTCTCTCCCTCTCTCAATTTTTTTTTTTTTTGTGTGTGTGTGTGTATATATGGGTTTTTGTTTGTTTGTTTGATAGATGGAGAGGATTCCACGCTGTGTGCCCATCAGACCGTTAATGGTGAGTTTCATGTTAGCAGCTGTGGTCATGGCTGCGTGGTAATCCCTGGCAATGTGATTTTAATTGTAAGTCACAAATCATCATGCCAGGAACCCAAACAGCCATAACATTAAAAGAAAGCTATGTAGTCACACAGAGTATTGTACTCAGTATCTTTAGATTTTATGTTATAGCTAACCATGCCCTTCCACTCTGTCTATAAAATCAAATTCTAGACTATTGCTAACACCTGCATACCATATAATTTTCCTGTGCTAGATACTTACCATCAGAAACTTGCAGGAATTTTGATTTTATTATTTCTGGCCTTCAGACACTTGAAGACACCTACCAGATTAAGATTAAGAACTGTTGAACATAACTCAAATTCCTGTGAGTCCTTGATAATTGGGATAATTGGGAGTACACAAGTGTCTCTTTAACCCTAACTGTTTTAAAAGGTGTCTCTCCTACCCCACCACTGATATCCTGCCACTCTACAGTCTGATCCACCTTTCCCCAAAAGTTTTCTTGGCAGGCACAGTTCTATACAGAAGAACTACATGGCTTTTCATAATCAAACTTGCTTTCATAGTATCTTCATTGGGTGTATTTCATATAAACATAGCAAAAAACCACTACAAAATCAAGTGGAACTCACAGTCAAATACTGCTAGAACAGAAGAAAATTAAGGTTTTTGCTTGGTATCAATTGGGTGACAATGTTTTTGCTAAATTAGAAGCCTGAATTTTGATATCACAAATCAGCTGTAAAGTTTTGTGAACAACCATGGCAATCAGTCTGTTGGATGAGTTACATGAATAACCAAAAAATACTGTACTCAAAGAAACTTTCATACAAATCTTAATGGGTTATGGTTAAACATGCATGTGCAGACACTGTAAGGCTACCTCCCACTGCTCAGACAGAGAATTGGAAAGTATCTTTGCAAATTTATAGCCTACAGCAATCTTCATTCCATAAATATTTTTGCAATTCTGCTTTTTCTGGTGATTCCTCTCCTTTAATTTCATAAACAAGCTAGCTTCTTCCTGTTAAGGCTACTTTTCTTACCTCATAATCAATCTTCAAAACCTCCATACCCTTAACACAAAAAAATTTGAATTATCAGCTTGTTCTCACATGATACTTGCTTCCAAGTCCAAAGTTTCATATTTCCACTGTGGGATCAGGCTTTTTCAGAGACTATGCTGCCTGTCAAGTAAACATGCAGCTCTATTAAACAGAAATGCTCCTGGCACAATTGAAATTTTTGTAAGCAGAGTTAGGAATACAGGATGGGAAACAACTGTAAGCAGAGCCTTGCTTTCTTTGGCCATTTGGACTTACAGTTGCCTCTCGTACAGTCCATTACAACAAAGCCATTCTCCACGTTCTCCAGCTATGCCTACATGTATGTAACTCACTGCTCCCGCAGCTAGGCTTAAGAAAAAAAAAACAAGCCAACAAGATACATAACAAGAGTTATTTCTCAGCCTAAGCAGCCACAAGCTGTGTGGTATGCCACAGTTTACGATGTTCACTGAGCTCTGCATATTCTTTCTATATGAAGCAAAATCAGGGTGTTAGGATTAAAATGAAAAATCACCTTTTCAGAATAACATCTCTGCCACCACTTTGGCTGAGGATGCATCCATATGTTCTTGTGCTGCAGCAAAGCATTTCCGTGCAAGTTCTTGTTGTTTTGCATCTTCATTCACCATTAATTCACCATAGAGATACACACCCATAGCCTGAAAGAGGAACATAATTCACAAGCATCCTACCGCCAGTAATAACTAGTTAGCTGGGTTTTTGCCACTGACCCTCTAGTATTCATTTAAACTAGAAATGAAACAAAATAGACAATCCAAAACACAGAAAATACCATTTACTCTATAATGTCTATTCTCCCCTCCTTGAAGAACTAATTTTTTCTGTGTCTCTTTAGCCTAAGGACGGTTGTCTATATGCTGTGTTGACTCTGGAAAAACAGATGATTAATGTCAGAATTTTGTGTTATGGCATGACAAGAAAATTATTCCTCACTCTACTTGCCTTGCTGCTGTTAAGTTGAATACTGTTTCCTTTTACCAACTATCCGACTTTTTTCCTTATGAAAAAAGCTTCTCCTTCCTTCAACAGGATACACATTTTCTTTCAAATTGTCACGTTTACTCACATATCCACGAACAAAGACTGAAGTACTCCACTCTAAAATTCCCATTTGGCAACTCTGTAACTGGACATCAACTGAATATGGTCACATCTATGTTTGACTCCTTTTACATCAGAGAGACAGTTTAACATGCATAAATTCTGGTTGGGTATGAAGGCAGGTTTTTCCTAACTATTTATTCTGGACATAGCCACTATAAAAAAAGATAATGGGGTTCCTGTGGGGAGATCTGGGCCCCTTTGACCACTGCAAACAAAGCTCTGGCCAACTTAACAGGAAACATATTGGAGATTGTCTTTTTTTTCTGATGATACATTTTTTTCAGCTAATTACAGGAATTCAGTAAATGTTAAACTGCACTTACCAAAACAGGATTACATATGTGACAAAATATTAGCAGCTTAGCATGCTGACTTTTACAAGTGTCTGGACTCTTGCAGGAGCAGGAAAATTCAGACAGCATTGAGAAAATGTAATTTTTAATGCTATTCCTCGCAATTTCTAGCATTGGCTGGTAAGCCTTAAAAACCCCTTCAGCCAGAAGAGAAATTTAAAATTTAAAAATGACTGAAGTAAAAGAAGAAAGTCCCAGAGTGTCAGGAACCTGCCAGACTCCTTGCCAATTCTCTAAGCATACTGTGACACCAAGAGAACCAAAACCTCAGATTTCCAAGGTTTGAAGCTGCAGCAAGGTCTGGCAGCCACACAAATGGCCTTGAAGCTGGGCTCCAGTTGCTCTCATTGAGAATTTCTTTAATGGTGAAATTTTCTTACTATAGGAACTACCTTCTCCACCCAGCATTAATAACTCTCCCCTAGGTCTAAACATTTATATGCAGTAAACACACTAGTGTTTTGTAGAACTTCAAAGGATTTAAACAGTCTATTTGCATTTTCCCCCAGACTTTTAAAAGTACCATGCTACATGATCAGTACAGACATGCAACTGCTCTAAATACTAATCACACCAGCTTGTTGTGCCACTAACTATACACACTGCTGAAGTAAATGAAATGAAGATTACATTAAAAAGTTGCAAAAAGTTATTTCCCTACACTGCAGAAAATGTCTTTATTTGACATAATAGCTACTCCAAATATAATGCAATTCTGTATGGTTTTATCAGCTCAAGGGTTTCCTAAAACCCGAACCCCCAGGTTCTGCTGATGCTTATCTCCATCCTTTCATTGAATATAATTATGCACAATGCATGTAACTCCTTATGAAATAATGTTATTTCGTGTCTTTTTTGTTTGTTTGTTTTAATACAGAGCTTGCCAAGAGCTCTGGGGCCTGTTTGTTGGCTGAGATATAAATAATAGGAGGTATACTTCCGAGCTAGAAGCACACATGACAAACTGCAATAATTCAATTGTGCTGTCCTGCCTGAAAGCAGAATATCCTCATTGGCTGTAAACAGCTTTGTTCATTGTCAGCATAAAAGGTAAAAGCATTAATATCTTGCCTAGATTTTAATGTATCTTCACCATTTTCTATTTTCTTAACATACATTTAAATATTTAAAATTCCTCCTAGGCAGTGAATGTCTCGATTTAATGGGCTCATAGTGAATAAAGATAAATAAAAGTGAAAATAGAAAAAGAACAAGGCAGAGATGCAATTAAAATTCTAAGTTCTCAGTGACCTAAATAAAAGGCCATAGTAAGGGAATAATGTATGTCCAGCCTTTTAATGCCTCCACAATCCTGTCTTACCATGTCTCTACCCGTGGAGGGGCTAGTATTCCCTGGATGTGCTATACTAGTTCTGGCTGTCATCTTCAAATCTGAGGTTACCACAGCACTGACTGCTTTGCACCTACCTCATTACCTGCACTGACATTCACAGCCACACCTACCTTCCTCATCCTGCAAAAGGAACCTGCTGAGAAGTATCTTCCTAGTATCACTCATATCTCTGGCTTGCATAAAACGCAAAGAGGGGGAAATTCTATCCTATTTCACCACTTGACAGAGGATTAACAGTCTTGAGGTTTAGCTGAGGTTGAATACTCCTATCCTAAGTGGCTTCCTTAAATTACAATGTTTAGGGGATCACAGAAGAAAAAGATGAATACACAGCCGAGTTTTTTACAAACTGCAGTAAGAAAATATACAAAAAATTTTTTTTCAGCATAAGGGTGTTAAAAATTCCAAATGCTTGTTAAATGTAACTTACCTGATCCTCTCTAAGGAATCTCTCAATGTCTCCATACCCAGGCTCATATTTGTGTTTAATGACAAGTTCACACCACCGATGACGAACCTTTGGAAAGAAAAATAAAACTAGGTAAAAAACAAATGAACAAACAAACAAACAACCCCCTGTATTCTGCCTGAGTGTTGATAATGTATCTGTACCAGTTTGGCTTTTTCATCTTTGTTGGGTTTGTGTCTCTTGGCAGGTTGCAGCCTGACAAGTCAGTCAGCTGGACAGAGGAGACACAAGTTCTGCGCCCCTCAGCGTGGGCTTTAGACACCCAGGATGCTCAAAGACTAACTCCTGATTCTATGCTAGAAACTAACCCAGATCCTGGCACACATCTGCAGCATCTTCACTGCCACTGTTTCCAGTCTTGACTTTCTTCCTTTTAAATTAGGCTAGATGTTATTTCTTTCATATTGTCAAAACGGGGTCATGAGGGGTGGCAGGAAACAGAGATTACCACTGCAAAGATCTGGAGAAGTCACAAAATATAACTGATAATATCCCCTATTTAAGTGTATCCTACAAGATATCATATCATTAAGAAAGCTTAAATGTAATTCTGTACCAATGTTAAATCCATGCCAAAAGGACAAAAGTTAGATATCAACCCATGAAACAGGGAACTTCCACTTAAATTAATCAATTTTGCTACTAACAGATTTTAAGCACTTTCTTAAGCATTTAAAATTCATCTGCATTTGAAAAGCTGTCATGCTGTTCTACCAACACACATTGATAAAAACAGTTATTGACACACTATAACAAAGTTTTCAAGCAAATTACAACTGAAAAAAATGTTTTTACTTAACTAGTATGAACATGAATTACATGTATGTTGTCTTTACATTTTTCACTTTGTTCTTAGCCACTCTTGTGGCCTAAGTGTCATCTTACTCTCCAGTAAGGCTTTCCTGACTGCAGGCAGTGATCAGCCTAACATTTTATATTCCATTAGCAATTCAGCACTGATAGTAAAGGAAAACAGTTAAGGGGAATAACTCCCAATGCTTCTGTTTCAGTCTTTTACCATCTCAAAAGACAGGGCACCTAATGAAAATCACCTTTCACAGTAAGAGTGAAATGTAAGCAGTTTTATTAGTTTTCGAAACTGAGTCCAAATTGTGCTTATATCAAGTAACCATACACCTCTCCTATGTGTAAGATGAGTTAAGCAAACAATATAAACACATTTAAAAGACTGTAGATACACTTTACTCTGCAGATTCTTCCATATATAACAAACAATCCAAACAGAATTCCTAATGTATTCTGATAGCAACAATGAGAAACATGAGGAGAAAGGGTCTGTTGTCCCCTCCTGTGATCACTGCTCTTCTACATCTCATGATCCAGCAGTTACAGCACTTACCCAGGAGGTAGGCAATCAAGTGCAGCTTCTGTGGCTGCTCATAACCTCAAACTGTGCCTTCAGTGAGAATATTTCAACAGCAGGGATGGGGCTGTCTTTATATCTCCTGGTGCTCCTGGTGGAGCTGTTATTTCCCCTGCAGTTATTAAAGTATTTCTTGATGTAAAGGTGGAGTCACAAGACTTAAGGGCTTACATTTCTGAGCACTCTTTGTAACAAGTGCAACCCCTGTAGCTGCATTGAGAGCAGAACAGAAGGTTTCTCTGGTGAAGGTGAAGGCGTTCATGTGGTCTTACTTCCTGACATATTAACATCACATATGACTGGCACTGCATCACGGCCTGAGCATCTGAATTCCAATGGCTTTGGAAAACACAGAACTAAGCTGTGCCTGTTCCCTTAACTGTTCCTTCCTCCATATGGTTTCTGTCCTTGGCAACCAACATTTATTCAAATAGTTAAAAAGAAAAATATTTATTTGTTGAGTAAGATCTGAGACAGCACACACTTTTCTTTCTCTCTTTTGCCTTTTTCCCTTTCTTTCCCAGGGTGAGTATAAACCCCAGCACATTCCCAGACCTGAAACGCTGGCACTTTGCCAGCTGGGGCAGGAGCAGCATGCCTCTTATCCTCAGATTACATATTTGCCTCCTGTCTGCCCCAAATATTCCCGTGGCAGTTCTCCTGCAGGAGAACCAATGGCTGCTGAAGGGCCTGTGAAACCATCAGCTCAGTTAGTCTTGCTCTCTGACTTGTGCAAGACCCCAGAAAGCAGAGCACAGAAACCAAAGCTGGCTCCAAGTGCAAGAGGGGCAGGGGGCCTTGCACTATGTGGACTGAAATGTACTGGTTACATTCCTGCCCCCTGCACCATATGGTGTGTAGACAGCCGTGCTGCCCAAACTGCAGCTAGAACAGTTTCTCAGACACATGAACTATAAAGAAGGAATGTTTCTGTGATACTCCGTAGCTGTAAGGCTGATTCCACAAACATAAGAATTTTAGTCACATACGAGTAGGATGCAAAAAAAAACCCGCAGTTCCCAGCGTCTCATCAAATGCTCAGAGTGGCAAGAGCAAAATGGGCCCCACAGCTTCACAGCCTAATGAATGACTCATATGTGAACAGGCATTTTCAACAAAGCAGTTTCAAAAGGAAATTTTGAAAACCAAGTTGGTTGTGGTCAGACTGGGCTAACCATACCACATCCTGTGCATGCTCTTCTTGGCTTTTCTTTTCCTCCCGGGAGCAAATATTCAGTGGCAAAAATAAGAATTCATTAGTTCTCTCGCAGTTTTCTCTCTGCACGTTTCTCTGTGCTCTTCTACAGTTCAGAGATTCACAGCATATGTCGTTTTGGCTGGTTATATCATAAACAATATAAACTAAACCTGAAAAGTAATTTACAGCAATCCATCCTGTTATTGCTGGCAGAAAGCACAGAGGACTTTGCTGGATCTGAAGCAACACCTTTAACTGCTCACCCACCCACGCACACTCTTACTGGTTTGGCAGCTGCAAGGACCCACATGCTGATATTGGAATTTAAATTTATTTTCGCAGCCTGCAATACCAGGGTGAGAGCTATTCTCCCAAGTCCAGGACTGATGGCTGGCACTCCCAAGGATGAGGAAAAGTAGGGCAGAGGAGTGATGGAGGCCTGCTGACATGTCAGGTTCCTTGTGGATGGACTCTCATTGCTTGGAAATTGTTTTGTCCTCCCACCCTGCTTTTGGAGATGGTGGGGGTCTCTCCACTGCCAGGTTTTTAAGCATGTTTTTTTAATGCAGTACTCATATTAGTAGTACATTTCTGAGGTACAGTCCAGTAACATGAAGACAGAGAGACTCAATGTTTCAGGTACAAAAATTAATTTTCATAAGTACCAGCAATATTGAGATCTAAGTATTGGCACGTATCTACATGAAACATTGTGAAGGGATGCTACTGCCAGACAGCAGAGTCCCAAATATAGGAGCAGTAGCTTATACAAATAATTCTGGGAGCCTCATAATATATTTTAATTTCATTTTTAAGAAAAAATACACAGTATTGCACAATATTGTTTGTAACTCAAAAATACCTGCATTTGGACAGCTCAGTGGAAGATACCAAGACCAAAATTTTGCTTGCTCTGTTTTCTGACAATGCAAGCTGCTGCATGAGATTATTTGGGGGGGGGGGGGGGGGGGGGGGGGGGGGGGAAGTACATAAAATATTCTAATAATCCAGCTCTGAGGCAGTCCCTTTAACAACCTGGGCCAAGACCTTTTGGGAAACAGTGCTTGAAACTGACAGACTAAAGCCATGTAAGGTACCAAACATATGGCTTGACTTTCAAAAGAAAAGCTCCCAGTGACATACCTACCTGAGAAAAAATATTTTAAAAGATATTTTGAACATGTCTTAAAATTAAAGAGATGCTGACTGTTTCTGACCCAGGTGATAAATTCTTTTGCCTAATCCATGTTCTTCTCCCCTGGCTCACACAATCACAGAATCATGGAATCCCAGAATGGAATTTGTAGAAAAGGACTTTAAGAATGATGTAGTTTCAACCTGCCTGCCATGGCAGGGATACTTTCCACTAGATCAGGTAGCTCAAAGCCCCATGCAACCTTGGTGTTGGATGGGGCAACTTCCACAGAAGGGGAAATTTTTAAGGGAAACCTGTTCCAGTGTCTGTCCATTTTCAGAGTAAAGAAGTTTTTCTAATGTCTAATCTAAGGCTACTCTGAGTTTAAAGCCATTCCCCCTTGTCCTGTCACTATATGCTCTTGCAATAGTCCCTCTCCATCTTTCTTACAGGCTCCCTTCAGGCACAGGATGGCTGCAATTAGGTCACTCCTTCTCTTCACCAGGCTGAACGATCTCAATTCTTTGGCCTTTCCTCACATGAATCACAGAATCTCACAGAATCACAGCTGAGTTGGAAAGAACCCTTAAGGATAACTGAGTCCAATTCTCAGAGTTGTATACAAGCAAAAAAAAAAAAAAAAAAAAAAAAAAAAAAAAAAAAAAAAAAAAAAATTACTTCTGAGGTCTACCCATAAGATTTAGAACACAAGTAATTTAAACCATGCCTTTATTAAAGGGAGAAAAAAGTTTGACTTTACTAAGCCTTTGGTCTGCAGAATGCGAGTCTAGCTCCAGGGAAAATTAGTACATTTTGCTAATAGCTGGATCCAATTTAAAAGGCACCATAAGACAACAAATCTAAATCACAAAGCAAAAGCAACCTACTTAAAATATCTTAGAAAATAAGACTATTTGAAATAGAGTAAGAGCTATTGTCCAACAAAGTGAAACCTTTATTAAAGGTACCGGGCATCTGTGATCTTTACCAAATACAGGTTCAGACTCTATTGAAAAAATTATTTGAATAACATGACTCTTTTTAAAGAGTCTCAGAGGTCAGACTCCAGTCTAATTCACAGAGGAAAAAAACAGATTTTTTTTTCAAATAACAAAGCTATGCAACAACAGATTGATTTTGATTAACAATAAGGAAGCATTCCAGAGCACCTGAATGTTGCTCTGTTCCATCTGAAAGCATTTATCACCAGTCTCTTCCTATCTACAGATAAATTGGATTCAAATACTAGATCATCTGCCTACCTAATTAAGGAACAAATGTTGCCAGACAATATTTAAACTTAAAAACAGGTTTTACAGTTGTTTAGCATGGAAGAATTGCAGTTTAAGAATTGCCAATTTTGCAGTGCATTTAATGACTTTTTTCCCCCTCTATCTTAGCTGAAATAGTTATTCTTTAATACACCAGTGACTTTTCATTCTATATAGTCTGAATTTCAAGTGGGCACTCCTATCTTTTATGCCATAGTAAACACAGACTTTAGAAGGTGAATTTGATTTCACTGAAGCTTGTGCAAGTGAGGGATGCTGAGGCAGCTCACCAGGAGCAATGAAATAGCTTTTTGTGTTACAACTGTGTTGACAGACTATCAGTTTGGCAATCTGAAAAAGTGTACTCAAAGAGCCAAAAAACCTACTGGATGCAACCAGAATGGATTAATCATTTTTACAAGGATTCTATAATTGTGATTATTGTGTTTGCCAAGGGTTTGTCAGGAGACTGAGTAAAGAAGCCATCTATCAGCTTAAATTCGTTTTGTTTTAGACTAAAAATTGGACTTTTCATAGTCTAAGTTTTATCTCATGTCTTGTAGCGCTTGCTCTGCCAGTATTGCAGAGCCCAAAGAATCTAAAGTCCAGACACAGCACCACAGCAGCAGCAATCTTTAAAGCAAATTTTCTTCCTGAGATCCTCATGGCATCAGTGTTCAGTTAATGCTGTTTCTCACAGTGCAATGCTCTGTTTTTGCTATAAAACCCTTAATTTTCCGGAGCTATGGCCAAAATGATGATAACATTTCTAATTTTAAAAATGGCTTTTGGTAGCCTTACTCATGCTGTATTTTACTTTGAGTACTGGAATGAACCACAGTTCAGTAGCTGGACCTGAGGCAGACTGAGCTCACGGAGCTCCCCCATGCTCTGCATTTGACACCACTGATTGTATAAGCAGCTCCAGGTTGTATAGGCAGATTGTACATGCCATTCCCACCACCCTGGGCAATCTCCTTTCCTGCTGTGCAGCTCAGCATGAGTATCTCAGCCCACTGACACCCCAGAAAAAAAAAAGAAAAAAAAGCATGGTCATTCAGGAAAACCTAAGGCAGTAATGAGCTGGCAGATCAAAAGTTTGTCAGGAGCTAATGGTAATTTTGAGGAGGACTATGTAGAGGTCTAAAATAATTTAAGCGACCAGCTCATACCTGGAGTATGAGCTGGTCACTAAAAAGTCAATTAAAAGCTAATTTTAGCGGAATATCAGATATTAGATTTTTGTAATATTGGTAGCAATATTCTACTTCTGTATTTATTTTTTCTTCTTCTGATTTGTATTTCTGCAGAGATCTAGCAATTGTACTCTATGAGGAGTGCTGGAAACAATGGAGAAGGACATGTAAGTCCCATCTCTCCTTCCTTAATAGTACTGATGAAGAGCTGTAGGTGGAGCCCATACAGCAACTGCCTACATTTAGTAGCAGAAGAGAAAGAAAGGTGTGGCCCAATCAAGGTTTGAAAGGCAAATTCTGTTGCTTGGTCAATGGCAGACTGTGGGGCAGCTGGCAGCATTTGAACCTATACCTGTGTTAGTGTGCCCATGGGCCAGGCAGCATGCTTCCACAGCTGTGCAAGGCTCAAGCAGCACCAGATGCCTGCTTGAACCTTCTCACATTTATAAATGTGACTTAGACGCATGTATTTCCTTCCTGACCTTTCTCCTGTGCTCCAACCACATGCTCCTGTTTTAGCATTCACACAGTTCTAGATAACACGATGTTAAAAAGTTTATATAGTACCATATCTTTGCTCAAGAGCAACCTCATCAGCTTCCATGGGCTGTAAACATGACTCCACTTCCACCTGCAAATAAAACATGTATCTTTCCCACAGCCAGCACAGAGGCTCTTTTCTACATGACCAAGCAGAAACCAGGAATCACAAAACACGCTTCTTCAGAAAGCCCAGGCAGAGCAGCAGGCAACCTTGCTGTGATCAAAAAGGCATAGCAACCGAAGGATAGCACTTTGGGACAGGATTCACTCTTGGCAATGCAGCAAATGCTGAGGAGTTGTTTGGAGAAGACAAATGCTCTTTTTTCCCCCCACTTCAGGCTTACAGCAGAGAGCTCCCAGTTACAAACCAGACACTCTTCTCCCTATGTGGGCCCCATCTGTGATCAAGGACAGCTGTGTTGGTAGAAAAAAAAAATTTCCAAAAGAAGTCAGAAGAGGCAAGAGACTAAGAAGCCATGTCTAATCCTTTTTCAAAGGTAGCATTGGCTGTCTCTCTGTTCTGATGTCAAAGCTGTCACTGTGAATAAGAGGCTTGGTTGGGATGCCTAATTGTGTAATCTCAATGCTCTTCAGCCTGCCCCTCCTTACCCTAACAGGAGATGGATACAAAACAGGATGGTCTCTAGCTTTACAGCAAACCAACAAAGTGATGATAGGAAAATGACCCGGATAACAGATGAGGAAAAGGCCACCAGCAGCAAAGCAGTGTGACAGCTTCAACAGCACTGTCTGAGAGACCACATTGCCATGGTGCCTGAAGGCTTTTCTCACAACATGCACATTTGTGCTGCCACTGTCCCCATGCTGGGGAGAGCAGCTTCTATATCATAGTGCATGTAAGGTAAGGAAATGTTTAACACAGCATGTGAACTTACTTAATTTCAAAAACAAAGGTTTCAAAAAATAAGCCTTAATGTAAAACACAGATACACTACTTATACTGAAACCAAATGTTTCCCCTTTGCCTGCATTTTCACTACTGCCTGTTCAGCATGCTGGAGCACCAGTGCCATTCACAGCTTGCAGCAAGATGAAGATGGCAGAAAAGATGTCACCATCTGCCTTTTCAACAATTTCACTGGAGATGTGTGCTGAGCTTTGCTTTGCTGTGGTGCTGCCAGCTCTCAGGAGCAAGGCTGCCTTCTGGCTGGTAACAGAAACAATGCTTGCGCCACCTTGCCTGCTCTCCATTCTTGCTCCTTCCTTCCCCAGCAGGGTGCTCTGGTGAGGATGGCTGCATGTTTGAAGACACAGTCTGAGGGTGAGTATGGAGAGGGTGCTAGGGAGCCAGAAGATCCTGCACCTCAGAGGGAGGGAAAGGAAGACCAGGACCCAGCCTAAGGTACAGCCAGCATCAGAGGGGTACTGCAGGGGCAAGCTTCATGCTTTCAGGAAGCTAAGCCTGGCACATGTTCACATCCAAACAGAAACTTTTGCCAAAATGCAGCAACACAACTGTCTGCAATTTCCTATACGGCTCCATCCATCTTCTCTCTGACAGCCTACTGAAACACCTATCTACAATAATAGCTAGATTATGACAGAACATCAAATGGGTTGGGCGGGAAGAGACCTTAAAGATCACCTCCTTCCAACCCTCCCACCAGGGGCAGGGAGACCTTTCACTAAATCAGGTTGCTCAAAGCTTCAAACTACCTGACATTGAACACAGCCAGGGATGGGGCATCCACAGCTTCTCTGGGCAACCTGTTTCAGTGCCTCACCATCCTCACAGTAAAGAATTTCTTCCTAACAGCTAATTTAAACCTACCCTCTTTCAGTTTGAAGCTGTCACACCTTGTCCTATCCCAGCAGGATCTCTGGAATCAGCAGAAATTTATATCACCATAGCAAGCAATTAAAACACTTCTCATTACCACTGTCTCTTCTGGCTGTCTCCAGATAGAGTCTGCTTATAATTTTACCCATACAGTGTCTGCATATGTGTTTCAACATAGGTTATTTATATATGCACATAAAAGCATGCTGGACTTATAAATCCAAATGTTACAGTGGGAAAAAAGCACATAAACATATACATCTGATGTAGAAATTCAACTCTGAAGAGTTTGAGATCAAGCACACCAACAGTCTGTTACCAATTATTATCACATTATATCTCCTGTTCAGCAAAAGGAAAGGCTGCTGTAAGTATCAAGGCAACAGTAAGCTATCCCCTTTGCCTATGCTCCTCTCTCCATCCCTCTGCTTTTACCTCATCCATCTTGTAGCTAAAGATAAAAACCTTTTATCTTTGGTCTCTCAACAGTGACTGTGGTCAAAACATTTGTTATTTCCAGACAAGACTACTGTCATAGACAGAATCTGGAACTCCATATGAAAATAAGACTCAAATTCCAAGCAATGAACAATGTGGCTGCCTGCTTTTTCCATAACTTAGGTCACAGGCAGCCTATTCAGTCCATGCTCACATCCTTCTAATCTCCCATTGTTTAAAACCTGGATTTCCACTTTCAAAATAGTTACATACAAGATTTTTACTCCAAAGACCTTTTGCATCACTCTTATTCTCCCTTCTTCAATGCCCAGCAAAAATTCTTAAGTGAAAAATACATTGATTTTATAAACTCAGAAGAAATATGCTCATTCATACAATGAGAACATTTAGATTTTTCTCTCTGATTGACATTTTTTAGTCATCTTCTCCACTTCTTTTATTCCGTGCTTCTGGAATACAGTGATAGTTGTTGCTTAGGACAATGGTTACACCACACGGAACACAACAAAATTCCTCTTCTTTCTCAGGACACTGCAACTCCAAATGGCACAAGGGTTGAAAGCAGGACAGCAGACTTTACCCAAATGTATTAAGTCAGTGACTCAGTGATGGACTCTTATCTGTGTGGTTAAGAAATTATGTCAGAACCTGGACCTTTGAATTGTCCTGCTTCTTGAAGTATTTAGACCTCACAGGGCACAGCAGATTTTTTCCAAATTGTGGTCCTATTCAGGCATACCCTGCATCTGCAGCCTGCCTTCAAACAGGAATGAGAAGTATTAGATGAGCTATTTGGATAAAGTCTCAAAATAAGTTTATTTTAAATAAAAATATTTTCAGATTGTTTTTCAGAATTAAAAACCAAAACAAGCCAACCAAAAAACCTCCCAAAGAAAGCAAACCTCAGAGGAACATCCCTACTACTGACAGCTAGGGGATTTTGTTTGTATTTTAGAACTACCCCCTCTTTGTCATGGGCACTATTCCAGTGATCTCATATATATTTCCAAATCGTGTAACTTTTTAAATTTCATAACAAAGGCAGGTGGTTTGTATCACAGCACTGGGTTTATATTGCCTGACAAAGAAATACTGAGTAAAACTTTATGTAGAGCAATTGCATCCAATTCAGAAAACCTTTAGGACTGAGTTCAGAAGCCCAGAGGACTCCACCACTTCATTCTCCTTGCTGGACATAGAATTATCTCCAATCCCTTCCTCCACAGATTATTTGAAAAAGCAGTTAAAAAATGCCAAACTAACCCAGTTGCATATTTGGTTCCCTCCTACCATCAGCTCCTCTTCTTTCCAAGTTTCGCTAAATTTCTGGACTGCCACACAGAGGAAATTCAGTTCAAAACTGGTTAGAAAAATTGGGCGATAAGTGAACAGCACCAGTATGGCAGCAGTCAGGGCACAAAAACTCCTACTCATGCCACCCAGCAGCCACTGAGATCACTTGGAAAAAACATGTTGCTGTTAGCTCCTGGAGGGGTGTGGGACTAGGAGTGCTGACTGGTTGAAAGCTATTTCCAGTGCTCCATAAATCTCGTGTTCTGATCATGCCCTTCAGCAAATGCTGATGGAGGGATTTTCTGTTCTTCTCAAGTGGCTGGAAAAGTCCCCCTACTTTGCATGTGGAAACAAAACAAACTCAAATTATAACTACTCAAAATTATCCTTCAGACAGTCTTCAGACAAATTTACTTCAACACATCCACTCAGTCACAATGGGCACATGAACCAGAGCGAGTCTCATGGCAGGACTTCCATGGCTGTCACTGGAAGCGTTTTTCCCTCATCTTGTTCCAATTTTCTTAGCTTAGAATTTTGGACCTCATCTTTGGGAAGCAAGTGCCACCTTCCTAAAAGCTACCTTTTTCCAAGCTCCTTTCATTCGGAAAAAGATCCAACTCCTGCAAATGCACCCTATCTTAACTAAAAGCTATCTTAACCAATATCAATACCAATACTGTCTGTGCCAAAGAGCCTGCAAATCGCATTTAGATGCAACATGAACAAGAACATGAAACAGAGTGAAGACTTAAATTTTGTCAAGATCACAGAGAACATTTTGCAAGTGGCTGTGGCTTCAGTCAACATTATCTATCAGCAAAGAGGACAGTCTACAATATACACCCTGATATTAGCCCTGTTTCTAGTGAAAACAGGAAGGGCTTTCTATGACAGAGATATATTCTTTGCAATTTGCATAAGGAAGCAGGAGAAGCAGACCAGGGAAAAAACAGTATTTCTGTGAGGATGTGTTTGTAAAACATCAGACTGATAATAGTAAAGAGATTTCACTTTGTGAAAACATACATTTCTTCTTTCTTTTCCATTTAATTAAAGTACTGCCTCAGTAATGGTTGGGTGTACAAACCTCAAATATGATTTATTCCAGAAACAAACCTACTGTGCAGGCTGACTCATCTACAGAGCCTTTTCTAGGTTCCTTATTATTCTTTTCTAGATTCCTTATATGAGGTTCCTCCTGATGTGCTAACAACAATTAAACTACAAATAAAAAATTATTCAATGTAACCATACTTATGTCTAGTGGCACAAAAATGCTTTAACTAAAACATTCAGAAAGGAAAAGGCAGGTGAAATTTATTTTGCAAGTCCTGCAAAACATACTGTCCTATCTGAAATAAGGCATCTCCTCCTGACTTGAACTGAAACTGAGTAATAATCTGTATATTTAAATACAAAATAAGTACAGAAACTATTTTTACTTTTGCAGAAAAAAAATCACTAGAAAGCAATGCTTTGTAATATAGTCATCAGCTCAAGTTGGCACCTTTTTTATCTTCTGATTTGGTGCTTCAGAACAACAATGACATCAGTTAAGGAAAAGAACCATGATTCTCCCCCTGTGGTTGCAATGCCACTGTCTGAAACATGCCTACTGTTGCTACACAGTTCAGTCAGGAAGGGTTGGCAAGCCTGTGCAGGTATTTGCAGTACATCACTAACTGTACTCAAAAGCTGGAGACTGCTTCTGAGTCTCTACCACATGGGAAGACTGGCCCAGTGGCTGTGCTGAAAGGAAAGCTCACCAAGGGCCTTCTTCAAGTGTACACTGACCTTTCCCAAGCAGTTCCCTTTTCCCACCCAGTTTTACGGCATCGTTTACAGAGCTGTGTTCCATAAGACTGTCTTCAAACAATGCCCATCCACAATCAGCAGGACAGCTGAATTATGCAACCTGAGAATGTGCTCACAGTCACCATCATATGGGAAATGACAAGAATTCATTTGTACTTCCACATCTGCCAGCTTTTCACAGGCTAGGAAAGATCAATGAATCAAAGTTATTTTGTCCTAACAGAATTCTCACCACTTCTAGGATGCCAAGTACCTTAGATGGTTTGTATTAGGTGACTGCATTTCCGTCAGTGAAATAAGATGCCACCACTTTATAGCCTTGGTCACACAGGCAGACCTCATGCACAATGAAGTACATGTGTGAGAACAGCTTTATGCCACCCACATGACTAATGATATTATGATCTTAACTCATTTTACTCACATAGAAAGAGTTCTAGTTTCTCTTCTCTCCCCAAAATATACCACATTATGATCCCAAATACAGGGAAAGCATTATGTAAGTGAAGAGCATTTCAGTCTGCTTGCTGAGACAAGGAAACACAGCAAGGCAACTTTCCATACGGTGTGCAGGCCAGATAAAAGTGATATCTATAGTAGGAAAGAAAGGAAAGCTAACTCTACAATGAAAAATCTGGGGAAGTACACCAGAAATATTTCTGCTTCATCCACATTCTGTAGTTTTTATCACTTCTTAGATAATTCAGCAACAAGTAAAACACACTTGCAGAAATATCAAGTCTTAAATAGGACTGAAAGTGTCACACCCACTGCTCTTCTCCTATGGCTGTGATCTTCTTACAGTCACGTTTCATTATTTTTCAGGCTACTCAGCCATTCTGTGTCCTTGTGTGCCCACAAGTAACAGGCATTTGGCCAAATTAAGAACAGAAATAATGGGAGCAATGAGAGGGCTCATCTAGCTAAGAGATTCATTGAGTGTTAACTCAGATCTCATGGTGTTGTCTTTCATAAATTATTGACTCCACTTTATTTATATGAAAGTTCTCAATAGCTTGTTCAAATGAGGTAAGACTGCACTGCCACATCAGAAGAGATGTCATCAAGGTTAGACAGATTTTAAAAAATACTAGACACCCAAAACTTTCCATGTAGACCAACTCTCTACATTCTGCCAGATACTAGATATTGAATAAATGAAACAGCTGCCTAGAACAGCCACTTTGGAAAGAAACAAAACAAAAACAACCCCAGACCCGCTTTAAATTTTATTATCCCACTGTGCTGTCTGATGGCAACTGTAGCTGCTGCTTTATAACATATCCCATTTCTCCTCAGCCAGCTGAACTTACAGCTGGACTTTGTCATGTTCAAAATGCAGCCAGTTTTTATAATGCTTCTCTCCGATTCAGGATGTGGTATGTCATGGAGATGTAGCCTGTGCGTGAGTTATTTTGTTATGTAGTGGGAAGCAGCACAACAAGACAGGGGGAACAGGAAGAGAAAATTGAGGACACAATCCAATGCTTCCCACTTGTCTGACACTACTTGCCTGAGCCACAATATGCTGAAGGCACAGAGAGAAGAATGGAAAAATGGCTTTAAACTTTGAAACCGTCATTGCTTTTAAAACACAGCTCTCTTGGATATGCTCAATTCAAACAGCTCAGATCAATGAATTTAATCCTTTGAAAACAAACTTGTAGTTTTGTGTCTTCTCAGATGTTCCAAGGTTTGAGGAGTAAATGGAAAATGAAATAATTATTTGTTACAGAAGAGGACTGCAAAAAGTGGAAAGGAGTCACAAATTCTGCAATTTGGCAGATGCCCTACAAGCCTCTCTTGGCATCCAAGACTAGGGGCAGACCAATCTGAAATGCGATTAAGCCATCTGCAGTTCTGGCTCTTGTGGCTCCAAAGTTATACATTATGAATCACAAATATGTTACTTAACCTATGATTTATTTTTTGTTTGCTAAAAGAAGCATTCAAATGTCTGTCCTAGTAGGAAGATAGACACTGAGCCTACGTATCTGCATTGAAACCTAATTTGAGAGGAGAGGAACTGCACTGAGCCTAGCTGTGGAGATCCCTTCAAGAGAGATCAACCTTTACATTCCAGGCCAAGGCTGACTCTGACCTCTCTCCTCTCCTGACTGACACAAAGGAATTGACTCAGGACAGATTACCTGCTGGAAACCCTCCACTTCTTTCTGAAGCAACAAGTACCCCTAGGTTGTTAAATCTGGACATGCACATGGTAACAAATTGTCAGGAGTACCAAACGATGTTGTCAGCTTCACTGGCTGGGGACAGACCTACACTTTGCTGTGGGCAGGTGCAGAAGCCACCAGGTATGCAATGCTTTACTACAACAAGCATGGTCAATTTTGAAGTCAAAATAAAGATGCTTCAGTCACACAGAACAGCTTCAAGAAATATAAACAAGGACTTTCCATGCTGTACTTGTGCAATACAGATAGACCCCCAGTAATAATCTTCAAAATTATTATGTACAAATTTTAAGACCAAACTTTGTGAAAATACATAAAAAACCACACTCTTTTGTGTATGTACCCTCTCACACTCTTGGCCATATCATTGCTTATCCCTACTGGAAGATGATTGTGAATGCTGCTTTTCAAAAATAAGAAAACAAGTTTATTTCTTAACTTTCTGCTGCTGGATGGAACACAGCTGACAACCTCACTTCCAAAAATCCTGGAATAAACCCTCTACCACTGACTGTTTCCTTTTATTGGCCTGCATGCAAATTTTTAATAATCCATTTCTGATGTTTAGCTACTGAGAACATTTGAACTCCGGTAATACAACAGGATCACTATTTGTGATTTGTGTATCCACAAATTAAATCTAGAGAAGAACAGGGCTCAGACTGCAGCTCTTTGCCCAGGGGTCACAACAACAAAAATACCCTATGCACATACAAGAGAATGAGGCCCAAATGGTCTGTTCCTCAGGTAGATGAGGGCATGGGAGCTAGTTCCCTTTAAAGGACTGTAGGTGCCTGCGGTCTGATGACTGGTAAAATGCTAATGGTAATTTTATCTTAGTTGTACTTCTAAGTGAGTCGTCTGCTAAGCCCTTGGTTTCACCTTGTAAAATAAAATGGAGATTATGTTCATTTCATAGAGGTCCTAATCTTGAGGGTTTGTGGAGGTTTTTCACAAAAACATTCTGATAGATTGTTTGTGTACTTTTACAGTAACAATGATAGGAAAAAAGAAATCATGAAAGTGAAGAGGAAGGAAAAACCTGAGACACTGAAGCTTGTGGCTTGGTGCTTACAATTCATAGGCATGAAACAGCAACAACAACACAGCTATTGCTTTGATCTATGTCCCTGTTAATTCCTCTTCCCATAATAGAACCACTGACATTTCACTGGTATTCAGATGTGATTAAAATATATTCTAATACATATAAATAGAAATGTTGATTCAACTACTAATTAAAAACAAATCTGGCATTTGGAAAACTGTATCAACAAAAAGTAAAAAGGTGCACTAAACAGCAGCAATTGAAATGTTGTTCTTTTTTTTGTTTGGTTTTTTTCCTGAGAAAAAGGTAGACATCTGTTCTATCAATCTTTACGTTAAGGTTTGGATTTCCGAGTCTTTTGAAATATCTACCCAGCAACTTCAGCATAAGAGTAACAAGACAGATTTTGCTCTCTCCTTCAATTCTCATAATTGCCACAAAGTTCCAAGAATAACAGGGTAAGTCAAGCACACTGGCTTTCTGCAATCTTCTGCAAGGTAGTTTTCAAATAAACAGGAGCCAAATGTTAAGTTCACCATATTCCTTCATTGCACAGTAGCTTGGTCATCTGTCATAATTAAGCCTTGTTTTATACATATATACACACACACACCTCTAGACTCAAAGATATTAATCTCTTTCTTACCTCCTCCTGAATACTACATACTCGAAGCAAAGGCTGTTTGCAAGGGTGCTTTCAGCCACCACTTCTGCATTAATTTTCAGAACTCTCCCAGCTCAATAAAACCACGGGACTTAAGAGTCCTCTCTGCACGTGGTAATAAAGATTTACTGGTTTGCCTCCCAAAGATATAAAGCACTTTGGAGCAGGGATGCTACCTTTTATGATATCATATACAGTAGTGTTTTCCTCGGGGGCTATTAAAGTCACTGGCACTTAGTAGAAGCAACTGCAAAAAACATTAAATCAGGGCCCCAAACCAGAAAACACTGTAGTCTCTCTGGAAAGCTAACTTTCCTAAATCCTAAGTGAGACTTTGGAGCATGCAAAGAGGAACAATATGAGCTGACAATGGGGGAAAATATTTTTAGACTATAACAGACATGATTACATTTGAAGACAATATCACAACAAAAACAAACTGGGCTCCACTACACAGAAAAACGTAGTGAAAAATTTAACACTTGAACAAATGTGCTGCCTAAGGTACATGTAAAATAGTTTGGACATCTGGGTTGCGCTGTAATTTACTACCACAGTATGCAAAACACACCAGAACCTACCTACACAAAACACACAGGAATACTGAGTCATTATGGCACATGAAGATGCAACAACACTGAAGTTAAGATCATCCAGTTTCAGATTCAGACATGAAGAAAACCCAAAAACTGCAGTGAGCCTGGTTCCTAGTGGAACACTGTCATTCCTCATCAACAACACAGTGGTGTACATTAGAGAGATTTGTTTTTACATGACTTACCTCAGCATCTTGCTCCCGGAGCTGGTATGTTCTCTCTAAGCACTGCAGTATCCTAGGACACAATGTCTTCTCCTCCAAGAGGAACTCCAGAAGTAAGACCAGCTGGTCAGGGAGAAGCTAAAAGAAAAATAAATGCCATGTGTGAATGAAGATCTCTGGATGAGAATGTAAATGGAAACAAACCAAAGAGGACAAGATTGTCATAACCTGTGTACTTCCAGTATGTGCTTTAAATACAACTTTGACCTCTAGCTGGTTTCTGAAAAACCTCAGGGTTTATGTGTCTGTGTTCTGAAAGACTGTGCTGGGGCACAATTAGGACTTATTTTCCATAGTTTCCATTGCTATAGTTAGGTCAGATCTAAAACATGCTTATCTTATTGAAATATAATCATAGCTTAATAAGTAAAATTTTTATGGAATGTATAAAAAAAGTAATTCTATCTTGTTTGGGTTTGAAGAGAGAATAATTTACAGCGCATAATTTGAGGAATCAATGAGACATATGAACACAATTTTTAGAGTGGTGTTGTTATCTGATATACAAGCATTTGCATGATATGTTTATAGTGAACAAAGAAACACAAAATGAGTAAGTGACCCACCAAAAAATTGTTGTAAAAACACATTCTGAGGCATATTTTAGTGCAATGAGTCATAAACCATGCATTCTTTCATGGGAAATATGCATGAATGTTATATTTGTGGCACAAATGGTACAGCATCTACACACGGATATATATTCAGTAGTTTCAGTTAGTTTCTTGACTCCAGAACTTATAATTTTGAGCTGGAACCTAATGTAACCGGAAAAAAAAAAAAAAAGGCAGCACAAGAAGTCTATTGTAGCCAGTGCTTAAGTGCTCTGTTTAATAGGCTTATTGGATGAACAAATAAATAATTCAAACAGAGCTCAGAGAGAAATTGCATCAGCTGCCAGGAAACACCTCTTGGAAAATCAGACTCCAAGGTGATCAGTCAGAAGTTTGTCATATGCCCCAAAACTTTCTCCACTATTCATCATTGCAGGGCACCAGGGGAGGAAGGGGAAAGGGAAAAGAATTTCAGTAAAGCTTTTGCATACAAAAAGAAACCAACCCTGCTCACTTCTGATGTTCTTGGGACAGACTAATGAAAAAAGACATCCTGTTACTTTGACAGTACTTCCAGCTTTCACCATATTTGGTGATTTTCTCTTCCCACCTTGCAGCTCGCCCATGTCTGCTTTGCCACGACAATGTGCTAAGCAGGGATGAAATGAAGTCAGCTATAGGAAATGCCTCTTCCAACAACACATCGCACAGCCAGGGCTGTACATGTGGATTGAACATGACTGGACTCCTGATCTCAGACAGCAAGTCCATGAAGATACTCAGGATCTTCTGATAAGTCTTAATCTGTAAAATATCTACATTAACAACTAATTTATCAACATGACATTTTCTTCTCTTTTAGACTAGTACCTAAATCAGAATAAAGAGGAAAGGGCATCTCTATTATGATAATGCTTTGGTTTCTTTGCATTTTTATTTCTTTGCATTTTTTTATTGGTAACGTTGTATTCCTGGAGACTGAAAATACCTCACATCTTACTAGTGCTTAGTGAAACATTTTGTAAGTAATACCAAAGCCTGCCAATGACATGGTATTGTTAAAAGTGGTCAGGTATTTAAAAATATTGAATACTTCATTTCAGGACAAACACTAAAATGGCAGCTTAAATGCTTATTACAGAGTCCAACAGCAGCTGCCAGGGGGTTGGTGAGACAAGTTAAAAAATAAAACAGGGAAAGCTTCTGGGAAGTGACTCTACTTGGAAACAGAATTAATTCTGATTACTAATAAAATACAAAATGTTCCAGAACACCACACAAAGAAAGGTAACTTCTGATCTAGACAGTTTTCACTGCTAACTAAAAAGACAGAAGAACAATACTTAATTTGCAGAAGCTATAGAACAGTTGCTTGAATACGTAGGTACAGAACAGCGGAGTATTTTATAATATATCTGCAGTATAATTGCTACACAGATTCACCCACAGAAAGCTACTGTTTAAGGTAGCATTACAGAATCTCATCGAAGACAACAAAAGAGCAACAGCAGAGCAGCAGCCATGCCCTTAATTTACGTCTGTCTAGTGCTGCATCGTGGCTGAAGCTTTTTCAGAATTGCCGGTTAAACTCTGAGAGTTAGTAAAACAAACAAACAAAACCCCAATCAAACAAACAAATAAACAAAACCAAGAGTTCATGAAGTGTTTGGACAATGCTGTCAGGCATATGGTGTGATTACTGAAGTGTCTTGTACAAGGCCAGGCATTGGACTGGATGATCCTTGTGGGCCCCTTCAAAACTCAGCATCTTCTATGATTCTATGAAAAAGACCATGGCTTCTGCTGTTTTCCTACATTCTATCTGCCCAAGATGATACCTTACATACCAGTTTTTAGCTCATGGATTAATTACAGTCCAAGGCAGGAGTTAGCAAACACCGGCAGAGAGGGCGGGGCGCTGGCAGGGGAACACTGGCTGGCAGACCTCTCCCCACAGAGGCACTACTGGGCACAGCTATTACAGTTTGTTCTCTGACTTGTTTCTAACACAAAGGAGGAACGTTCCCATCTACACTTTTAACCTTTCCTTTCAATAAAAGAGACTCTGCTTTAAAACCCTAACTTGGGCCGAGAGACAGAAAATTGTAACCAGGGTTTCATAACACCAGCTGCTACAAAATCCATTCAGGGGTGCGGACATTTTCTTTTCCCCACAGACAACAATATGAGTATCATTCTCACCAAAACAGTTTTTTAATGGTTATAAATAAGCTTCAAAACTTGCACTTGAATTTTCTGTTAGAAACCCCACCCTCATTGTTTTTTGTTTTCCCATCACCATCCTTATTTGCCCTGCCCACCTGTTACTTTCCATCTTTATCTTTCATACCAGGCAAATTGTTTGGGATGCATGTTGTCAATTTTCAATTTGTTTGCCTCATGCTTAATACAAAGAGGCCCTTGCCTTAAGTGCTATCTAAACATAAATACTGTAGAGACCTAAATGCAAATTCCTTTTCAAGCACTGTACAACCACTTTCCTTTTACAACAGCTCATCTTCTGTGAATGCATATTGAATATCTAACAAGTAGAAAATGTCTAGCATCTAGAAAAATACACAACACAGATACAGCAAGTTACAGCAGGATAATCGTCACACTCTCAAGTTGTGTCTTCAGGCTGAAAACATTCAGAAAACAACCATACACAGTAAATGCAAAATTTCAGTGTTCCTCATAAAATAAAATGAACTAAAATAAAATAAAAAATAACCCCTTCATACTCTGAACTAGAACAGAGAATGCTCAATCAAAATGTTCAAATATATGCAATTATGAAAGCAGATCACTTCAATCAGGAAATGTGGTCAGGATCAAGAAACAGTTTTTATCAAGTCAATGATTGCTGCAACAGGATCTATTTATACCGTAAAGTAGATAGTTCCTGTCCCAACCTATGCCTGCTGCATGGAAATAATTTCTCAGGCTGGCCCTCCCCCAGCTGTGACTACAAAGAGGATATAAATGAATATGTTGTGATCAAGCACACTAGAGGTTTTCTGTCATGTCCCATGTAATTAAACATCATCTCCTCTATACATCTGTATCCCAACACTGTATATACAATCTTGCCCTCAAGACTGTAAGACCTTTCCTCCAACTCTTCAGCCTTCTGAAAGAGTTCACTTTCTCCTGCCACTAAACAACCATTTGCTCCCTGCTTCCCCTAAGTTACCTGATGTGGCAGCTTTAAAGTTTGAGTAAAGAGGCTATTACCGTTAAAACAAACTGTAAATGATAGGGAATATCGAAACTGGCTCTGTATTTGAAAAATGCAAGATGAAAGAAATAAAGAAAACATATATAAATTGAAAATACAACTGATATTCACTGTATACTAAATCTCTTAGAAGTAAGAAAAGCATACTTTGTATTTTATTTGTATCAGTACACAAAACACTTAAACCATAATACTGTGTTGCAAGAGTATCTTAATAGATTAGTAGGTTTGAAAGGTTTTCTACAAATGATCTTCAAACAAAACTATGAATTTTCCAAATACAATCCCTAATCTGTAAAAAGCACAAAGAAAACAAATCTTTCCTCTTCAGAGATCTGGTATAGCAGGTCAACAATCTCACATCCCAGAAGACCACCCACATGAAAGAGTGTATTTATCAATTTCTACATTAACAAACACAATAAATGCCAGATTCACCCTTTATACTAGAAAAAAATTTGCCAATGAAACATTTGACTACTGACCTTTCAGCCATGAAATGTGACACAAATATATCTACTTGAGTTGATCCACACCACCAGCACTTGCACTGTACCCCTCCACCAGGACACAAATCACTAAAGTTGTACAGCTGGTATGTTGAATATCCCATTTGCTCCTGCCTGCACTTGAATGAAGTCATTGAAAGCCTCCTTGGAGGGAAAATCTGCCTCAGACTAATGCAGCAACGGATTGACAGTGGCGTGATTTCTATTATTACTCCATTATCACACTGGGATCTGTGCCTAAATGAGCATACTTCCTCCCTGATGCCATTTCCTTTTATCCTGGCTCTAGTCTAAAAGTGGATCAATGGGAGTAATATATATGATGTCACTTCAATTTACAGCTACTGCCTCCCTCTCTTGCATGCACGAATAGATCAATTCTTCCCAAAAATGGTTAAAAAATGCACAGGGAGAATCTTCTCTGAGGAAAGGGTTCTCTGCTATATTTGTCTGTGTAACCACAGCAAGGAACTGTTTACACTGAGCAAAAAACAGGGGGGAAAAGGAAAAAAAATCACTAGTGTGCACTGGAAAATGCTGGCTGATATACAAGAAAAACAAGGCCTTATAGAGAATTAAAGCAATTTGACCTTTGAAAATTACACAGAAATGTTTAAAGTTTTTAAGGCACAGTATATTTCTCCTGTACTTGGTGGTAGATAATCTTGTGTCCTTTCCCCAAAACCACAAAATGTATTTTCATTTCTATATACAAAGTTTTCCTAAGTCAAACCAAATTCCTTCCCACTCCCCTCTTAGGAAAGAAAGGGAAAACCCCCACTACATAGTTCAGTTGTGAATGATTCCCTTAAGAAAAAATTTGATCATAAAATCATTTAGGTTGGAAAAGACCTCTAATATCATCAAGTACAACCACTAATCCAGCACTGCAATGTTGACCATTAAACTATGTTCCTAAGCACCAAGTCCACATGTTTTTTTAAATACCTCCAGAGAAACTGAATCAACCTTGTGCAGCCTGTTCAATTTCCTCATAAACTGCAGTCAAGAAAGCAATGCTACTAGTCCAGGAGACAGGATTTATAGGTCCAGGCCATCTCTGCACTTTTACTTCACATCATCAAACGGACCTCTGAGTGAATTTCATTTTATGCCTTGAATGCTCTTTTCTACAGGCTGCAACTAAATAAAAACTGTTATAGAACAAATCCCCTTATTCCTCAAACTGTTAAGCAAATTGAAAATTTGCTTGAAAATTCAAAAAAGCGCTGTTTACTCAACCATGGTTTTAACCACATGTTTTCATTGTTTACCTCAATATTATTTAGATACTGATTGGCACAGTGACTTCTTTTAAATGAAAACAAGACATGTTCCCCCCCACCCAAGGGCAAAAATGTATTCATATCAAGTAACATATGAATAAATATCAATACAAAAATGTCCACACTTACAGTTGTTAACTAGTGTAGTGCAATATACTAGTGAAAAGAGTTTAACTCTGAAAGAACTAGTCTTCTGTTTGATTAATATGCAGGGGAAAAAAGTATTCTGCAGCTGACATATGCTTTGCGCTGATTTGCAAAATAAAGCTCAACTTTGCCACAGGCTGACAAAATTTCACAAGCACATAGTGAAAAAGACAGTTCTGCTCAACTTCATTTAGGTGAGTTTATTTGACTTCTCTCTTGTTGAAAAGTCAGCTCCCCTTTCAATGTTTATGAAAGATAACTAGTCCTCACTATATTTGAAGGCAAAATATCTCAGTCTAACATATTCTCATCTACTTATGAACTGCACTTGTATGATATCTCTTCCCCCTGTGTGTGGTCTATCTGTATCTGTACAGTTGGCTCTTTCTAAGCTCAGCAATTCATTTTTGAACAAAATTATTTTAAAAACACAAACCAGGAATTGTACCTGATAATTATAATGAAAAATATGTTCCAATGAACTTTGCTTCAATAAGCCTTATTTCAAAAAATAATAATTCCAACAAGTTCATAAGCATTTCATTTGTGTTTTACTTCAAAACGCTTTTTGAGGGACATTTATACCTAGCATCACCTACTTCTTACTAGTAGAACATAAAAATGACACAGATCAATTTATTTAATAAACAATTGCACTGGCATTTTGTTCCCAGTTACTTTCCTCCTTATATATCAAAATTAAGGCTGTTTTTTGAAAGCAAATAAGCTCTATCAGGAATAATTTTAAGGCTGATACCTACTAAAACACAAAGGTTTGGTTTGTTCCAGCCACAAATATGAAAACACTGCTGAATGAAGGACACAAATTGCTGTTGTACATTCTGTGTTGTATATTCTGGTTACATATTACTGGTAATAATTTTAAAAGGCCAGCCACTGCTACCAGCCCATGAACTGGAACTTTTTCTTAGGCTTTGGTATGAAGCATTTTCCCATAATTTACCTAATGGAGAGAAGATCCACTTACAAAGAAATTCAACATCTGCAATCTAATATAAATGCACTGAAATGTCAAAATTGATTAAACCTTCATGATCTAACATATTGCTGAGCCAGCAAAATGGAAAACAGGTGGCTTCCACTACAGGTTCAGTCAGGTTATGGAGTGCTTTTCTCAACCTTAGCTTTCTCAAAGAAACAGTTCACTGTAACTTTACCCTCAAGCATAATAATTCCCTTTCAAGCATAATGGGCTACACATTCTCTATTCTGTGCAGATTACCAGCCCTGCCAGTTACTATCATGCTTCCAGGATGTGCTGCTCCTGCTTTCAGATTAAATGGCCACACCAAGAGAAAAAGGACACAGAAAGCCAAATTCCAGATCTCAAGACACACTTCACAAACAGCATTATTGTGATACAAACCAAAGGTGATGCTGACAGCAGCAAGATCTTCAGTCATCCCTTCACTCGATCTCAGGAGTCCCCAGCAGTGCAGAGGAATGATGAGAATATCAGCCCTGTGGTTAGTGCTCACCAGCTGTAAGCAGCTGGCATTAAGACCATCTTTTCTCATTTAACAGCACACCCAGCAGAGGCACTGCAGGTTCAGCAAACTATTAATCTAACTGCAAAGAACAAAGCCAAGAAGACCTTTTGTTTTATTTTCCAGATTCTCTGTCTATTACCTATTAGAGGAGTCACAGAAAAGACCACCAAGTCTTAGCAATTGTTGGGAAGATTTCATACACACATTGTAGCAGATGCTGAAGTGCAAGTATCTGCCTCCTAATTTGTCCACCCAAAACAGTGTAGGTGTCAACTGCTCCAAATCACATGCTTAAGCTGATCAGCGGCAGTATAAACCATCTCACCTTGAATGACCAATATCTATCTCCTCTGAAACCAACTGGCTATCAAGTGGCCTCTGAGACATTAAGAAAGTGTCAGACTACAGCAGACACTGAAAAATGAAGAGCTGAAGAAGCATGATGGTGAGCCACAATCATCAGTGAGAACACGCTCAGCACCCCAAGAGATTTCCTTTATTCTTCTCATTCTAAGTACTAGACGAAAAAAGACAAAAACCTGAGAGCCTAAGAAAATTAACTATTTTTTCTAGCAAATTACTGGGCAAGTAACCTCACCACCCAGTAATGAAAATGAAAAATGCTATCTCTGGAAACTAACCCAGGAAGTTAAGATACCTCTTCAGTATGAAATATTCTTACAATAGAACTGAGCAAGGGCCAGCTTGAAGAAGTATAATCCTTTTCCTTGAAAGTTTGGTACACATTTGGCCACTCCTGGCACAGAAATTTGTTCTGTCTATACCTACCAAAGCAAGACTTACTCAATGCCCAGAGTTGAGCTAGGATAGTTATCTTCAAGGAATTCACTACAGGTTTTCCAACTCTCCTACGGTGTGGTCAGCTCTTGGGGAAATCTCAGCTTGTTCACCAGAACACATTCATTTCTGGTAAATCAAGTACAAAGGTACTAGATCTAGTACCTACTAGATGCCCCAAACAGCTGGAATTCAGGGAAAGGACCTAAAGAAAGAGAGAGAAAAAACTTTTCATTGTCTTCAAAGCTTTCACTAGCATGGCTGTACTGAAGGAAGTTTTATCAATCAGCTCATGCTGGAGCTGCAGGATACACCACCACTTCAGGGAGGGCTGTCTGAGATTCATCATAAAGCACTAACAGTGTCACAATCCTTCCTGGACAAAAGCATTAAAGCACAGATGGGAACCTGCACTTCCATCTCTTAACCCTTTACTACTGGAATCCAAAGAATTTATTTTCTTTTCTACTCTTTTTGATTTCAGAACAACAGGTTATGAGGGCTTTCATGTTTAATTTTGTCCTGTGTCTTTTAAGATTTGTAGATAAACTGCATTTCCCATATTTTCTTTCTTCTATGAAATCTGGCTCTAGTGGACTGTGTGTCCAACACAGCCTGTGCATACTCACAACAATTTTTCAATGCACCACATCCATTTGATTCCTTTTTCTTTTAGAGTAGTTTTGTTGTTTGCTGGTTGGTTGCTGTTTTGGGTGTTGGTCTTGGGATTTTTTTCATTTCTTGAGAATGCAGTTGACCAGACTGAGTGAAATCCAGTTTCAGAAATGCACACATACCACCAAGAAAGTCTTAATCATGGACAACCTTAACACACATGTAGTTCTAACAGTCTGAACCTAAGAACAGGTGCTGCTGGGAACATAGAAAAGCAGTATATAGAATTTGCAGTCATGAAACTGTCCCCATTGATCAAAGACATGGAGATTTCAATCCACTGCCATCAGCTTCTAGACTTTTTCTTTTAACTAAGGTCTCACAATGGCCAGGACTAAAACTACCCAGTTGTCTGAAAGAACTCTTTTGCTGTGGTGGAAAGTCATCTAGTTCCACAGCTGCTGTCACTTCTCAGACATATCGTCTCATCATCCCAAAAGAAAGCCTTTGGCACTTTAGAAGATAACTGGCACTGAACACTGCACCATGACTAGCAACACAAGTTACTGTATGGTTACCTGGTTTTCAAGTTTTTTGTGTTTCCTGCCACAATACCATGAAATCAACCACTGCAGACTACACTGAGGCAGCTACTGCAGACTGCTGCTCAAAGATCACAGGTGACAGCCAGGCACTTCCTCCACTCCACAATTCTCCACTCAAAGCACACCAACTTCATGAAAAGGCACCTGATCTTTCAATGAGTTGTCCCAAAACTTGTACTATCACCTACGACTGGTCACAAGCATCACCACCTCTCAATCCAGATGCAGGCCAAGTTTCTCAGTTTTGCCTGCTCTACTACAAATACATACAAGGTGTACTTAAAAGAAAAAAAAAGCAACAACTTCTACCTCCTAAAAAACCACTTCTGAAACAAAACGCTTCACTGCATACAGCTCTCTCCAGAAGCAGAGGGTAAGACAATGAAATACACTGTCTTTACTTTTGTCTACAAGACGAAAGTTCATTGCTTAATACTTCTGTGAAGGCTACTCAAATCCTATTGTGATTAGTGTGCTATGGAACAGAACAAGTGTATCCCACTACTTTTTATTCATGATTTTAAAAATATGGATAAGGTTTTAATTTAAACTGTTGCAAAAGACAATTAACACTGGAAAAAAACCGAAAATCAAGCCATTAAAAGATCTGAGAACAAGTGTTGCACAACATCATTATTAAGCCCAGTGATGTTTAAAAAGATACTATAATTACTAGCAAGGATGTCACTGCCAATTTTTCTCTTTCAAAATCTGTATTTCAAAATCTATATTTCTCCTATACAGGTGGATTAAAACTAACTATAAAAATAATCCAAGCTCAAACTTGCTAGACACAAACTTTTCCAAACTGCAGTTTGACTTACGGATTATTTAGCTTGAAGGAGTGCAAGAAATTTAGTGGCCTGAGACAGTATTTGCATACTATTAGTGCATGCAGGAACCGAACTTCTTTAAAAAAATTAAAAAAAAACCAAACCCACCAAACCCATAAAGTTATTATTGAAATACTAATGTTTTCAGAAGTAATTATTAGATAAAATGAGTTTAAAATGTGGTAAGTGCTACACTCTGCTCATGTGTTTCAGATGAGACTTTCTGTAATGTCTAGGACGATAGGTGAATCATAAAAAGCAATCAGGAACTATTTTATCTCATGTACTAACCAGTAGTTTCACATATTGACACAATATTAATAATGACTTTTTGATCTTGACAATGGATTTGGTTTTTGATTCTTTATGCGGAAACTCTATTCAATTTAACAGAATTGCATAAAAACACTAGCCTCCAAACAGCTCTCCTTTAAAAATATCCCCAAAATTAGTACATTTTGTGATTATAGAAACATGTGTCGGTTTTAGGAAAACATGACAGGAACAGAAAAAAATATTTTAGACATACTAAGTAACTACTACGCTGATAAAGGAGTAAGAATAAAAGTATGACATTTAAGGCATAAACCACCTTATAAATTCAGTCTCACAGAAGAGGTAAAACTAGAGGCTTTAAACATATTAATTGCATGCAACTTTTTATGCTCATCTGTAATACTGGTATATGCATGCAAGTATATAAAGATACGCTCACATAATAATTCAGCAAATTTTTTTACCTGCCTCCAAACAGTAGTGATGGTGTTTTAAGATTTTTTTTTGGTTGGTTGTTTGGCTGGTTTTTTTTGCATCTGTAAGGAAGATTCAGTGAAGTGCTTAAAATAATTTGATTTTATACCCTCCATCCATTAGGTTTATGCATCACATTGCAGAGTACTACAAATCATTTAACATAAAATAGAGGTACCTGCAACTTGGTTTCCAGAAGCAGATACGAAGATGAGTTTTCATGATGAAATCAAAGAGCGTTCTAAGTTCTGCATTTTCAAATAGAGATTTTCTACCATACTTTCCATCAATAATTTACTACAACCTTAATTTTTAAAGATACCTGAATATTTCCAATGCTTTACAATTGACTGAAAAAATAACGGTAAAAGCAGTTGTTGCAGAAAAATTAAAACAAATTCTTAACCAAAACCTCCAGACTAAAGGTGTTCATTTTTACTCTATAAATGCGCAGAGAAACTATTCAGTTTACTGCAATTCCTTTCAATATTACTTTTCCCCTTAGCAAAAGGACCTAAAATGTGTTAAGCAGAGAGCACTCCATATCCTGCCCTGTGCATTTTGGGTTCCATTCCAGATACTTTATGCCCTACTTAAGCCCTTGAAGAAACAGGATGGGCTACAGCAAGACTTCCTGGTAAATAGGCAGATTCGAGACAACTGAGAACGGGGGAGCCTATCCTCCACCAAACAGCATTCACTTACTTATTTCCAAGGCTGCATGCTATTTCACTTCTACCTCTTCTACCTCAGGAAACAAGGGGGAAGAAAGAATATTGACTGCCAAGAACGATACCTAGAAAATCTGCTGACTTTTGGGCTCATTACATACTTCTTATGGAAGGAGAGCTCCCATTAGCTTTAAGGGATTATTTTTTTCTAGGAAGGAGAATAAGACCAGCACTTCATCACTGAATTTACATAGAAATGTGAAAATAATCAAGCAGATAATGCCAGGGAGCAGTGGGCCGACTGTAGAGCAGCAGAGTATTATTTAGTACAAATGGCCGGATAACCACTAAGTGCAGTACTTCAACAGTAATTCATAATCTTATCTACAGTTGACTGAAAGCTGGCTTTAGCGAGAACCTGCAGTGCTTTGCAGTCACAGCACCAAGTTATTCACATAAAAGTTTTAAACAGTGCAATCCCACTCTAATGTAAGAAATGGCTGGATAACAATCATTTAAAACTAATTTAACACAAGTAATAAATGCTTTTGAATACTGAAAGGCAACCTATTCCACTGTACAAGCAAAATATCTGTTTAGTATAGGTCTTGTTCTTAAGAAGCAAAAGCAAGCAGCTGGTCTCTCAGCTCTTCTAGCTAAGTCAGTCTCTTTCATTTTAGAAACGTGTGCTGCTGCAGCAAAAATGGACCTTAAGTTTCCATTATAAACTGCAGTTTTCAGGTGTTTATAACTTCACTGTAAAAATTTTCCTCCAGAGAGAAACTTGGCATTAAAGTTCTCAGTTTATAAAAGATTGTAAAAATACTTTTTTTATTATTTTTCCAAATAAAATTTCCAAGGTGTCTTACTGATTTAAGACAAATGTCTTATCACTGGACTCCTATTTTTAACAAATGAAAACTTGGCAGTTGACTACTCTACTTTGACTCTAATGGCATTTGCAAGTCTTCGAAATTAGGAAAGCTATGGTAACATAGAGCAAACAGCTATGATTAAGGAATACTTTCCACTGGCAAAATTAACCCTTCATAGTTCTGTCTTTAAAAAAAACCCAAGCCAATAGCACTTCTCCCTTATCTCTCAAATTAAGCAGTAGAGATTTAAGCTTGCTATGCGTTTTTTTCCCCATGCTTTAACATAATCCCCTGAACATGCCTTAATATCCCAGCTACATCATCACCTACACCAACAATACCCCATGAAAATCATCGTTTATGTGCACAATGCTGCAAACACTCAGGTGTAATTAACTTGATGTGCATGAGTACCTCCACAGAAAGAAGCAGCCTATTCTTGCTCTCTAGTTTATGCATTTGGCCCCCTTAAATGTGCCTTTCACAATGACATTAGAGGGCTTAATAAATGAATGGCAAAAAAACCTGTAGAATTTTGCAGTGATAGTACAGTTATTGCTTTTTCAAACTAGCTCAAAACATATTATACAGGCTTTAGACAAATTTCTGTTAAAAGCAGCTTATTCTCAGCAGAATCTAAAGAAGTCATAAATTTGTATAAAACTTTAGCCAGCCCAGCCTGAAAATAGACTAAAATAACAACTTATTATTGGAAATTTAATGCTTTTTGCTACCCTGGCATTTTCAACCAGAGACATCTCAGCTCCAACAATATGCTGCAGTTTCTGTGCACCACTGACCCCAGCCTGGGAAGCCTCTGCAGCACCAACTTTCAGATGGATACATACCTGTAAATCCCAGAAAGCTGGGAACCAGGCACACTCAGCACCTCTGCAAATTAAACACCTCCCAGCCAGAGTGCATACATTGTAGAGCCCTAAGCAAAGCAGGCACTGTAGAGCGAAATATGTTTCTCTTCATAGTTATTTTGCCATTGGTTGTTACAAGGACAAACTGCAGCCCACAATCAGCTTAGCTATGAATCAGTGTGTCTGTCTTCATTTTGTCAATTATGTCTGCATAAATTCCAGAAAGATCCACTTTAAAGAACAAAAAGCATGTTAAACTGTCACAGATTTTACAATTAAAACAAAATTTGCCTTGAAAAAAAATCCAAATAGGTACAGCAAGCTGATTACATGAGTATTAGAAATATTTTTCCCTCACAACCTTTTCCTAAAGAAGTCGGTATCTCTTATACCCCTAAATCACCAAACGGATACCAGGTGTGCTGTAAATGCTTAGTGAGGCATTGCCAGGTAAAACACTCTCAGCTGAGTTTTAATATTGTGATTGAACTCAGCAACAGACACTGACATTCTTTCATAAACACACCTGAAACAAGTGATTAATGATAAATCCAACTTCTTATCAACTTCTAATTGCAAATGGACAATAGAGGCAAGAAGGCGACATGAAAGGAATTTTTTGCTGATACTCAAAATGAGTGCTGTAACCCATAACAGCTGAGTTACTCCAAGAATTGGTAAAGCACGTGACGAAAGAACTGCACTGTTACTCTAAAAAGGCCAAAAGATGAAAACATACTTACTGAAAATGCAATTTCAGTTCCACTCTGTTAGCAAGAGCACAAAGTCCTTTAACCTGATTACAGCTGTGCTGTGGTGCCTCTAATATTTGTCTTCTCTCAGACTAAATACACAAGCTCTTCTTCTTAATCTAAATCCAATCACAAACCAGTCTTGGACATGCTCCACCCTTCCAATTACGTCTTGCTGTCATGATCATATTCCACTTCTTTCCTTCCCTATTCTGTTTGCTTAGTGTAGCCGTTTTTACTCAATGCTCTTCTGGGAATATTATCTCTCATCTAATAATCACATTAATTAGAAATTTTAATTTTGGCATTAAACAACACAAAACTAGTTTTGACAAATCTTACAGTTCCAGGGGCAATAACAATGTAAAAGAAAACCACTTTTTCATCTGCCTCTTAATATATTTGCATTTTTAAAAGTCAAGACCAAAAGAAGAAATGTTACCCTTCTGCTTTCTATAACAAGATGAGTGTGTCCATTTGCAGAAGGACTCTTAATTTCAGGTACTAGTGCACTGACTTCCAGAAAACATAACCAATAAACACATCCTTTTACTTTAATAGCTGAAAAACCAAGTGCACCAAGGTTTACCAAAGACAGCACATATGTCACAATCTTCGAAAGAACTGCATTTTTTTATTGTAAATAAAATTTTAATGCAAATAAAAGTAATAAAAGGAAATAAGTCTATTGCAACTATTTTCTGCTAATTATGAATGTTATATAATTTGCATGCTTACAGTAAATGACTGTAAAAGTGCTGGTCTCTGTGATTTCACAACTCCAAGCCCAGCTCATAGGCAGTCTAGATGGAAGAAACTAATGCAGCAATGGTATTTTACCAGGTCTGTATCATTAATAATGCCAGTATAAATAAGCAGCCTTTGCAGTACATACCGCCTTTCTGTATTACCCTTTGTAGTCAAAAAAATAGTTTACCCCAATAGAAGCAGTGTTTACAATACTGATTAGTTTTGAATGTATCTGCATGGAGCAAAATAGGGATCTGAACCTTTCTGAGATGTGTCTCAAGGGGAAGAACAGGAAGGTGACAACAAAGACACATTGAGATATTAACAGAAAGCAATTTTTTTCACACAGCTGCCTAAGTTCCATACAGTGCTTAGGACTGTTTTTCTCTGGAAAACTTGTTTTCCCTTTTTTTAGTCCCCTTGGGATCTTTCACCATACAGCTTGAACTGACTTGAAAAGTAAAGCAGAGGCAGAGGAGGGAGGGGAGAGGGGTGGTGGTGCAGCAGGAGACAGACAAAACCCAAACCGTAGTGACTGGCATTTTCAGCATTTACATGGATAAATTTGTATTGCCAAACCAATTACAGCTTATTGGTCTGAACACTGAAAATCACTGATTTATGTTTAGCAACCCTGCAAATGACAACCCTTGCTGCTCACAGTAAGGAAACCAATTTAAGGGCCTCTCAATGTATACAGTACTGCCATTAATATATTTATTTTTTAAGGCTCAGGTTTCCAGTTCCACCAGTAAGTGCTCGCTTTGTAGACCCACGATACTGTGGTGATACACACACGCACTGTATATCACAGCACAGCTCTAAGTGCAGCAAGTACACAGCCAGTCCGATTAGTTTATTCTAGATTTTGGGTATGTAAAATTGCAAAGGATAGAACAAAAGCTGTTGAGTCAGGCTGTTGAGACCTCAAAATCATGGGAAAACATACTTTTAGGTGGCTTTTAGCCAGCTGTTTGCTGAACGCCTCTCCTTTCCACTTATACAATCTATGTTTAAATCAAATATTGTCTGTCTTTTAAAGAATTCATTGTAGGTTATTCATAGGAGAAAAATGTGAGTTCCATTACACTAACATACTTTTCCTTTTATTAATTTTTTTAAGTATTTATTTATTATATAGACATTGGGTCGCTTGTTGGGATGTTTTCCTTTGGTTTTGGTGATTGGATTTTCCTCTGTTTTTGGAAAGTTTACTTAATGTTCGACATCTCACTGTTTCCTCCAGTCAGTTTTTGTTTTGTTTTGTTTTTAAATTACTCACACAGCAATACGGAAGAGAGAAAAAAAAAAAAAAAAAAAAAAAAAAGTAATTTTTTTTTTTTTTTAAAACCCTCTCCAGGAAACTGGGTTGTAAAACCACAAAATCTGGCAGGGTATCAAAGCAGGGGAGTACCTTACATACATTTATATAAAGCTGAGGTTTAAAAAAAAAGAGGAAAACGAACATACTTTGCTCAATTGAAACCCAGGCTTTCTAGAGGGAGTGGATAGGAACAAAGACTTGTGCTACAAAATTGAGGAAGCAAACTGCAGCCGTGGAGAGGCCGTGTGTGCGCACACAAGGCCACCTCCCCCAGCGGCCAGCGGGAGCCACTCGTGCCAGCGGCACATCTCGTGCAGAAAATACTTGGTTCCCAAAAGCCAGCTCTAAACTCCTTCTGTACAACCCTCCTGAGCCCTGTCTAAAGGCTTTCCGGGGGTGTTGTTTAATTAAGAGAGACAGACAAACATCCCTGGAAACTGGGAATAAGTACAATTAAACTTTTGTTGTTTGTGGTTGAAACAATTGAATTTGGTTGTAATTCAAAGCTGTAAGACAGAAAAATGCACAATTCAAGGCAGAACATGACGCCACCTAACACCTACAGAATGATTTTGTCAAACTGTATTTTGCTATTATTCATTTTCTACCATATTTTAATTTATAAACTTTAATAAAATAAAAAAACGTAATAAAAAGAAAATAAAAATAATAATGTCTATAAACAAAAGTAAAATTTTGGTAATTACTATGAAACAACCCCATATTTCTATTTCTTAGACAAAAACATTCAGTAGTTCACAATTAGCTTATACTTGAACAATGTTCAAAGCTGTGACCATATTCAACTTTTAGCAATGTTCAACCATATTGCTAAAAGGCAGATAGAAGTACTCTTCACTGAAATGCATTTACTGCTAAATAATAAGAAGAAAAATAATATTAGAAAGAAAGTCAAGCATGGAGACTACATGCTCACATCAAATCTCTGCATTTTTCTACATTAACTCTGATGCTAATTTTCCAACTACATTAGCTTACCCGTACATTTTCATAATTAAATTGTATAATGTGGCACTTCAAAGAACACATTAGGTAAGCATCACAGACACTTTAATTCAGCATAAGAGCTTGGCCTTGTATTTAAAATTTGTTGCTGTTCCTAATACACGACTACTCCGGAAAAAATGCTGCAGTGAATCTATAAATCAAATTTCCCCAATTATACAAATCAACAAATACATAGAAAAAATTCTATGCATTTTTAAATACAGATTTTATTACTCCTTGAATGAAGTAACAAGAGAAATTTCTGTTCAGATGTCTAAAAAGTACTTTTTTTTTTTGCACATTTGCAGCTTCCTCACAACTTGCAAACAAACTGTGTTTCTCAGAGCAAACTAGCGGGAACCAATGTAAAATGCTAATACAATTTTGCACTACTTTTCTGACAAGTGTGCATACAATGCTATGCTGTAAATGGGAAAACTGTAAATCCATACAAACACTTTAAGAATGAGCAATATTGAATTTTAAACAAAATATACTGAACAGATACTTCCAACAGCTGATGAATTCTGACAGAACAGATCTGACTAAACTGACTTCAGGCTAAAACTTTGGAAGAGGACATCAGAGAACCACCTTATAACAACAAAGTTGAAGAAAAAGAAAAAAAAATGTGCCTAGTTATTTCTGACAATATTAACATCAAAAATGGTTTTGCTGTGAATATTAAAAGTGATTTTATTTTTTGTTACACTTTGTGGACTATCTAAACCAGACCTGTTCACAGTTTTTAGAAACTAGGGAATCTGAGCTGCAACTGCCTTGCTTTGCGCTAGATTTATATGTTAAGCCTTTCAGACGTAACAAACTTGATTTTAGCAACAGAACTTGTTGAGACAAAATTCCCACAGATTTCAGTGAAACTCATCTGCAAGGATTGCAGGGTGGAGCACACAACACCTTCTGAGTAATCGTTTTAAAATACACACACTGTGATCATTTAAATTTATTTTGACATTTTATATTCTTTGGTTAACTTTAAACTTTCAGTGCAGTGCTGAAAAACAAAGACATTAAAGAGCATAACATAAAGCATAGTGCTGCAGAGAATAGACTTGTTCAAATTTGATAGGGGTTGAAGTCAACATATTACACACTCCCAAACACCTTGTTCACAGATTTTATTATTGATGACATCTGCACACTGCGTCAATTCTTATTTGGCAATACCAAGTATACTGGTATGGGTCAAACTAATTTTATATATAGGAATAAAAAGGTTTCAAAATAATATATATGTGGGAAGCAACACAAAATTATGTAACCTACATGCCATTAAAGTGATGAAATTCAGAAGTTATATTTTCCAACTGCAACACGAAAGGTTTTTAGAAATCAGTAGGAAGCTGCTATGGAATCTAAACCAAGAAAGCATGCATAGGTGCATAAGAAGCATGTATTATCAAAGCATTTTCTGACATATGTTTTGATCACTGGACATTGCCAAAAAAACTTGTTCTAGTAAATTGACTTTAGATGTCTCTAAATGCTTTAGAGAAATTATTTGTGGCCATGAAGGTAAATAGACAAATGCTAAGCCGTGACTTCAGCAACTGGAAACAGCAAGATTTGTATGAGGAAACTGCAAAAATAGGAAACTTTAAAAGGCTTAAAAATTACATCTCAGCGCTACCCTAAATGTAAAGGGCTGTTACAATAAGTTGTCTCATGAGGAAAATTAGAGGTTTTTATTTATACACACACTTTGAGGCTAGTCCTGACACCTTTACATAGCTGTATCTCCAATATTTTTACTTGTACAGCAGGGGCAAAATGCCATCTTCTCCACTTTTTGTAGTATTCCTTAGTGGAATTAGGAGCAAATGCAGACAAGCCCCCTGCAAGCTGTGTCAGTCTTGGCTTCTGAGTTAAAGGAAATATGTTCATAGCGTCTATTCTGTATACTTCCAGCATTGTAAAAGGATAAATGTACTTTTGGCATATGACCTTGTATACAAAAAAAAGATTTACCAAATGGGAGAGAGAGGCTTAACTTCTTATAGCTTCTTTCTGAAGAAAGGCAACACCAAAACAAAAGCAACCAGCAAAATGATAGCTAAGTGAAATTAGCTTATTTGCCTTGGTTCAGCCCCTACTGGAAAAGCCATCCACAAGGCAAAAGTGCCCTCACAACTATCAACATTGAAAGACATGGAATTGAATGAGTGTGGAAATTGAATTACACCCTCCCTCCCTGTAGGTGGTCCTTATGGATGTGTGTACCAGATCGAAGTCGGCACCACTCCTGTCCATGATGCATCTGTTCCCTGGACACAATCCTTCAGACTGCAGCTTTCTCAGTACAATGCTATTCAAGGAGATAAATACCATTTTTTAAAAAACCTCTCTTTGAAGCAGTAATTTAAGATAAACATCCATTTGCAACAGACATTTGCAATAGGAACTCTCATTGCAGGCTCCTACTAATCAGATTTGTGCATGATTTTGTTTCCACTCAGGAAGCTTAAATTAATTTAGCTATTCCTGAACAGTGTTCCTACAGAAAGATGAAGTATCCAGTAGCTCACAACTACAATTCCTAGCTCTACAGCCACATTTACTACACGGTTAGGGTATGCTGAAAATTTGTTTGCCTTAGCTTCGGAATTACACAAGGAATTTTTACTATTACACTGTTATCCAATTACATTTACTTTTTAGACTTGTACAGATTGCCTAGAGACTGAAAAGCAGAATTCTCATGTGTGCCAGATTACCATCTGTGAGAAGATATGTGGTGTATTCCCCACATTGATGAGACTCTGCCATTAATGCAGCCCAACACTGAGTAATCAGATGTGTCTTCCCACTATTGTCTGCTTTCAAGTTCTACATTTATTAGCAGTGACAATAAATATACTAATAATTAATACATGATTATTGCTATTATGATTCTATGAATTTGCAGTCCAGGACTACTTTTAATTTTAAAAGTAGTAGTTGGTAATTCCTCTTGTGCATAGACTTAATTTTGTGGGTAACAACAGGCAGGACTGAAACTATGATCAAAAATGTCAAAACAGATAATCTATGAGGCTCAAACTGAAGTCTCACGATGTTTTTCAGAGACTTTGAAAACAGTTTTTGAATAAAGGCCCTTCTTCCCTTCAGTTGTTCCATAATTACACAGAGGACTCCTTTAAGACAACTAGAAAATCAAGACACATGACCCTGTTAAATTTCCTAATTCTAGGACTTTGACTCTTCCTTTCAAAATGGAAAGTAAATACTGAATCCAAATTTAAACAATGGATTAAGACAGCCAAAATCACTGATCGAGGGATGTCTAAATAGATTAATAACTCAGTTCAGAGGCTCAAGTTTGCTCCTTTTTGCATGCCCCTTCTGCTATACACTTGAGGGCAGGTATCCCAAGATAACCCACAAACAAACAGTCTACTAGTAGCATACAAAGAGATGCTTTGCTCTTATGCAAAAATTTATGGCATGGCTAGTGCATTGTTAGCACTCTCTTTTCAAGAAAAAACAACTAGATGTTTCCATCACTTTGAGAAAAACAGCCATGGCAAATGCCCAAGTACCCTCACCATAATCACACCATTGTGAGCTGAATTACTTGCTGTTCCTAGACATCAAAGTTCTCCTGGCTGGTGTTTCATTTAAACTCACAAACTGCTATCTATGGATGCTAAGCAATGCCGCCACCACACACACACACACTCCTGACCCCCACTCCCCGCTCTCATGATCTTCACAGCTTTCTCTTTAAAACAAAAATTTAACACACAGCTCAGGAAATACGGTAAGATGAAGCTGGCAGCACTCCTAGAAATAAAAAATTAAAGTTTCAGTAGAAACTGGCATCTCCCTGTAAATTACAGTTTAACCCCCCAAAACAAACAGGAAAAGATACTATTACCTAATGTCTGAAAATTCAAAGAATATATTCATTCATGGAAAATACTTCTTGCAAGTGGCAAGAACTAAAATTACTTCCTCTGCTTATTACACAGTAATCAAGATATCCAGGTATCTTTTTAACCTGTGCCTTCCTGGAAGTAGTGCATTTTTTTTTTCCTTTTAGCAAGGAAAGAGAACATTGTCTTGGCATAGGTAATATTACTAACAAAAACATGTTCAACAAGACAGAACTGGACACTGTTTTTACAGAGGCACGCTATAGCAGTTTCCACTGTGATCCCAAAGAGTTCCTGATTTCCAATTAATACAGCTAAGAAAATTTGTGCAACTAGGTAAAAACATCGTATCCTATATGCTTTTAACTGTATTTTCAGAGAAACAACTTTATTTGCAAGCAAGAGATCTAAGATTTATTCACTGCAAATCTCAGTGAGTCATTTAATCCCATGACAATCACATCATCTTTCAGATCATTCATGTGGCTATGACTGTAAATGCAGTGTTTGTGGCCAGACCAAAACACAGACCCGATCAAAGGAACAATATAAGAATAGCCCCACAAGGGCAACTTTACATGCTGTGCCTACAGACTACTGCTTCCATGGCTATGGCTTTCTCTCCATGTCACGTTGTATCAGCCTTCATAACACTCAAAATTAACAGAAGTTTCCTTCTCAGAAAAATAAACCACAATAATTCCAGCATCTGCTCAAAGGAAATTATCATGTTTCTTTATGTCACAGTAAAACTATTTTATTTCTAAGACAACAAGGAGCCACAGAAACCTTCTGCGCAATGGAAACATACAGTCAGATCTTTTTTTTTTTGCACTGCATTAGTCTGATGAAGTGAAAGAAGGGTTTCTGCTCTTGGGAGCCTGTTTACAGGAGAGCTGGCACCACCATGTACAACCTGCCTCCAAGGGATCTTCCTTCAAGAAGCATAATGTGGTGCACAGTATTGACAGTTTGGGCAAAGCTTCAGTCCTAATTTAAAGTTTAAAACTAAATCTGGACCCTAGTGGAAATTAAAACCTCTCTGCTCTGGCTTGGCTTGATTTGATGGTTTTTGTGGCTTAACAAATAAGTAATGAGTATTCATTAAGCCCATTAAGACACAAGTTTGCAGCAAATAGATGAAAATCAAGTGTAGGAAGCACAGACACTCTTTATCTAGTTGAAGATGTCCCTTCCACGGCAGAAGGGTGTACTAGATGACATTTAAAGGTCTCCTCCAACCCAAACTATTTGGTGATTCCGTGATTTTTCAAAGTATCGTGAATCTTACTTAGCACTGTGTTTTAACTCCAACTTTGGTACTCTAGCCCACTGACTACCGCATTCTAGCTCCCTTTTGTTGCAGCAGCATATTCAGCAGAAATAGAAAGTACAATTACGGTTAGGCCACATTAACTTGCTGAAATTAGGCTCAAAAGCATCTCTTTTTGGATGGCTTCAATTCTTGTATGAGTCAGCAGCTAGATAAGTAGGTATTAATTTGGCAACTAAATCACTCCAGAATATGTGAAGCGAAGTCTCTGTTTTCTGTTAGCTCAGGCTCAGCTGCCTTTCCTGTTACTTCTGAGCTGTATATGTGAGCTATGATTGCACAGGACACAAAATCACAGCAGGTTCTTTAGACGTGGCCATTTCTCTCTACAGTCCTCTCAAGCCACCACTGAACATGAATATGATGAACATGAACAAGACTCTGTATTATCTCCATGTGAAGATAACCAAACAAAAGCTATGTTTATAAGTTCATTCAAATAGTAGATTCATATAAAGTTAAGAGATTGGAATGGACCTTAAAGAACATCTAGACCTCAATGCCTTGTGTGATGGGCAGGGCACTAGACCAGGGTTGCTCAGAGCTCCATCCAGCCTGGCCTTAAACACTGCCAGGGCTAGGGTACCCACATCCTTCCTGGACAACTTGTTTCAGTGTCTCATCACCCTCACAGCAAAGAACTTCTTCCCACTATCTGACCTGATTTTCCCCTCTTTCAATTTGCATTCATTACTCCTTTAATAATTTGTAATCTTACAATTTTACATCTGTCAAACACAAATCATTCGCGCTACATTACACTACTACGCCCTCAGAACGCCCCACATTTAGCAAACAGGATTATTTAAGGGATTGTAGATTCAGAAATGCATTGATGCATCCAAGTATGATCAACAGTAGTCAAAAGCACAGAAATATTACTTTCTACAGGGGTGTTAGGCTGAGGGAAAAACCACAGACCTGAAACACCTAACAGTTTTAACTTGGAATCTATAAAGTATAACCATAGTGTTCTTTTATTTTGCAACACAATGAGAATATTCTGTGTGTTATTACTTACTTGTAATGAAATACATATGATATTGAAACCAGTAATACTTGTTTCTGTCTCTGAAATAGAAGACTGCTCAACAGTCTCATAATGATTGAGAAAAACTCTTCCAGGAATGTCCACACCTCAGAGCCTGAAGAGGCTGCAGCCTTTATATTTTATGTGATGATAATACTGCAAGACTTTAAAAAAATAAGTTTAAAAATACAAGCAAATCAGGAGCTAAAAAAGATATTTTTAAATATTCAGTAATGCTCTTCCATGACTTCTGACCTTGCCATGGTGCTCAAAGACTTAGGGAGAAGCTTGAAAGAAAAGACAGAAATGACGAGATTTCATGCAAGTCCTCTGAAGGAAAATTTGCCTCCCATCTTCTTTTCTTTAAATAAACCCTGGCTGCAAACTAGAAACATAATTTTTAATACCTCTTGAAAGTAGCCAGAAATAAATTTAGCTTCATGTTTACATGGTGGGAAGAGAGGAAAATAAATTCTGTGAGCTACTAACACTGCAAATAAAACTTTGAATCCATGGAAGCTTTACAATTCTGACTAAATTTAGTTTGGCCATTCAATAGCTAATAGCAACTACTGTTTGTTTGAATCAGCAGTAAAATGCAGAGGTCTGGCCCCATTGCAACTGTCACTTTCACAAAAAATAATTAAGAGGTTACTTATATTTTCATACTGACCAGTCTAAAAGAACAATTAACATTCACTTGATGCTGCAGATGGAGCATCTAATAATGGGGCAACATGAGGCCAACACAAATGCAGTTGCACCTCTCAGTTAATGTTGCCATCTCTCAGTGCCAACCACACAACCAGTGTGGATCATCAAGCTCTTGAAGTTCTGGGTGGGCACAAGGACCAACTCCACTACAGCATCTGCTACAAAAGCTGTCTCCTTGCCTTCCTGAAATAGCCATAAGACATGGTGGAGCTTGTGTCCCCTCTAACAGTTGGGTCCATGTGAAAGTGAGATTCTTCTAATGAGAATGAAATGCAGCAGCATTTTTCTTTTGATTTGTATGTAAAGGACTAAGAGTTTAGGGAAAACACAAGTGAATTTGAAATTATTTAAAAGTATTCACATCTTCTCAAAGTAGTAAAGTAGTATTTTGGAAGTCAATAAACACAGTCCTCTCCTCTTAGTTTCTAATAAAATTACTGTATCCACCATTATCATACTCAACTATCTAGGAAAGTTGAAGGCTCCTCCTGACAACTTTACAGCAAAAGACTGCTTAGACACGATGACTTAAGTAAGACAGCACCAAAATCAACAAGTTCTAAGTTTATACTAATTTCAGATTTTGAAAATAGAAAAAGATTCATGCAAAAAGCAAAGCATACTCTCCTCTCCTCCCACTCCAAAGGGACACAGCAACAAAACCAACAAGAAACAAGTTTGTTTTAGTCAACTATGGTGCATAGTCCGAGCACTATATTTCATTTAAAAACCAGCAAGTTTTGATACATGATGCAGTCAAGTGTCCATAAAACTCATACAACAAAGCACATTCAAGAACAGAAGGAGATGGTAATTTCTAGTGTCAACCTGGAATCTACTAACCACTGCAGATGCAAAAGGTTCCGTGTCTTGGGCCACGACTCTTTTCATGGGATAAAATTTCAGGTGCAACACCCTGCACATCATCAAAATCAAACCCCTTTTCTCAAGCAGTAAATAATTTCACAGAAGTTCTGTTTACCTGCCACTACTTTACCACTGGGATAGTCACAGTTAAATATTTGACAGTGTCAATTGAGGACAGGAGAGAACAAGTTAGGCTTCTGTCCTCGAATTCTAGCATGACCATATTCAGAAGAAAAGAAAAATTAATCCCTCCATTATAAAGAAAGAGTCCAAGAGATTGGGAAAAACCCTGGTGTTTTCTGTAAGCCCAAGCAACACTGAAAAAAACAAACAAACAACCTTTTCTCTTTTTTTGGTGCTGTTGTTGTTGGTTGGAGTTTTTTGACTTTTGGTTTTTGACAGAGCACAAGAAGACCAAAACCAAACTGAGGAGAATCCTACCATTTGTAGCAGAAAGAGCTCTAAAGTATGGAATAAAATGGAAGTTATTTCTCAAAGTCATTGCTGATACTAGCATCACAATCCATAAAATTGCATTTAGTGTCAGTAACATAAAAAGGAACAAAGAAATAATTCAGTAATGGATCTTCATGCCTTGACATTAAAACAGAGCTGGAACTATGAGACACTGCTTAACAGTTAAGCTCTGGACAGACCGTTTTCCAGTGCTTCAATTCAACAGATTGGTATTCAACGGACATTTTCCACACTCTCTTTTACAGACATTCTCTATACAAAAAGAGGTTTCAAATCATACACACTAGCCAAACCATAACAAGTTACACAAGGGGAAAGGAAACGTCATAGAATAAGGCGGGTAATAATGTGCTGTTCAGTCTGTGGGGCAAAGAATGCAAGCCATTAAAACACAGTAGCTATCTAACATGAACAACTAAACCATAAAAACCTTAGGCATTTTTAAAAATTCCAGGACCATACTTGCAAAGTGATCAGTAACAAAACTACAAAAATTTTTTCCTTTTACCTTCACAGAACACTATCACATGAAAAAAGGTCATGGATTACTCATCTACAACTAATATGCATTTCCAGATGGCATCACTGCTCACTGACTCCCTGTGTCACAGAGGCTCTGTTAGGTTTTGTCATGGCAGAAAGCATACACCTAAAAAGAGTAAATGAAAATACCCAGTTGAACATCCTTTGATCAGACTGAACTTACTGCTTCAGCACAGATCCTATGACCAAAGTGCTCTGACATTAATGAAAAAGTGCACTACTACAACAGTTGTGTGGTTTGCAAAAAAGAGAAAAAAAAGATCTCAAAGCAAGAAAATACTGCTCTCTTGGTATGTTTTCTGTTAAGAGGACAAAGCTCTTCTCCCAGAATTTAACTTAGATGTAGTGTTTCCTTCTGGTTTCCCTTCTGGTTTTGACTTAAAGAAACCAACTAAGAACACAAATAGGGACAATGGTGATGTATACAATGCTGCTACCATTAACTCTCACGTAAGCACAGAGGAAACTGAGTCCACTGAATATTCTGCCTGGGAGATGCTGAGGTTGCATTGTACACCTCTCAGGAGAACACACCCCAATGGTGCAGGCAGGTGCAGACCCCTGGACACTGCTCCTGCGAACACCACTGCTTCACTTCAGTTCAGGCATTCACTGAGGCCACAGGAAAGCAGTCACCTCATCCTGCCCTAGGCCACCAGAATTGAAGTGTAATTTCTTTCTGATTTTTTCCACTCATTTTAATTTCCCTACCCACCCACCCCAGTAAGCTCTGTCTAAAATATAAGTCCCAAACCAAAGTATTCAGCAGAAGTTTTGACATTTTCCCCAGAGCTTTTTACTCTGAGCCCTACTACTCAACATAAATGCTAACACATATATAGAGCACAGCAGCACCATACTTTGAGGGGTAATCTAAATCCCTCCCACAGTACAAATTACATACAGTTTTATTTGTGTCCCAACATGCAGGATGGACATGAGCTGACACAGATTTCACATATGCCACAGCAATGCCATTTTGCTATGCACCAGCCAAATTTTACTACAGAGATCACTGGCTGTTGATTGGAGTTGAAGAGATTCTGAAGTTTTTTCTGCTGAAGATCAAAGTCCCTGACATCTTGCAACTAGATGATCAAGTTTTAGTAGACAACTGAAACACTGCTTTAGGGTAAAACAAAGAGTTGTTTTTGTCTAAATGCATCAGTTAATGTCCAGACCACAGCACAAACAGACTTTTTCGGCATACTCTGGATATTTATACAAAACAAATAAAGAGTTAGCTTAGATGCCAAAAAAGCTGCCAAGAAAGCCAAAGAATCATGAAAGGAACTACAATTAACAATGACTGTTCTTTGCAGGAGGGATAAAGGGATAATGACAAGGCCATGCAACTTCTAAGCAACACACTTTATTTCAAGAAAATACATGCCTGAGCTTAAGAGATGATGTGAACATTGAGTATATTTAAATACCTACTTGTCTTATTGGAAGTATTAATGTATTAAAATACTCAGGACTGTACTTTATTTCCACCTAACTGCCAAGTCCTTTCCAGGGCTAAAATCAAAGTTACTTGGAAAATGGATACAGCAGATACTTTTTAAAACACGGTCTATAAATAAATCAATGGATATCTGCATTTTCTGCCTTTTTTTTTTCCTTAGGAAATCACTGTTTCACAAAGAAACATTTTATGGTTGAGTACAAAGCATTGATCTACTCTATAGGCTCAGGTGGACATTGCCTTCAGCCCCCACAAACTGAAGAATTAAGAACAGATTCTCAGTATGTGAAAAACTTTGGATTACCTTAACACAAAAGGAAACACTGACACCACTGCTTCTGCTGTCAGGCTAAGCAATGTTTCCCAGTGTCCGCTTGCAAGACTGGCTATAAATTCAGCATCAATCCAAAACCAACATGCTTAGGATGTAGTAAAACAGGTGCACTGCACAGGGATATGTTGTGAAATGTCTTAATGGCGACTGTAAAATTTCTTCCTTTCCTGCTGAAACTTTTCAGAAATTAGGAAAGTACTGTATTAACATCTCCTTATAAAGCTTAAAATAAAGCTTATATTTTGAAATAGTTTAATTGTGATATTCAAAAGCAGTTCACATGAGACAGAGTCTTTCATATTAGATGTGCAACTTTGAAGGAAAAAAAAAATCATGTCTGATCAATACAAATTCTAAGATGCGCATTGCAAAGCAGAGAGAGGAAAGGCATATGCTTCCCAACCGGAAATACATTGGCACTGTCTCACTTCTAAAAATCACAAACTAATATCCCATCACAGTATTTTACAACACCAAATAAAAAGTTACTTGTTACTTTACCTAATGGCTCTCTCCACTAGATAGTTCAGGCTTCTAGCACAACCCCCACAAGAGATCCAACTAATCTTCAATCACTTGAACACATTCAACAGGAATTATCTACATTTTACAGGAGTAAAATTATTTACTATTTACAGGAGTAAATATTTTAAAAGTTAAGTTCAAGATTTATTTTCTTCTATGTATTTTACTTTTAGAGGCTATTACAGACCCCTTAGTGTGAGGTGGAAAATACTGCCAAACTACACAGTCAAAGCTGAAAATCTTCCAGTGCAGGGCACATCACACCACCACGTACAATAGCTCTTACAACAGTTGTAGCTGCTCCATTATACAGCACCAGGCATTACCAAGATTCTTCCTGGACTACTGCAGAAGCACTGTCTCCCCTCATTTGCAAGAAGGGGAATCATCTATAGCCTCTTTAATTCCCCCACTGACTTCAGAAATCAGAACCTGGTCTTTGAAGGACACACCTTCATCAGCTGATGTTGTTACACAGGGTGTAAAATAAAACAACGAAGACCACCATGATTGCACAATTTCTTGGCCTGCAAAGCAATAAAGCATTCTGCACTCAGAATCTGCCAGCTGACATCACTACAGAGTGCTTCTGTGATGAATGCAAGTATTTATTTAAAGCAGCCATTCTTTACATGCTAGGTGCATATTACAAGGGAGAAAATATGAGGACAGAGAGGCAAAGAAACAAAAAAAGTAAGAAAGAGAACAAAAGAAAAGGGCCAGCAGAAACAAATAGAGGGACAGATCATGACTGCAAACCTCAAATCTTTGTTTTGTTTCCTGTGCCTATCAAATCCCCAGAGAATGAAAGGATTGGAGAAGAGACATAACACCTCCTTTCTGATGCTCCTTTTTCCCTTGTTCTAAAGACTTTATTGGTTTGTATTGTGGAAGACCACAGGGAGGCCTGGGGGAGCTAATCAAACAACTTATTTCTGTAAAGAAACTTGGAAGGACGATTCATACTCATGAAAGAATGGCTTGTAAGCTCTGAAAATTCTGGAAGTTTGCTAAGATGGAAAATACCAGAAAAAATTATCCACTGGGCAGGTAAAAGAATGAGTTCAGCTTACTTAAATGGCCACTGATGTACTTTTGCTGACAGCTGCAGCATCCATGATAGCCAGAGACGGGCCTCTTGAAGGTGAAAACCTTCAAAGTTATGACACATGTAGACACATACCACCCACATGCATACATGTACCTTGCAGCAAAATACTTAGAGAAAAACAGTGTTTTCTTCCTTATCTATAAGATGCCAGAGAAAGGTGTTAATCAGCACCAGAAAAATCTTGGAACAGAGTTAATGCAATTACCAGCCATGAGAATGAAAATTTTTCTGTCCTTTAAGGCTGTGCACAATGTCAAGCAGAAGCTGCTTCACAGGCCACTGTACTTTCAGGTGGAACAAGAGAGATCATCACAACTTGCTCTGCCCACATAGGCAATGTAAGACTTATTAATTGCTGCTACAATGGGATGTCAGTTGTTTTACCCGAAGTCCCTAAGAATACTGGCTCTGTCTCTTCTTTTTCATCATAAGCCAAAGTTCATGGCAGGAAAAGAGAGACTAGTAAAATTTAGTAAGATTATTTAACAGAAATTAATTAACAGAGACATTCCTGTCTGATCAGGCTTCTCCCAAAGATGAAATGAAGTAAAATATACACTTGCCACAGTGTTTTTTAGTTATACATCAGCGAACTAGGTGAATCAAGAATAAATTGAAATATAAATTATTTCTGTTTACTTTTAGGCAAGTTAAAAAAATATTGGTTCTTCGTTACCAAAGTATAATTCATCTTATCTAATGATGCACACAGAGCATATCTTGATTACTGCCAACTACTAGACTATGAGAGAAACAAGCTGGGATGAATTTCCACCTGTATTTTAAATTGGTCTGTAAGGCAGTCCGAAAAAAATACTTCTGTCTAGTTAACAGTATTATGCACATGCACTTTGTGGGAGAGGCCAAGCTGCATCTTTTGAAGTTGGCTTAGTCCAGCTTACAGCAAGCATGACTACTAAAACAACTGGACAACCTGAGTGGAGTTCATCACTAACTTTGTCTAAATGAATACAGTACAGTCATTGTTAGTTAACTTTCAGGAAAACAAAAGATAAAACCATTCTTTTTCAGAATGTTGAAAGAACAGCCTGCACACCTCTGATATGACTTTCCTTAACACTTTTATTCACAAAAAAAAAAACTAGGAAATATATACTGGCAGATTTTGTATTCTTTTCAATCCCCTCACAAGATACTTCAACAGTTAGCCCTAGAGGTTTATTAATCTAAAAACCTCATCAGAATGTATTTACTATTTTACATTTGTCCTATCATACACAGCTTTGCCCTGATCACATTATGTTATCCTCTCTGAAAGTGTGAAAAAGCAAGATACATCAGGAAGTCTTGTTCATGCCACACTACAGTGAAACAAGAGCACCAAGTGGCTAACATCACAACAAATACAACTGCAACAAATACAACTCCCTTATAAAGCTGGACATACAGTAACTGCAGTGCAATACAAACCATGGTTTTAACACCAAGAATTTTGAATGGTCTCAAATACTCCTCTTTGAAACAAGTCCTTTATTTTTATGCTCATGTAAACCATTTCTGAAAAAGTACTACAAAGTGCAGGAGAGAACAGATAGGTCTTCAAGGCTGGAATATAAAAACAGTTAATGTATGGCCAGCCAGCCCAATCAGGGGCAGAGGTCTGCAGATCATACACTGGAAATGGAGTGTGGAGCACACTGCTTATGTTGAGTCATTTGTAGAAAACCTAAGGAGAATTAGTCTGCCTAAAGGCATTCAGTTCATTGCCATCAAAAGGAGAAACTGACTTACACATCCTGTTTCCTGATTATAAGCTGCACCCAGCATCCCACTTGTCCCTTTGACACTAATGTCTGAGAATGTTACAAGGTCACACAAGCAAGAGCTTTATTCCATTACAACGAAGCATCATGTGTTGTTCCCAGAAGCATAAGAATCTATTAAGTCCATGTTTCCCCTCGGTGTGGTTGATTGTCAACTCTGGAGTTTATTCAGAAACTTCTAGGATCTTTTTACAGAAAGAGATCCCCTGTGTCTAACAAATCACAAGCTCTATTTCAACAATGTCATGATTTACTAACTCTCCTTCCTCTATCTGGCTACTGTTTACTGGTTGCCTTTGACATTTGCTTTTCTCCCATACCTGATTAAAACAAGCGAGGTTACAAGAGAAAACATTTGGGGGTAAACACATATACATTGAAATTAGATTTATGTGAGCATATGTTATAGGAAACAAGACTAAAATAATCTTGATTCTTTCAGGAGGTGAAAGACAGCATCCATAAAGTCTCTGAGGAGCAATTATTAATACCACAATATCACAAGCCCTGCCCCTGCAGCTACCAAAGGAATTTCCTGGAAGCTGATCAGCTTTCTTCCTCTTCTCTGAAATCAGATGGGAATGTCCTTGAAGCAAATACAGCATTGTAGGAAATTATAACTAGGGAAAAAGGTAAAGGGTAAGAAAGAATTACATATAATTTAGGTAAAAGCCTTAGTCTAGCTGACCTACATTGCCATTCAAAGCAACATAGTGGTAGAAGACTCAATTTTCATATCTAACCTGTTCTCTGGTAGCTGTGCTAGAGAAGTGTGATCATAGCCCAGGGCCTGGACTTTAGCAGAAAGGAGAGAAAAACCTGTGTGGCACTAGGATAACTTCTCAAGTGAACTGAAGTACAAACTACCAGCTATTCACATTTATATGCCTTAGAGGATCTTAGGCTAAAGAATTCAGCCTAGCCTGAAGACAGACAGCAACTCCAAGGGCTGTAAGATCATGGCTTGACATCCTGTATTGTGCATGCAAACCCTGCCTGTAAAAGAGAGGAATACACAATGTAGAAAATTATCCGGCAGTCAGTATTAAGCAGCTCAGAAAAAAGAGAGTTGGAATAAGTCACCCTGAATAACAAGATTATTACACAATGAATGCAAATCTTTCTAACAATAAGTAAAAAAATATACCAAAACCCCAGAAAACCCCTGTGAACAAAAACCCTAAGACCTATCAATTGGTAATATACAAATGAGATTGTACTAGGTCAAATTAAAAAAAAAAATAATATGTCAGCATGTATTAACAGTTTTAGAGGAACGAGGTCCTTTTAGATTTCATTCTCTATAAACTAGGAAAAATATCTCGCCTAGTCAGTGGGGAAACATCAGTGAACAAAGATATTTGTAGAGCAGATCTGCGAGGACATTCACACGACTCTTACATTCAGGAATGGGAAGCCTCACACAACTCTTACACAGAGCTGCCTACTTCACTGAGGGCCATCACCCAGTTAAGGATGCAGAAAACCCATAGTTTCCCCTACACAGGGCTGCACTGTTTCATCTGGAAAAGGTGAAGTCCAAAGGAACCTCCAGGACACCCAGGAAAGTTCCTTCATTGTAAGGAACAACAGCCATAATGAAATAAACATGATGGCAGAAGAACTCTGAGTCACTGGCTCAACAATCAGCAGAAGAAAATTTGTTTAAAACATTTTTACACCAAATTTTATTTTTGTGAAAGCAAAGCACTGACCATATCTATAAAGAACTATGAAAAGTAATGCAAGTCATTAAGCATTCCTGTTCCTCCAGCCATGATATGGTAAAGTGGGTGGACTAACACCCCCTCTGTTATTCTTCACTAATCTCTCTAAACTGATCTTTCTGAGATCACTAAATGAAGTGGTATTGTTGCACTGTGGAATACTGCTGGGTGCAACCATTCTGTCTATACATACTGCGCAGTGTCTCAGGACAATTTACATTCTTTACACCTAACTCACTGTAATTTGAAAGGCACAAACACTCAGTCTGCAGTGAACTACTGCAGAGGCTCAGTGACTTTTCTATTTATGCAGCTGAATTTCTCTAAAAAGTAAAAGAGTAGCTAATGTATCTGGGCATTAAATTACTCTTTCACTACCTTTCAAAACAGATAATTATTTGTCCTACCACTGTAGTATGAACATTTATTAGGTGAACTAGAACAATCACAAAACTATTGAGCTTTTCCATAAGCTGTTGTAGAGTTCTGTATTTCTTTATGCCAGTATGGTATCATTGCATTCTTCAGGTTACATGAAGTTTATACCAGTTCAGATTTTCAATAGAGAAAATATATGTAATGGCAGTTATTTTAAACTAGCATAGATTCACTCCAAGCGTACAGTTAGCTTTTTTTTATATGGAGCATTGCACTCTAGCTTCATTCTAGGTTATAAACCATGGAACCACTGAAGTTAAACACAGCATGGGACTAAAAAACAAAAGAGCTTCACTCAAAACATACAGTACTTCTCCATCACAGCTGACAGACATATGAGTTTTACTCAGGTCCTCAACTTTAAATTCCAAACTCAGAAGTAAACCTAAACAACAAAAAATAATTTAAAAGAACAGATCTGCTAACATTAATTCATGGCTTCATTCCCAGAACAATAATAGTGTGCATGCCACATCTGTAAAAATTTCTGCTAATTTCAGCTAAGTCTGAACTCTTTAATCCTTTGGTCTTTCACCACACTTGATATACTGCAGACAATCGTGGACATGAGCATCACATTCCTGTGATGAGCTTGCTTAAGGACTGAAACCTCTGAATAGCACATTGCTACAGAACTATGTTGCTTAGATTTGAAATTGGCCCAGTATTAAAATGTCTAACTGACCAATAAAAGGCAAAATATGGTTTGGACTAGAAAATCTGCTTTTACTCTTTTGGGAACTCTGTTTCACAGAAAGATGTAGCAGTCTCTGCTTTGTGCACCTATGTGTAGAAACGTGGTATGCACAAAAATGAGAAGTGAAGATAGAGCTTCTGACTCAAAAACCAGAATTTTTTGAATCTTGAATAGATTATGGTTTATGGTTTTAGTCACCCTCTTCTTTTCATAAATGTCATTACTTGGAAACAAAGTAAGTATCTACTAACACTTAAGCAGAAGGAGTGATCCAAGCTGTCCATTAAAATACAGCCAAATTTCTATTAATCCACAACAGATGAGTGCCTGCTAATTTCCTGTGAAAACCTACCATCAATAAAGTGTATTGATGATTGACAATGCAGTATTTGTAGCTTTTCACTGTTCTGTAGACACATGCACAGGAGATAAGAAAACTTCAGTTTTGCGATCGTTTGTGGCCAGAACATTTGAAAGAGCACACTTTTCAGTTTTTCTTAAGAGTCTCATCCTGGAGTCATGCAATTTATCAACCGGATCACTTCAGAGCACATAAATTGGTAACAGAGGGATTCATAAACATATTTGATGCCAATTTTACATGCCCGCTCCAATCTTTTAGCATTAGTTGCAGTGAAGAGCTTCAACATACTCCATGCTGGCATGATACTGGCAGAGCATCCTCTGAAGAATTACTGTATCTTGTTCAAAGCAAAAGGTATCAGGCCAGGAGATCACGGCAGGCTGGCTCTTGTACAGCTTCAGAGTCAGCAAGGAGAAATGCAGACAATGCCCACACCCTCAACATAGTCTCATGCACCTAAAGACCTGGCTGTCTACTCAATGATTAATGTTCAAATCATCTGAGCTGTGGGATGCCTCCTCACACTCTTGAGAAAAGGCTGCTGCACCCCTAGCATACCTTTGCAGAAAAAGCAAGCAGGCTGTGAAAGTGAAGCTCTGGCCACACCCGGGCATGTGAACCTCAGCAGGCATGCAGTCAGGACAGCTGGTGAGGACATTAGGTGGGGAGGAAGAAAGCCTTTTGTGGGTGTCAAGTACATTTGCTGTAGACCAACACACCTTTTCAAAATCTAATCCACATCCTCTCCTGTCACAGACCCAAATGTGCTTGGTCTTCTGCAAGCCTAACTTTGCTGAGATATTGATGGCACAGAAAGATGATTCTTGAAGAGGACCAAGCAAGGACTTAACAGGAATTAATCAGACTTTACCAACAAGATCAAAAAAGCAGCACTGCCAAATTTCTTTTTAAAACCACCTCTTTCGAACTAAAAAATAAATTGTAATGAAACCAATTAAAAGTGTAGAGTTACATTTCTTAAAACACAGCACTTCTTTTTGGTTTTGAGAGAAGGGGAGAAAGCTAAATCATATGAACACACACACTACATCCTGTGCCTTATTTAAGAACATAAATAAGATCTCAAGAGAAAGCTTCCCCCAGTCTGAGAAGCCATCAAAACTTGATAAAAGCTTTTTGTCAATCCCACTTCACTACTGTAGATACATTTCTCGTATCATACACTCTTCCAACATTTTGCATTCACATACACATTTTATTTTCTCAAACAATAGCTTCAGACTTGTATTTTTCCACTATAAACTGACACCAACCCAAAGCCTTCCCCATAACTATGCAAGGGCATGTAGGCACAAAAAAAATATTGTCCTCCTAAGCAGGCTGGGTGTGGTATTTGAGTGTTGTACATTCCTTCAGTTAATTGAACATTTTATCTCTCTTTTCAAAGGTTCAGTAAACAAATGGCTTGGCAAAAATGTATTGAGATATTTGAAATAGGTATTCCTGGCTTATAACTTTTATTTCCAATATGCCATTAATACATATGCTAATACACAATAGAATTTCTGGTGCTGTAAGCAAACATTTTTCTTTAAAAGGAAGAGGAAGAAAAATCAGAAAGTAGGGTACAATCAAAAACCTAAGAACTTAGCAGAGATCCAAAATGACAATCTGTATGTACATATTTAGTACACACGACCAATATTCTTAGATACTTTTTACCTCTTATTTTGATACATTAATGAATTTTCTCCTCAAACTTAGGGTAGTCTGCTTTTCAGTTGAAACAGATGCAAATTTCAAGAGCAACAAAAAAGAACACAATAGAGAAGGTTAATTTCAACTAAGGGCAGTTGCCACAGCTTACCACATTTCACAACAATATCAATGCAAATACTATATTTGCATATGGCAATAATGAGAGCCCCATGTGCTGCAGCTCTCCAGAGCCAGCCCGATTCTCTTGTAAGCCATCACATGATAGGCAGGGATTGTGAGCACAAAATATTCTCTGTGCTAAAATGTCAGCCAGTCTAGTCCAGGCTTCAAACTGCAGGAATGTTCACCTGCCTATTATGCTGAAGAAGATGTTTCCTTAATAGTTCTACTGTAAATGGTCAAGGAGGAATGCACTATATGATGCACAGAAGACTCACTGTGTCCTGTTGCCAGGGCAGCACAGCCCATCTCCCATAACTATTGGTTTGTTAATCCAATTGGTACAAGTAGTTTAGGAACTTGAAATACAAATCTCCGTACTCCTCACCTACATACCTCATACCCTACTTCCAAATTTAATATCAGAGAAAAAAAATAACACTACTATTAAAAAGAAATTGAAAAGTTCCACTGGCTACAGCTGGAGGCAAAACTAATGCTTTACAGAAAGGATGTATCAGCTACAGAGCAGGAGTGGTGTATGTGCTGTTCCCTGGAGGTACTAATTAATTTCTTCACATTACTCCTTAATGGCTAGCTCATTCCTTCCATGAGCCACCATGTTGCTGTGAGCACATTAAAAAGGACTCTTATTCACAGTCACGAGGCTCCTCGCTGCTCTCTGATGTCCGCACAGAAGGCCAGCTGCATAAATACCAGGCAGCCAAAGCTGAACTGTTATGACCAGACATCCTGTTTGCTGTGAATTCTATTTTTAATATTTTTATGATGATAATAATGGGAACTCCCAGTTTAACCAGTTAACTTTTTGTTATAATTTATCCTGCACTCAATCAAAACCCACTTCATCAGAGATTCAAGTATATACAGATTCTATTTTTTGCTGTCAGCTTTAAGCTGTCTTTTCCCTCTACACTTCTTACTCCTTCCTTTCAGGAGGTTTTAAGATTTTTCAGGAGCAAAGATAGAGGTTTTTGTGAAGATTTCAAAAGACACCCTGCTACCTAATCTTCAAGCAGTGTAGTCAAAGAACATTTTAATATTTTGCTTCTGCATGAGAGCCAAGACATTAGAAAAAAACCACACAACATACAACATTTTATGTAGAAATTTTCTTGAACTAGTCAAGAGGCTGTGAAGACTGGGAATTGCTGTTCACTTTCAACACTAGTATGATATTCCATCTGCAACAAAGTGAAGATAGCTACATGAGATTTCATTCTTATTTGAGCTACAATGAATCCATCACATTCTTAATATAATTTCAATTTTAGCATTTTCTACACATCCAGAAATGCTTCATCAGATTAAAACAAGCATAGTTACAAAGAATCAGGTCTCTGCAGTTTATATTACATTATCTTTCACAAGAACAGACACATAATAGTACAAAAAAAAAAAAAAAGGAGAAGTATCTGTCGCAGCATGGAGTTGCTCCATTAAAAAGTGTATTTGCTTCTCACTGATACAATTAAAAATTACAAAACAAGCAGAGATTTCATCATCTCCCTTTTTTCACAGGCAAACCAGAAACACCTGAGCATAACAGAGGTTTATATCAGGTAAAACACAGCTACTCATTACAGTAATACATCTATAAACATTCCTGGGTTAGAAATGGATTTTCACTCTCATTATAGCCTTTTTTTTTGCAAAGCAAGGGAGGATGTATGAGGTTGTTGAAACTCAAGTCTTCCCTAAAAAATAAAGAGCAAAATGATAAGGAACCAATGTGGAATGCAGGCAGATGGGATACGATGCATGACAGGAAAGGAAAATAAAAGGATTGCAAGGTGGAGAGCCGGACTTCATGATTATATCACTATCTTTCATTTCCCTCTAAGCACCCAGTGATGCTAATCCTGACATAAGCAAGTGATTAATCCAGCAGGAACCATGAAGAAGACTTAAGTGTAGATAGATAGCTGCCAGAATTTTTAACACTGTTTTCCCTAATCACACATCAATCTAAACTTGTCAAAGACACAGCTATTTTCAAAGCATAGCACAATTTTGTATTGGGAAAAAAAGTAACATTTAAGGGGTCATTTAGATCTTTAATAGAGATTTCTGCCTGGAATGGCATGGGATAATCTTTATGCCATGATTCTCATTCATGATATGACCCAAAATACTAGCAAAAATATCAGAAGCAGCCTGCCCCAAAGAATAACAGCAATATAGACATAAATAAAGCCATGGAAATGAATAGCAAGTGCTTTTGGTCACTGCCACACCCCAGAAGACATTTGACAAAGTACGTTAAAGTATTGCAAAAACGCAGCTGAACAGAAAAAAAAACAAAACCAAACCCCCAAATATTGTCTGGTTGAAATACATGGAATAGTGGCCTGAAGTGTCAGGTGTTTAAAAAAAAAAAAGGAAGTCCTTATTTGAGGTGAAATCCTCAAACAAGGATAACTTGCACAAAGAAGTTGAGGGAGGGGTGTTTTTAATTTTAAACATATTAAGGCTGTCTTTTTATCTATGTCCCTTCAAATCATATAGGAGCCCTTTGTATCCCATATATATTTTTTGACCAATGATTTGCATGCCTGTTGCCTGTTTTGCTAGTCACATGCTTAATAAAAACTTCAAAAATAATGCTTGTGTTGTAACCATGCTTAATTTAATATGAAAGTCAGAATTTCACTTCAAACCCTCAGGGAAACTCAGCTGGATTTACTGTAAATCTTTGCCAGTGCTTTGGAAAGAGTCCGCATAGCAAAACACCCACCCAATCCGCTCTTAACTAAGCCAAAATGGCAGTAAATTCAATAAACTGGAAAAAGAAATGGCAGTTGCACTGTAAGCTAGCTTCCAGAAGAGGAAGAATATCTTCAAATGGACATTCCCTTCATACAGCTTTTCATTCCCATCCCCCAACTCCTAACATTGAAATCAAATGCAATAGAAGTAGACAAATTCTCCTTACCTGTAACTTAAAACAACTTTACTTCTGTGTCCTGTTCTGAAGTGCTTTACCAGGCACTAGTGGTGTTATTTGTAAAACTCCCACAGAAACCGAACCGTAATGGAAAATGCAGGCACTTGCTAAGGAGGTTGAACACAAACCAAAAACCTTTAGCTTTTAAGTTTCCTTCTACAGTTACAGAATCACAGATTACCCTGACCTAGAAGGACTAAGGACCAAGTCCACAAGATCCACAAGGACCAAGTCCAGCTCCTGGCCCTGCACAGCACCATCCCCAAAGGTCACACCATGTGCCTGACAACATTATCTGAAGACTTCTTGAACTCTGCCAGGCTGGTGCTGTGACCACTTCCCTGGGAATCCTGTTCCAGCACCCAACCACACTCTGGGTGAAGAACGTTTTTCTAATGTCCAACCTAAACCTCCCCTGACACAGCTTCAAGCCATTCCCTGGGGTCCTGTCACTGGTCACCACAGAGGAGAGACCAGCGCCTGCCCCTCCTCTTTCCTTCCTGAGGAATTTGTAACTGCAATGAGGTCTGTCCTGAGTCTCCTCTTCTCCAGGCTGAACAGACCAAGTGGCCTCAACTGCTCCTCGTATAGCCAAACCCCCAATACTGGGGATGAGGCCACCCCAGCTCAGAGCAGAGCAGGACAATCCCCCTTGCTGCCCAGCTGGCAATGCTGTGCCTGATGTACCCCAGAGTAGCCTACTGGCCAACCTATCCTTTCCTTTCTTCCTTTCTTATGCCTACCTAGATCTCCTCAGACAACAAGTGAGTAGCAATGAGCATTGTGAAATCTCAAGGATATTATTTGTGTTGATAATAATTGGTCATTCACATATTGTGACTCAGAAATTTATTAAAATTTTAAATATAATTAGAATCACAATAATGAAGGTGATGGTATATTGATCCAACTTTTCTCATTTTCCTGTTTCTCCTCTATGTAGTCGGTACTGAGCTCTTCTGTTGGGAGGTTTATTTTCTATCTGTAAATGAGTAATCTAGATTTCATGTTTCAGCATCCATAATCAGATTTTTATAAATTTTAACAGATACTCACGATGTTTTTGGCCAAGTAAAACTCTCTAGTCTTCAAAAGTAACTTTTCCATAGCAGATTTTCTGAGTCACAAGGGATTTTTATTCTGTCATGAAAAGACATTTTTGTAACATTTTATGCATTTGGCTTTTTCTAAGTTGTGATGGTGATAGAAACATTCAGATCAAGATGACTCAAGATAAGCTGAAAAGCCCTAGCTTTTCACTGATGAAAGGAATATAGTCAAACACTGAGTACCATATGATTTAGACACCATCATGTTGTATTGCACCACAGATATAGGTATGATAGTGAACAGCTTATGTGTAGCCCAAAGAACACAATTTCCTTAGTTGAAACTGTAATTGAAACCATTGCTCTAACACCAGCAATGACAAACAAAAATTCCATGAACTCTCACATTTACCAAACTCAGTATGTTTTACAAATACTATCTTACTGTCACAAGTAACAAAACACATAGATAAAAATATGTTTAGTTTACAAAGATGTAGAACTTGAAACTACTTACCCTTTCTACATAGTACAGCTTATTTGTGTGGTAGAAGAAAGGATAGTAATATTCTGTAATTCAGCAGCCTATGCGTGGTTAAGTCAACATCTGTGTACAAGTTTCACACATTTTAAGGCTGTAAATGGAATGGGGAGCAATGGTAGGTGCTAGAGAAACACACTGATGTACTCAATTTCTTTTTATTTTAGAAAAAGGGGGACATCAACTAAAACAGCAGCAGCTCCACAATGAAGGTGTAAAGATGCAGTGGGAGTAATAGCTCACTTCTCAGACGAATGTGTAAATAGAAAATAAGCAGGATATAAACTAAAAAGGAAACCAGAATCACTGACTCCTAACTGCTCAGCCATCTTTCTGTCACAGCAAATATGATGTCATAAAGAAAACACAATTATAGAGCTAGGATGTGATCTTTTACACACATGCAAACTAGACAGCAATAAATCAAAACACTTAGTGATTTAGGCACACTATGAGAAGAATCATGGATACACTGGGTAGTGCTTTCTTCCATACCCAAAGAGTTAATGTATGAAAACCTGGTATAAATTGAAGTTTCTGAGTACTTTATTTAAAAAAACAACAACAACAACCAAAAAAACCACTAAAAAACCCAACACAGGCATCAAAATGAAACAAAAAAATCTCAAACACATGGCACTATTGAAGAGTAAACAGTACTGCTTTCAGGCCCAGCCAAGGGATTACCGTTACACAGGGAAATCAAGGCTGACTTTTAAAAATCCAAAAGTAATTGTAAGAATCCTTCCCATCTCTATGCTCTGGACAAGAGAAAACAAATGAAGAAACTTAGTATCTACATGCCATCTAGGTCACTGGTATTGCACAACCTTCCTTTCAAAAACACTTCAAACAAATTCCTGTATGAGATATTCACAGGCTTCAACTGATTAAAAACAAGTTCAAGATATGAAATATCCTCTGGAAGTACAAAACAGGTTGTTTTCAGAAAAAGTCCCTGTCTTCCTAATGAAGCAATAGAGAATCTGGTAGTCTGACCAGTTACTTTCTATTAAATACAACTCGTTAAGTATTTACTCACGTGCCACTTTATACCAGAAGGCCAGATAGCTACACAAGACATTCACACAAGACACTTAACTCCACATTTCTGGCTCACATAAGTTGTGAAGCAACACACATCACTAGGATAAATACACCTCTGTAGCAAAGGGCTATGCATGCTACCTTCTTTATCGTAGGTTCCAACTCGGTACTACCTCCAAGTTAATAAAACAGGAACAGACTTGCCATCATACCTCTTTCTATGCTCTGAAGACACAACACACGGGAATATTTCTGACTTCTGGCTGTTATCTTGCTCTCCAACACCTTTTCACACTATGCCTGAATGTTTTACAATCAAAAATTTTTGCACTGAAAAAGCCCATGAGTTAGCAAGCTTTTATTAATTATTTTATTCTCCCTTTGCATTAAAGGTTACAGGCTGCACACACACATTCAAACAGTCAAAGACAAAAAGGTAAACCGTTGTCCATTAAATTATTATTATTTAAAATAGACTCAAAGGAAACACCTATATTGATACTTATAATCTAAAATCACTGGAGCTGAAATTCACTACTAGAAAGTATGTTCTATTACAATATTATTATTGATAATCCTCCCATGCTCTCATCCTCTTTTCAATTGCATTGCACTATGCACTGGTCCTTTCATAGCACTGTGGAAGTGAAGTCACAGCTCTAGCTATGACTGATCTGTTCTGATCTATGCTGCAGGTTAAAATATCACCAAACTGTATGCATTTTGGTGCAGAGAGGACTAAGTCCTTCATGGAAGAATGCATGGCTCAATTCTTATCTGTGATATAGACAGCCTTCAACTTAAGGTTTGTGTTGGGCCACAAAACTTGACTTCATTTCCTTGCCATGCCCAACTTCCTTAGGTATCTGCAGACATGCTATCTATTATCTCCATGCTTTGGATTATGATCTGAAAAATCAAGATAAACATCCTTATTTCAGTTTAGAAGGACAGAGAATTTTAAGAGATATTATGTGTTTTTGAGGTATCACACAATGGTAATGAGGTCCTTATAAAAAAAGTACTTGGCACTTGTTTAGTTGAAGACATTTAGTAAACACTGAATTCGATAAAACTATCACCACACTACTAGGTAGTATCTTTTGAGTTATCTTAAATTTCTCAGTTTCTTTTACATAACTCTGAGCTGCTGTAAAGTTAGGAGCAATGCAAGCGGTACAGACAAGCATTTTGTTGTCAGGTACATCTCCTCTACTGATAAATAAGCATAGTAGTTTTTCAAGTAAGAGCAAAATTTTATTTCCTTGGAAAATATTATGTATGTCATAAAATAAGGGTGGGAATTTATACAAAAGTATGGTATATTAATTATATTGACCATCAAGAGAGTCAAAATGCACCTTTCTTTCACATATTCCCAGCTATAAAACCAGGTAAGTTGAAATCACACTCCCTGGCTTCCCAAGCCCTTCAGGCAATCACTTGTCCTAAATATGAACACATGTGCTGCTTGTGTTCCACACCAGACAAAATTAACATTTTTTACTTCCTTCTGGAAGCATTTGAAAACCTAAAAGCTTTGCTCAGGGTAACATTTGCTGTCAAAAAATAGGCCATATTTATCAAGCAACAATGAAGGTATATTTGGGTGATAAACCAAGAATTCCATCTTGCATGAACTGGCATACACTCAGAAGGGAACCTACTTTTGCTTTAACAAGTAGTCTCTCTTTAACAAGCAAAACCAGAGTGAGGAAATTGCAGGACATAAAAGGAAACTGAGCTTTCGACAAATTAATTCTACAGTTATTGCCTCTCAAGCATTATCTGCCCTCTCACAAAGGTGTCATCTATGCTGTAAGATTTAGATACACAGATAAATAGATATATTTAAAAATATTGACAAATATCTCCCAGTTAAAAAGTCTCTGGGCAATTAGAAATCAAATCTCCTCTTCAACAAGGAAGTGATCACTACAAAAGTAAATCATGAGGATGAATGACTAAGGCCTGGTTCAGCAAAGCATTTTATATATTAATAGCTTCACCATGTTTGTCAGAAGTACAGCCAAAACACAGAGAAACCAAGTTAAACAAAAACAAGACAACTACAGTTACTGCATAACTGGCACTACATGTCATTTTTTTATTTGAAATAAACAGGATCCTGAGCATGGAAACATTTAATACTCTCTAGCTGTACTTAATTCTCTTTTGAAATATGGATGACAGAACATGAGACCCTGATCATGCCAAGTCCTAAGACCCTGTTTTACTCATGTATTTATGAGTGAAGAAGAAAATCAACTATAAGACAAATTCTTTACATGGTGTCCAGCACATTTAGAGCATGCAGCCTGAAGAGTATGCAGAATACAGTTCATAAATACAAAACATTAAAATTTTTAAGAAGCAAAAGTAATGGAATCCAATTTCAACAAGAAACTCGTGTCTTATGACCAAAACTTCTCATAGACTCAAAGTAGCAACAAAAATGCTTCCTGTGGTTGGGACAGTCATATCATCTTCCTCTTAACACATCTGTTAGGACTGCCAAAAATGATGGAGCTCGCACATCTGCATTGCTTTTCTGTGGGCTTTCCCCACAACATCTCTTAAAGAAACATGTTCTGATGTTAGAGCTCTAACAACTTTAATTGAAAATGCCCAGTGGATGCCTATATTTAAGGCAGAAAAGGGAAAAAGATATCCAGAGCAATATAATTGCCTAAGCTTACTTTTTAGGAAGCAATTTTTCCAGATAAAAATAAAAGCTTTTCTCGAAAAATCCTAATGAACTCCAGCACATAATGAGGACCAAAAAAAAAATCTTGTCGTGAAAAAATCATCACTGGCAATAATTTTTTAATCAAAACTATGGAAATTTAAGTGTATATACATATATATAAATACACACATACATATATATACATATACATACATATATATATATATCTATACAAACAAACACATGGTAATATTAAGAAGTAGTCTAGTTTCAAATGTTGGTACAGGTTTCACAAAATCTGCATGTGAAGCATCTGATGAGATGAGTTGGACAGTTGTGATCAGTCACTTGGTTTGTGTCCACATGAAAAGTAATACAAGAAAAATATATGCAGCATAGACCATATTAATACAATAAAATTTACACATCTTTAAAAACTGAATCCTGTCCATTTAGTTAAAGCAACAAAGAATGCATTTGCTTTCAATTGCAAGCTACCTTCCTGCTCGAAAAGGAGCTTCTTAGGGGACTCTAGGGGAAGGAGAGAATGACAGTATTTTAAGTTATATCCATGACTACTTTTAGTACTGTGGCCATGAAAAAACAGATTGAGAACCACCAAAACCTTTTTAACAGGTCATGCAAAAGGCCTAGCCTTTACCTTCTGTGCTCGTACATTACTTTAAAAAACAATGTCTGCACTTACTACTACTACTACACATGTGCTTTTACTATACAGCATGTGAACACAAACCAAACTGAAAATAGACATACAAAGAGGACAATAGCTAAGATCAGTCATCAAAAAATAGTTAAGCCTATTTCTGAAAATGTGTAATAAATATAAAACTGAAATAAAGCACACATTTGAGCCAGCAGACCAATAAGCCTCCTTAGGAGTCATTACAGTCAATCACATCAAGAAGAACCTGGGGACATTTAAATCAAGTAGATCATTCAGCTGGCATGCACAAGTGTATATTCTCAGCTAATAAAAAATCCATAGGAAAAATCTGTAGGAGAAAACTTATGGAGTGTTTGACTGCAGTGCACTGCTTTTTTCCAAATGTGGTATGCTGCTCCAGTTGCAAATGCCCTGAAAGGGACAGCCTTCTTTCTGCTCCCAGAACTCACTACATCACCACTCAGAATTCACTGTGCAAACATTGGTGGGGGCATACACTTGAGAAGCATTAAAAACTATCAAATGATTTTTGTTTTTTTTCTATTTGGGAAAGAATAAAACTGTTCTCACATTTTCCATTTCCTGTCTTATTAAAGACAAAACTTCTTTTTATTAGACTAAGGTATGAATGATCATGTTTCAACCACCAAAAAAAAGGGCTTTATAATGACAAACAACAGCAGACTGAAAAAGTTAGTGGCAGCAGTCAATCCCAGTAATGTAGCTCTAGATAGCATCATATGGTAATATACACAAACACAACCTTCTTAAAATGCCTCCAGTGAGACTGATAGCCAAACAGTGCTCCATCACAGATGTGTAACCAATTCTTCCTACAAATCAAAAGCAATAAACCCCTCTACTAAAACTGCCTTTTTCTGCCTTTCTGGACAAAACTTGTGTTTTACAACACAGTGGCTGAAATCTACCATTGCACAGGATGGTTGATTGCTTGGACAACTATAATTAACAGTGATGTAAATATCTGCAAACTTTATTTCAACACATAGCCATGCTGGCCTGAGGTCTCCTAATTTAGAGATGGTCATCTTGGAGTCAGAAAGGGAGCAGAAGCATTAGCATATGCGTGGGAATATGATCTAAAAACGTAGCCTAATGAGAACATTCACTCTTTGACAATATATACCTGGGAGGCTCCATATGAAAAGCAATTCCTTGCTAAGAGGGATGGGTGCTATTGTAAAGAAAACTATGATTCTGGCATACCACAACTGGAAATAAGATACAGCTGATACTGTGGTTAGAACTGGACTATTAAAAAAAACTTACTAAACCAAAAATTTCACTCTTGTTTTGGGTTTTTTCTTTTTTTTTCTTTTTTTTTTGGGGGGGGGTTTAGTAGTTTGCTTTTTTTTTTTTACACAAAGACACAGTATTTCTTGTTCCGTTAAATGTTTCTTAGATGAATTTTCAGAAGCAGCACTATCCTAAAAAAACAATAGTTCTTTAGAAAAGAGCATTTAAAGAGTTTCTAAACGATTCACAAATACAAATATTCTTTTAGGAATGGAGAACTAAATACTAAAATTGCTTTGTTCCAATGGCTTGAAATTATTTTCTTATGTACTCATAAAAAAAAAAAAGGTTTTAAATGACAGTGTCTATCTCCCAGACAGCTTAACAACATTTAATGCAAATCAGATCATGTACATGAGCTGGCAAAAATTTTCCATTCAAATTTCTGAGTAAGAAGGGAACTAAATGTTTTCTGTAATCAGTGAAGGCCAGTTTACAGGGTTCCTAGAAAGTTCTGTGAAATTAACAGAATTTGGTGCAGCAAATAACACCACTGAAGCCTCTCTGAATAACAATTTAAGATTTTTCACCATGTTTCTCTTAGCTGTTAAGCAGTGCACAAGTTCACCAGACTATTTCAGATTTGATCCTTGCTTTGATCCTTAGTCTGGTAGATTCAAATAAAAAAAAACCCCTCATTTTGACAAACAAAAAATATATGCCAATTAAAGATTTAATGTAATTTTTATGCATTGTCTGTTATTGCATTGTATGTTATTAACATTAACATTATATGTTAATGTTAATATTATATGTATGTTATGCATTGTATTTTTATGCATTATCTGAATTAGCAGAAGCACACAATCCTGAGTAAGTTTTCTAGTTAACTAAGAGCTTTCTTATACCACATGGTATTTTTTATCAGTATTTCTTATGAGACTTCAAAATATTTTCTACTTGAAGTATAACAAGACAACTCATTTTAGAGAATTGCAAGATTTGTTTCTTGTGGTTCACTTATGCTGGTGAATTCATTATTAAAGGGCAAAGACAGCATTTAGCATTAGTCATATATATCATAACTGGTTTGGGATTTTTTTTTTTATTAAATCTTAAAATCAATATCAACAAAGTAATTTATGCTCAGGTTATTAAGAGAGCTTAAATATTGACAACTCTTAAGTCTCCGGAGTGACACAAAGGATCAATAGCAACAACCAATAGGAAAAAAAGTTGAAGTCACATTGCTAGTAAAACTAGCAGACAAACTTTAAACACAAGAAAACAGTACTTCTGAGAAAGCAGCAGAAATTATTCTAGAAAAGTTGAATCACTCCCCGAAGTTTCAGTATACAATCAAAACTGAAACAAACTGAAACAGTTAAATGCAATTTTGATCATACTCAGGAAACACATTCCTTATCTAGTGTGAATATATATGCATGCTTATTTCAGTGTTTTTCCTAAATCCTGTGTATCCTTGTTATCTCATCTGATGACACTTTTTATACTACTGAAATATGATTAAATCAGCTTTTATGTTTTGACACTGAAGTCATGTAAAAGTGAATTAGTCTTCTGACGAAAAGATGTTTCTCCCCAGTAGATACAGATGGGACGCCACAATTCCACTAGTCTGACTAGAAGATCATTTTCTTCTGCCTAACAGAGACAGGACAATGGACTATTTTTTTTAAGCAGACAAAGTCAACTATTGATACAAACATCATCATCATCACAACAACACCATTTAACAGTTCTATCATACTCTTCATTACAAAACATTGCTTATTTTAACCAAGTAATTCTTATCAACTCTGTTACACCTTCTCTAAATTTCACACACGAACAGCATTCTGTATTGATTCACATACTGACTGCTAAATGTGCTGACCAGATAAATGACAACCTGAAGAGACAGCATAATTTTAAATGAAGAGTAAAAAATGTACAAGACTAGAAAGGAGGACAAAAGTAGAAATGCAAAGGGTGAATGTGTTTAAGTTTGTGTATGTGTACACGTATTGTAAGAAGAGTAGCTATAGAGAACTATAAGCATAAAACACAGTGAGCAAAAGGTAAAAAGTTTTTTCAATTTTTCAATTTGTTTTTCTATGTTTTTCAAACAGATAGAGAGACTGAAAGTAAATAGAAAGGGGTGAACAGTAGTGAAGATGACCAAATGAGTCAAAAGAAGACAGGGAAAGACATGAGCTGTGAAAAAGAAGTAGGAAAGAAAAAATCAGCATAAAAGGTGTTAAGAAAAGAACACCTTTTTCAGCTTCAGAGATAGAACAGCAGTTTCAGAGACAGAACAGCAAAAAGGTCAGAAATTCAAAAAAGCTTAAAAACAAACAAAAAAAAACCTAAATAAAGAAGACGAGCAAAAGTGTGAGAACCCTCAGCTATTTGGCTAGAAGTCTTTCTCACTCATTGATTCTGTTCCACTGCCATAATCTGCCGTGAATTCACACTGGAGAGCAGCACCACACCTTTCTACACAGACTTCCACACTGGTTCCTCTTGAGCACAGTTAACACTACAGTCACATAGTTTTATCCAGCACATGGTATCCCCAACTGTTTTTTAAGTATGTATAAAACATATGTAAAGTGAGCTCCTACAAACTTAACTGTTTAGAAAGCAACTTTTTTCAAGAAGCAATTCCTCAGCAGTTGTCAGCAACCTTTCCTTCACCATTTCACTTTTTCCAGATAGTTGTCTTTCTGTCCTAGATTTTGTACTTGGACACAGTTGCTTTGATTTGGTAGTGACTCAGTATAGCAAAGTCATCCACCTTATATTAGAAATAGGACTTCTTATCACAAAGAAGAAAAATAATAGAGGAAAACTGACAGCACAGGCACATGAAACCTTAGAAGAAAATCCAACAGCACAGGCAGATGGAAGTTTAGAAACTACCTATAAAAAGTTAGTGCTTGTTTTGAAAGTTTAGAGGCCTCATTTAATAAGCTGGCGCTTGTTTTGAAAGGATAAGCAAGCTCAAAGCAAAGCTCAGTTTTCAAGGTGTAGCAAAATACATCAGTACCCTTATTTTAATCACAGTTGTAATATGAGCTGCTATCAGCTCTCTGACTTCTCTGTTTATTGCTTTTCTTCTTACCTCCCTCTTCCCACTGAACATCTTTATTTCTATTTCTTTGCTATCTTCAAGGTTGCCTTACTTTTCCATTACATGCTTTTCTCTTTCTTGTTCTCTTGTTTATCTCTGAAGATACTTTAACTTCTGTATAATGCCATTTCTTCTATAAGCGGACACAACTAAAAATCAAGAATTCTCATAGAAGAGAGGTTAGCATCACCTACACTGAGTAGGAATTGCACTGGCAAGTAAGGGTTGGAAACCTAGTGCAACCAACATTGAAACCAAATAATAAAGCTCAGCTAGCACCAGGGAGGTCCCTCACTCTTTTTCTCCTCTATTCTCTTAGCTGTAACTGTATTGAAAAAGTCACCATTGCAATGGCCAAACTTCTAGGCAACATAAAAAATTCCAAACTCAGTGAATAGTCAGAGGTTTACTATCAAATATAAGATTATTGTTACGACCCTTCCTGTGTGGTTAAGTACCTCGCAAATGCAGTGCTATGAATCTGCATTGGATTGCCATGAATTATTGATACTTATAGATATTAGAAGACAATGGTTATGCTTGCCTTCAATTTTAATTCATTTGTCTACTCACAGACCTTGCTCTAGAATTACTGTTTGGAAAACCAATGAGTATATCTTATGTTTACACATCAGGTTTTTCATTTCTATCACCGCAAGGTGCATGCTGAAGTTCTCTCACAAACTTTGAACACTTGCAGAACAACGTCCTCAATAGAAAAGGAGTTTTATCAGTACAAAGGGATTTTGCACTAATGAAGCTTTCTCCTACAGAAAGAGATTAGGATTTGTACAACAGCATAAGGGACTTTTAAACCTACTGTTAAGACGTAACAGAGGACCTACCATCGTCTTTAGAA